>NC_064826.1:96031818-96334848 GCF_024166365.1 Elephas maximus indicus | reverse complement strand
GCAAGAAACCCAGAAGCCTCCCTCCAACAAGGCCTCAGGAGCTGCCCTCACTTTCTCTCCTGGCTGCCAGAAGTATAACAACACAAATAAATACCAGCATAGGCTGGCAGGGGATGTTCTGAGTCTGATAAGGGAAGAGTTTATACCCCAAAGGAAATGCAAGACTTAGTCAGTATACCTCCAGGAGCTGCATCAGTACCCCTGGGTTTTAGATGGACGGGACTGGAACATAAGACTGTATAAGTAAGAATTTATCAACTTGGGGTCACTTTCTTCAGATGTGAGATATAACATCCTATCTAGGGCCCTAGGACACAGGGTAAGCTCACTGTTAGGATGGCTCTTAGAAGCCTGGAGAAAGTGATGGTCCTTCGTAAGCAAAATGGAAATGCCTTCATCGCTCAGAAAGAGAGTAGAGAAAAGGATAAAAAAGCTAAGGCAAGTGGACTTGCTGTAATTGATATATTATGTAAATCCAGAAGACCTACCAGAGAATTATCTTCCTGGAAGAGCTTAGTATACACATAATTCATTAAGACCATTAAAATGCACTGCTGAGGAGGGCGACAGCATCATGAAGAAGCTCAGGGGTGGTTTCCCTCTTCAGGCTAGGGCAATGGTAGGAGAGGAAGTCACAGAGCTAGGCCTTGCAACACTATGGCAGGTAGAGACAGTAATTATTCACCAAGTCCTTCACCAAAGGGACCTATGACCATTTATTTACATTACTGTATACTGGGGGATGAGAGATTACCCAGACATTTTGAAGACTATTAGACACATGAGTTGACATGATACCCAGAGACTTGATGTGTCATTATGTCCCTGCTGTTAGAGTGGGATCTTATGGGCCAGGTAATAAATGGAATTCTGGCTACAGTGGGACAGGTCACTTGGTCCACAGACCTTCCTCGTGGTTACTTCCCCAGGCCCCAGGTGTTTAATTGGGATTGACATACTTGGTTTCCCCATCATAGTGGGCAAGGCCAGTGGAAGTCTTCAATTCATCAGTTTGTCCTTGCAGAAACAATTCTGGAGAATGACCGTAGACTAACATAAGCTTTAACAAATAGTAGCCCCAATTATAGCTACAGTGCTGGATGTAGTATCTTCGCTATAGCAGATTAATAAGGCTTTAGGTATATGGTTAGCAGGCAAATTGACTTGGCAAGGATGTTGTTAAATAATGTGATCCTAAGAGAATACCAGAAACAATTTGCATTCACATGGAACAGACATTAATGTTAACTTACAGTTTTGCCCCAAGGCCATGTTAACTCTCTTATCCTCTGTCATAATAAGGTCTGAAGAGACCTGGACCATCTGGACACTCTGCAGAACATCGTATTAATCTACTACATCAATGACATCATGCTGTGAGCAGCACAAGCTAGAGGTTGCTAGTACATTGGAGGGCTTGGTAAGAGATAAGCACTCTAAAAAAAAAAAAAAGCACTCTAGAGGGTAGAAAATAAATCCTATGATGACTCAGGGACCTGCCACATCAGTCAAGTTTTTAGAGGTCCAGGAGTGAAGGACTGCCAGAATACTCTCTCCCAAGTAAAAGATAAATTGCCGAATCTTAAGTCTCCCCAAAAAAGGGAACATAGCACCTGGAAAGCCTCTTTGGGTTCTACAGACAACATGTTCTATATCTTGGAATATTGTTTTGGCCCATATACTGGATGACATGGGAGGCTGGTAGCTTTGAGTGAACCTGGAGAAGGAAAGGGCTCTGCAGAATGTCTGGGCTTCAGTAAAAGCACCCTGATACTGGGGACTTAAGATCTGGCAGACCTGGTGTTGGAGATAACAGTGGGAAAATATATAATTTGGAGTTTATGGAATCCCCAATGGGAGGATCTGAATCCAGGCTCTTTGGGTTCTGGAGCAATGCCATGCCATGCTATCTGCAGTGTAAATTTATACTCCTTTTGAGGAACTGTTCCTAGGATGTTTATGAGCCCTGACAGTGGTGGAATACCTGACAGTGGGGCACCAAATAAGTATTATATCTAGGATTTCCCTTTCTGTCTGGATTCTGTCAGACACACCAAGTCATAAAGTAGTAAGACAGGCCCAGCAGAGTACATCGTAAGATGGAAATGGTATGTCTTAGAGTAGTACCAGATTGGCAGGAAAGAGCTCTATGGGTAGGTAGCCCAGACCTACCATGTCACCCACCAGAGTTGCACCAGTTCCCCACCCCCAGCTCAAATTTGTGGCTATATAGGGTATTCTCTATGATCAGGTGAAGAGAAGTACTATGGATTGAATTGTGTCTCCTCCAAAAGGTATATTGAAGTCCTTACCCAAGTACCTGTGAATGTGACCTTGTTTGGAAATAATTCTTTGACAATGTAATCAATTAACACAAGGTGATACCAGAGTGGAGGGGGTCCTAAACCCATCTGAGTTGCACCTTTATAAAAGAGAGAAGAGACACAGAGAGACAGAGGAAAAGGCAGCTACATGTAGATACACCTACATGCAAGGAATGCCTGGAGCTACCAGAAGCTGGGAGAGACAAGAAAGGATTTTCCTCTAGAACCTTCAGAGAACATAGCTCTGCCAACACCCTAAATTCAGACTACTAGTCTCCAGAACTGCAAGAGAATAAATTTATGTTGTTTAAAATTGTTTACTTTGTGGTAAAAGTATTAGAAAGCAAAGATGTCACCTTGAAGACTAAGGTGCATTTGACCCAAAGCCATGGTATTTTAAATTGCCTCATGTGCATGGGAAAGCTGGACAATGAATAAGGAAGACCAAAGAAGAATTGATGCCTTTGAATTTTGGTGTTGACAAAGAATATTGAATATGTCATTGACTTTCAAAAGACCAAACAAATCTGTCTTGGAAGAGGTAAAGCCAGGATGCTCCCTAGAAGCAAGGATGCAAGACTTCTTTTCACATACTTTGGACATGTTATCAGAAGGGATCAGTCCCTGGAGAAGGACATCATCCTCGGTAAAGTGGAGGGTCAGTGAAAAAGAGGAAGAACCTTAATGAGATGGGTTGACACAGTGGCTGAAACAATGGCCTCAAGCATAACAATGTTTGTGAATGTGGAGCAGGACTGGACAGTGTTTTATTCTGTTGTACATAGGGTTGCTGTGAGTCAGAATCAACTCAACAGCACCTAACAAGAACATCAACTTTGTGGTACTTTGTTATGGCAGCTCTAGAAAACTTATGCAAGGAGGTTAAAGCCCACTGTAAAGCCAGTGGGTACAATGTGTGAAGATTTTTGAATCACACATTAGCACCCATCAAAAAGCATCTACTACAGAAAAAACACTGAATAACCAAGTAGACAAAATGACTTGGTCAGTTGACATTATCTAGACCTCATCACTGGCCACCCAGAACTGGCAAAATGGACACATGAATGGTGTTGCCACAGTAGCAGAAATGGGGACTACACATTGACCAATATCATGGATGACTATTTAGCTACTACTGTCTTTAATGTCCAACTTGGCAGCCAGAGAAGCCAAAGCTGAGCTACCAGTACGGTAATACTTCTTTTTTTTTTTTAATTAAAGCTTCAAGTGAACATTTACCATTCCAATCAGTCTGTCACATGTAGGTTTACAAACATCTTACTCCCTTCTCCCACTTGCTCTCCCCCTATTGAGTCAGCCCTTTCAGTTTCTCGTTTCGTGCCAATTTTGCCATCTTCCCTCTCTCTCTATCTTCCCATCCCCCCTCCAGTCAAGAGTTGCCAACACACTCTCCAGTGTCCACCTGATTTAATTAGCTCACTCTTCATCAGCATCTCTCTCCCCCCCACTGACCAGTCCTTTTGATGCCTGATGATTTGTCTTCGGGGATGGTTCCTGTCCTGTGCCATCAGAAGTTCTGGGGAGCATTGTCTCTGGGATTCCTCTAGTCTCAATCATACCATTAGGTATGGTCTTTTCATGAGAATTTGGGGTCTGTATCCCATTGGTCTCCTGCTCCCTCAGGAGTTGTCTGTTGTGCTCCCTGACAGGGCAGACATCGATTGTGGCCGGGCACCAACTAGTTCTTCTGGTCTCAGGATAATGTAGGTCTCTGGTTCATGTGGCCCTTTCTGTCTCTTGGGTTCTTAGTTGTCGTGTGACCTTGGTGTTCTTCCTTTGCCTTTGCTCCAGGTGGGTTGAGACCAATTGATGTATCTTAGATGGCCGCTTGTTGGCATTTAGGACTCCAGGCGCCACAATTCAAAGTGGGATGCAGAATGTTTTCATAATAGAATTATTTTGCCCATTGACTTAGAAGTCCCCTCAAACCAAGTTTCCCAGACCCCAGCCCCTGCTCCGCTGACCTTTGAAGCTTTCATTTTATCCCGGAAACCTCTTTGCTTTTAGTCCAGTCCAATTAGGCTGACCTTCCTTGTATTGAGTGTCGTCTTTCCCTTCACCCAAAGCAGTTCTTATCTACAGATTGATCAATAAAAAGCCCTCTCCCTCCCTCCCTCCCTCCCCCCTTTGTAACCACAAAAGTATGTGTCCTTCTCCGTTTTTTCTATTTCTCAAGATCTTACAATAGTGGTCTTATACAATATTTGTCCTTTTGCAACTGACTCATTTCGCTCAGCATAATGCCTTCCAGATTCCTCCATGTTATGAAATGTTTCAGAGATTCGTCACTGTTCTTTATCGATGCGTAGTATTCCATTGTGTGAATATACCACAATTTATTTACCCATTCATCCATTGACGGACATCTTGGTTGCTTCCAGCTTTTTGCTATTGTAAACAGAGCTGCAATAAACATGGGTGTGCATATATCTGTTTGTGTGAAGGCTCTTGTATCTCTAGGGTATATTCCGAAGAGTGGGATTTCTGGGTTGTATGGTAGTTCTATTTCTAACTGTTTAAGAAAACGCCAGATGGATTTCCAAAGTGGTTGGACCATTTTACAATCCCACCAGCAGTGTATGAGAGTTCCAATCTCTCCGCAGCCTCTCCAACATTTATTATTTTGTGTTTTTTGGATTAATGCCAGTCTAGTTGGTGTGAGATGGAATCTCATCGTTAGTTGGTGTGAGATGGAATCTCATCGTAGTTTTAATTTGCATTTCTCTAATGGCTAATGATCGGGAGCATTTTCTCATGTATCTGTTAGCTGCCTGAATATCTTCTTTAGTGAAATGTGTGTTCATATCCTTTGCCCACTTCTTGATTGGGTTGTATGTCTTTTTGTGGTTGAGTTTTGACAGAATTATGTAGATTTTAGAGATCAGGCGCTGGTCTGAGATGTCATAGCTGAATATTCTTTCCCAGTCTGTAGGTGGTCTTTTTACTCTTTTGGTGAAGTCTTTAGATGAGCATAGGTGTTTGATTTTTAGGAGCTCCCAGTTATCTGGTTTCTCTTCATCATTTTTGGTAATGTTTTGTATTCTGTTTATGCCCTGTATTAGGGCTCCTAGGGTTGATCCTATTTTTTCTTCCATGATCTTTATCATTTTAGTCTTTATGTTTAGGTCTTTGATCTACTTGGAGTTAGTTTTTGTGCATGGTGTGAGGTATGGGTCCTGTTTCATTCTTTTGCAAATGGATATCCAGTTATGCCAGCACCATTTGTTAAAAAGACTATCATTTCCCCAATTGACTGACACTGGTCCTTTGTCAAATATCAGCTGCTCATACATGGAAGGATTTATATCTGGGTTCTCAATTCTGTTGCATTGGTCTATGTGCCTGTTGTTGTACCAGTACCAGGCTGTTTTGACTACTGTGGCTGTATAATAGGTTCTGAAATCAGGTAGAGTGAGCCTCCCACTTTCTTCTTCTTTTTCAGTAATGCTTTGCTTATCCGGGGGTTCTTTCCCTTCCATATGAAATTAGTGATTTGTTTCTCTATCCCCTTAAAGTATGACATTGGTATTTGGATTGGAAGTGCGTTATATGTATAGATGGCTTTTGGTAGAATAGACAGTTTTACTATGTTAAGTCTTCCTATCCATGAGCAGGGTATGTTTTTCCACTTAAGTATGTCCTTTTGAATTTCCTGTAACAGAGTTTTATAGTTTTCTTTGTATAGGTCTTTTACATCCTTGGTAAGATTTATTCCTAAGTATTTTATCTTCTTGGGGGCTACTGTGAATGGTATTGATTTGGTTATTTCCTCTTCGGTGTTCTTTTTGTTGATGTAGAGGAATCCAAGTGATTTTTGTATGTTTATTTTATAACCTGAGACTCTGCCAAACTCTTCTATTAGTTTCAGTAGTTTTCTGGAGGATTCCTTAGGGTTTTCCATGTATATGATCATGTCATCTGCAAAGAGTGATAGCTTTACTTTCTCCTTACCAATCTGGATACCCTTTATTTCTTTGTCTAGCCTAATTGCCCTGGCTAGGACTTCAAGTACGATGTTGAATAAGAGCGGTGATAAAGGGCATCCTTGTCTGGTTCCCGTTCTCAAGGGAAATGCTTTCAGGTTCTCTCCATTTAGAGTGATATTGGCTGTTGGCTTTGCATAGATGCCCTTTATTATGTTGAGGAATTTTCCTTCAATTCCTATTTTGGTAAGAGTTTTTATCATAAATGGGTGTTGAACTTTGTCAAATGCCTTTTCTGCATCTATTGATGAGATCATGTGGTTTTTATCTTTTGTTTTATTTATGTGATGGATTACATTAATGGTTTTTCTGATATTAAACCAGCCTTGCATACCTGGTATAAATCCCACTTGATCAGGGTGAATTATTTTTTTGATGTGTTGTTGGATTCTATTGACTAGAATTTTGTTGAGGATTTTTGCACCTATGTTCATGAGGGATATAGGTCTAAAATTTTCTTTTTTTGTAATGTCTTTACCTGGTTTTGGTATCAGGGAGATGGTAGCTTCATAGAATGAGTTGGGTAGTAGTCCGTCTTTTTCTATGCTTTGAAATACCTTCAATAGCAATGGTGTTAAGTCTTCTCTGAAGGTTTGGTAGAACTCTGCAGTGAAGCCGTCTGGGCCAGGACTTTTTTTTGTTGGAAGTTTTTTGATTACCGTTTCAATCTCTTTTTTTGTTATGGGTCTATTTAGGTGTTCTACTTCTGAATGTGTTAGTTTAGGTAGGTAGTATTGTTCCAAGAATTTATCCATTTCTTCTAGGTTTTCAAAAATTTGTTAGAGTACAATTTTATGTAGTAATCTGATATGATTCTTTTGATTTCATTTGGTTCTGCTGTGATGCGGTCCTTCGTGTTTCTTATTCGGGTTATTTGTTTCCTTTCCTGTTTTTCTTTAGTCAGTCTAGCCAATGGTTTATCAATTTTGTTAATTTTTTCAAAGAACCAGCTTTTGGCTTTGTTAATTCTTTTAATTGTTTTTCTGTTCTCTAATTCATTTAGTTCAGCTCTAATTTTTATTATTTGTTTTCTTCTGGTGCCTGATGGGTTCTTTTGTTGCTCACTTTCTATTCGTTCAAGTTGTTGGGACAGTTCTCTGATTTTGGCTCTTTCTTCTTTTTGTATGTGTGCATTTATTGATATAAATTGGCCTCTGAGCACTGCTTTTGCTGTGTCCCAGAGGTTTTGATAGGAAGTATTTTCATTCTTGTTGCTTTCTAAGAATTTCCTTATTCCCTCCTTGATGTCTTCTATAACCCAGTCTTTTTTCAGGAGGGTATTGTTCATTTTCCAAGTATTTGATTTCTTTTCCCTAGTTTTTCTGTTATTGATTTCTAGCTTCATTGCCTTGTGGTCTGAGAAGATGCTTTGTAATATTTCGAAGTTTTGGATTCTGCAAAGATTTGTTTTATGGCCTAATATGCGGTCTATTCTACAGAATGTTCCATGTGCACTAGAAAAAAAAGTATATTTTGTAGCAGTTGGGTGGAGAGTTCTGTATAAGTCAATGAGGTCAAGTTGGTTGATTGTTGTAAGTAGGTCTTCCGTGTCTCTATTGAGCTTCTTAGTGGATGTCCTGTCCTTCTCCGAAAGTGGTGTGTTGAAGTCTCCTACTATAAATGTGGAGGTGTCTATCTCACTTTTCAATTCTGTTAAAATTTGATTTATGTATCTTGCAGCCCTGTCATTGGGTGCATAAATATTTAATATGGTTATGTCTTCCTGATCAATTGTCCCTCTTATCATTATGTAGTGTCCTTCTTTATCCTTTGTGGTGGATTTAAGTCTAAAGTCTATTTTGTCAGAAATTAATATTGCTACTCCTCTTCTTTTTTGCTTATTGTTTGCTTGATATACTTTTTTCCATCCTTTGAGTTTTAGTTTGTTTGTGTCTCTAAGTCTAAGGTGTGTCTCTTGTAGGCAGCATATAGATGGATCGTGTTTCTTTATCCAGTCTGTGACTCTCTGTCTCTTTATTGGTGCATTTAGTCCATTTACATTCAGCGTAATTATAGATAAATAAGTTTTTAGTGCTGTCATTTTGATGCCTTTTCATGTGTGTTGTTGGTCATTTCATTTTTCCACATGCTTTTTTGTGCTGAGACGTTTTTCTTAGTAGCTTGTGAGATCCTCATTTTCATAATGTTTAACTTTGTGTTTGTTGAGTCGTTACGTTTTTCTTGAGTTATGGAATTGATATTCCTTTTTGTGGTTACCTTTTTATTTACTCCTATTTTTCTAAGTAAAAACCTAACTTGTATCCTTCTATATCGCCTTGTATCACTCTCCATCTGGCAGTTCAATGCCTCCTATATTTAGTCCCTCTTTTTGATTATTGTGATCATTTATCTATTGATTTCCATGATTTCCTGTTATGTGTATTATTTTGTTTATTTATTTATTTTTTAGAATTAGTCTTAATTTGTTTGTTTTTGTGCTTTCCCTATTTGAGTTGCGTTAATATCAGGACGTTCTGTTTTGTGACGTTGTATTGTGCTGGTACCTGATATTATTGGTCATCCGGCCAAACAATCTCCTTTAGCATTTCTTGCAGTCTTGGTTTAGTTTTTGCAAATTCTCTAAACTTGTGTTTATCTGTAAATATCTTAATTTCTCCTTCATATTTCAGAGAGAGTTTTGCTGGATATATGATCCTTGGTTGGCAGTTTTTCTCGTTCAGTGCTCTGTATACGTTGTCCCATTCCCTTCTTGCCTGCATGGTTTCTGCTGAGTAGTCTGAACTTATTCTTATTGATTCTCCCTTGAAGGAAACCTTTCTTTTCTCCCTGGCTGCTTTTAAAATTTTCTGTTTGTCTTTGGTTTTGGCAAGTTTGATGATAATATGTCTTGGTGTTTTTCTTTTTGGATCAATCTTAAATGGGGTTCGATGAGCATCTTGGATAGATATCCTTTTGTCTTTCATGATGTCAGGGAAGTTTTGTGTCAGGAGTTCTTCAACTATTTTCTCTGTGTTTTCTCTCCCCTCTCCCTGTCCTGGGACTCCAATCACTGGCAAGTTATCCTTCTTGATAGAGTCCCACATGATTCTTACGGTTTCTTCATTTTTTTTTAATTCTTTTATCTGATTTTTTTTCAGCTATGTTGGTGTTGATTCCCTGGTCCTCCAGAAGTCCCAGTCTACATTCTAATTGCTCGAGTCTGCTCCTCTGACTTTCTATTGCGTTGTCAAATTCTGTAATTTTATTGTTAATATTTTGGATTTCTACATGCTGTCTCTCTATGGATTCTTGCAACTTATTAATTTTTCCACTATGTTCTTGAATAATCTTTTTGAGTTCTTCAACAGTTTTATCGGTGTGTTCCTTGGTTTTTTTCTGCATTTATCCTAATTTCATTTGTGATATCTTTAAGCATTCTGTAAATTAGTTTTTTATATTCTGTATCTGATAATTCCAGGATTGTATCTTCATTTGGGAAAGATTTTGATTGTTTTGTTTGGGGGGTTGGAGAAGCTGTCATGGTCTGTTTCTTTATGTGGTTTGATATGGACTGCTGTCTCCGAGCCATCACTGGGAAACTAGATTTTCCAGGTAATCAGCTAAAAAAAATGCAGTCAGCTCCCTATCTGAATTCTCTTCTGGCTCCGGGTATTCGGATGTTAATGGAGCCGCCTGGGGAGGGTGGGGGAGGGATCAGAGAACTAGGAGTGTAGCACCACAGAATATAGAGCTGATCACCGCGTTCACGCTCTGCCCCCATCCGCCAAAAGCCGGGCGGGACGGCTCCCCGGTTGGGACGCTACTCTCCCCGCTCCGAGACCAGTCACTTCCTCCCGGGGACTTCTCTCTCCGATGTGCGGCACCGCTCGCGCGAACTGGGTGGGCGTCTCCCGCACGAACGGGTGGGCCCGCCCCCAGGGTCTATTCAGGAGAATATAATTGGACCCAGCACTCACGCCCCGCCTGCGCGCGCCCGAATCCCAGCGGGACAGCTCCCCGGCTGGGACGCTGCTTTCCCCACTCCGAGACCAGTCAATTCCTCCCAGGGACTTCTCCCTCCGGTGCATTGCGCCACACGCGCGAACTGGGTGGGCGTCCCCCCGCACGAACGTGTGGGCCCCACCCCGGGGTCGCTTTAGGGAAATATAGCTGACCCCCCCCCGCTCGTTCCCTGCCCGCTTCCCGCCAAACTCATGGCGGGACAGCTCCCCGGCTGGGACGCTGCTCTCCCCGCTCCAAGATCAGTCACTGCCTCCCAGGTGCTTCTCCCTCCGGCTGCGCCGCTACGCTGCCAGTGCCAACCAGCTAGACTCTCTCCCGGGATGGGTTCGGGGGGGTAGGGCTGGGCCCCTTGTCTGTGCCGTCTGCCCCCCTGGGCTCTGCCCCAGGTTGGGCTCCGAAGGTCACCTGCCTGGTACGCTGGCTCCTAGTTCTGAAAACGGTCGCTGTCTGCCCATATTTGTTCGTTTTCCATCTCTAAGTCTGTGCTTGTTGTTCAGAGTTCGTAGATTGTTATGTATGTGATCGATTCACTTGTTTTTCCGAGTATTTTTTGCAAGAGGGATCCGCGGTAGCGTCCACCTAGTCCGCCATCTTGGCCCCCACGGTAATACTTCTTGAGGAGACCAACTTTGTGGCAAATTGACTACACTGGTTTCCTTCTATCCTGGAAGGGCCAACTGCTCATCCTTCCAGGGATATATATATTCTGGGTATGAGTTTGCCTTTTCTTCCCTTTGAGTTGTAGCCAGTATCACTAGAGGTGTGGAATCCCACACAACATAGTATGCGATCAGGGGACTCACTTCATAGTGAAGGGGGTGTAGGATTGGGCCCGTGATCATAGGATCCACTGTGTGTATCACATACTGCATTATCCAGAAGCAGATGGCCTCCTAGAGCACTGGGATTATCTACTGAAGTCACAGATGAAGTGCCAGCTTGGAGGCAATACTCTGTAAGGATGGGGTCCCATTCTTCAAAATGCAGCATATGCATTAAATCAGAGTCCTCTTTATGGTCCTGTGTCCCCATTAGGAAGTATAGATGGGTCTGGAAACCAAAGGGTAGTAGCAGGAGGACCCTCCCTTACCATCACTCCCAAGACCAACTGGGGGACTTTGTGCTTCCTGACCTGCACCTTTGTGCTTTACAGGTTGGAGGTCTTGGCCTCCAAATGAAGTCCACTCCTGCCAGAGGACATAGTAAGGATTCCCCTAACCTAAAAGCTATGGTTCCCATTCTGAACTTCCTGTGTGCAGGGACTAGTAGTTAAGAAGAGGAGTCACCACCTCGGGAGGGGTGATAGGCCATAATCAGTAGGAGGTAGGGTTGCATTTACACCATGAGAGGAAGCGCAAATATGGGCAGAACCCAGGTTTACTAGTAACTCACTGTCAAGCTATAACTGACTGCAGGCAATTAGTGGATGAGGCCAAGGATGCTGAGCCCTTAGAACAGGATTGCGCAGATTATTAATGCAGTAGAATGTCCTGCCCCAGGCTTGGGGAAGGGTGAGTGGGAGCTGCCCAAAGACAAGGGTAATGTCAACTCTGTCCTGGAGTACACATGGACTACACCCTGTAATAAATCGTTTAGCTTAAAATTCCAATCATGCTTCTGTTTGGAGTCACTGCTAGGCTTTATGCGAGAGGGTTTGTGTTTTCTGTGCAGTCCAACTAAGACAGAGAATTGGGAGGCAAACCCTACACAGGAATAAAGATTATGCATTCGGCTAAGTTTAATCTCTCAGAAAACTGAAGAGTCGAGCAACAAAAGAAACTCTAAAGTTGAGGATGAAGCTAGGACACTTACAATTCCATTTCCAGTGGTTGGTTTTTATTCTTGTTTCTGCTGATGAGGAATAGCAAAAGTTGAAAATCACACTGTCATTTGGTTGACTACTTTTGTGAATACTGGAAAATGAGATTTATTAATGTCAGAACAGAGGGATCCAGATGCCTTAAGTAGGGCATTACGCATAGTAGGGCTCAGCTCATACTCGTTAAGTGAATTGTCACTGTGGTTTGAAATAAGTGCCTTTTTTTAATTTTTAGTTTTACATACCCGTAAACTTATAAGAAGTTGCAAAAATGATACAGAGAAGTTTGATGAACGTATCACCCAGCTTCCCTAATGAGGATCTCTTACATAACTATAGCTAGGCTCAATGTTTAATTGCATTTCTTCTCCTTGGAATGATCTTCTTCCTTTATCAGCTTATTGAATTCTTATTTACCTTTCAATATCTAGCTAACACACCTTTTTCTCCAACAACTTATCCTTCACCATTCTGTCAGACAGAAGAGTATGACCCTTCCAGTCTTACACCTATCTGTCTGTATCTGCCTTTTTGTCTCTCTATAGCTAACAGTAGATGAGTGACTGCTTCCATCACTGCATCTGTTTGTTGAAACATCTCAGTTGGAATTCTGTCAATTCCTGGAGCCTTGTTTTTTGCCAATGCCTTTAGTGCAACTTGGACTTCTTCCTTCAGCACCATAGGTTTTTGATCATATGCTGCCTCCTGAAATGGTTGAACATCGACCAATTCTTTTCGGTACAGTGACCGTGTATTCCTTCCATCTTCTTTTGATGCTTCCTGTGTCGTTTAATATTTTCCCCCATAGAATCCTTCAAAACTGCAACTTGAGCCTTGAATTTTTTCTTCAGTTCTTTCAGCTTGAGAAATGCTGAGGCTGCTCTTCCCTTTTGGTTTTCTATCTCCAGGTCTTTGCACATTTGATTATAATACTTTACTTTGTCTTCTTGAGCTGCCCTTTGAAATCTTCTGGTCAGTTCTATACTTCATCATTTCTTGCAGCACTGGAAGTGCTCACTCACCTATGCCAAGAAATGTGGAAGGCAGCTACCTGACCAACTGGCTGGAAGAGATCCATATTTGTGCCCATTCCAAACAAAGGTGATCCAACAGAATGCAGAAGTTATCGAACAATATCATTAACATCACACCCAAGTAAAGTTTTGCTGAAGATCATTCAAAAGCAATTGCAGCAGAACAAGAACAGGGAACTGCCAGAATTTCAAGCCAGATTCAGGAGAGGATGTGAATCAAGGGATATCACAGATGATGTCAGATGGGTCTTGGCTGAAAGCAGAGAATATCAGAAAGATGTTTGCCTGCGCTTTTGTAACTATGCAAAGGCATTAGACTGTGTGGATTATAACAAATTATGGATAACCTTGCAAAAAATGGGAATTCCAGAACACTTAATTGTGCTCGTGAGGAACCTATACATAAATCAAAAGGCTGTCATTTGAACAGAACAAGGAGATACTCTGTGTTTTAAAATCAGGAGAGATATGCATCAGGGTTTATTCTTTCACCATATTTATTCAATCTGTAGGCTGAGCAAAATCTGAGAAGCTGGGCTGTATGAAGAAGGAGGCAGCATCAGAATTGGAGGAAGACTCATTAACAACCTGGAAATTGCAGATGACACAACCTTGCTTGCTGAAAGTAAAGAGGCCTTGATGCACTTACTGATGATGATCAAAGACCACAACCTTCAGTATGGATTGCACCTCAACATAAAGAAAACAGAAATCCTCACAACTGCCCCAATAAGCAACATCATGATAAATGGAGAAAATATTGAAGTTGTTGAGGATTTCATTTTACTTGGATCCTCAATCAACACCCATGGAAGTAGCAGTCAAGAAATTGAAGGACATATTGCATTGGGCAAATCTGCTGCAAAAGATCTCTTTAAAGTGTTAAAAAGCAAAGATGTCACTTTAAGGCCAAAGGTGCACCTGACCCAGGTCAATCGCCTCATATGCACGTGAAAGCTGGGCAATGAATAAGGAAGACTGAAGAAGAATTAATGCCCTTGAATTATGGTGTTGGCAAAGAATATTGAATATACCATGGACTGACGGAAGAACAAACAAATCTTTCTTAAAAGAAGTACAGCCAGATGTTCCTTAGAAGCAAGGATGAAAAAACTTTGTTTCACGTATTTTGGGCATGTTATCAGGAGGGACCAGTCCCTGGAGAAGGGCATCATGCCTGGTAAAGTAGATGGTCAGGGAAAAAAAAGAAGACCTCAATGAGATGGATTGACACGGTGGCTGCAGCAATGGCCTCAAACATAACAACATCGTAAGGATGGCATAGGACTGTGCAGTGTTCTGCTCTGTTGTACGTAGTGTCATTATGAGCCAGAACTGACTGGACAGCACCTAACAACAACAACATAGGTCACAATGATAAGAGTCGTTGGTAATCACATGGGAACTACAACAGAAATGTTAAATGCTTGGAGAAGTGAAATCGCATGGTAGTCAGAGAAGTTGTTACTGAGAAGGGCAGGACTGAGCAGGAACTTGAGAGCTGTGGATTAAATAGGAACTTTATGAAGCTTTTCTTGGAAGGAATAGACTCTATGAATGAGTGGAGGGGATACTGCTTTTACTTGGATACAGTATTCTCTTTTGGTTTGCTAATTACTTATGGAAAAAAAGCAGCTAAGCTTATGCTTCTCTAGATCTAAGTGGCTATATGAACAATTGTGATGCATTCTGGCAAAAAGTCTTTTTTCCCTGGAGCACGATCTTAAATAAGCCTATTTCTGGGAGTATGCTGTCAGTGGAAATGTGCCACAGCATTAGTTATTTGCTATTAAATAAATGATGCTCTCTCTGATCATAAAAAGCTATTTAGTTACCTAAGTAATTGAGTCTGTTGTAAATAAGCTGTTCCTAAATGGTAATTAAGGAGCCCTGGTGGCACAGTGGTTAAGCTCTCTGCTGCTTACCGAAAGGTCAGCAGTTCCAACCACTCTGAGGGAGAAAGATGCTGCAGTCTGCTTCTGGTAAAGATTACAGCCTTGGAAACCCTGTGGGGGAGTTCTACTCTGTCCTTTAGGGTCACTGTGGCTTGGAATCGACATGATGGCAAAGGGTAAATGGTAGTTTATAGGACGTTTGGAACAAAGGGTACACTTTAAAGGCTCAATCACTTCCATATATTACTGTTGCTTTTTAAAGTATGTTCTCTGGAAGATCCTAAGAAACTGTAATACTCAGAAAAGACAAAACAGATGCATTGCAACCTCTATTATACCTTTGAGAGTTTCTTGCAAACATGAATGTGGGTTCTGAGTTGGAGCACAAATATGAGCGGGGTGGGGAGAAGTCAAGAACTAGTTGATGTCTGAGCTGGTCTGGGAACACACACCTCTGACTCGTATAAGAGGTGGGAGCAGAAATGGCCAGGCTCTCCAGCACAACTAGATGGTGCCCGGACACCACCACTGGCTGTCCTGACAGGGATCACAGTGGAGACTCCTGGATAGAGCTGGAGAAAATGTAGAACAAAAGTCTAACTCACATGCACACAAAAAAGACCAGACTTACTGGTCTGACAGAGACTGGAGAAATGCCATGAGTATGGTCCCTGGCCACCCTTGTTGTAGCTGAGTAAGGAAGTCATTCCAGAGGTTCACCCTTCAGCCAAAGATCAGACAGGCCTATAAAACAAAACAAGACTAAATGGGCACACCAGTTCAGGGACAAAGACAAGAAGGCAGGAAGGGACAGGAAAACTGGAAATGGAGAACCCAAGATTGAGAAGGGGAGAGTTTTGACACATCACAGGGCTGGCAATCAATGTCACAAAATAATATGTGTATTAATTGTTTAATGAAAAATAATTTGCTCTGTAAACCTTCACATAAAGTGCAATAAAAATAAGCATAAATAAAAAAATAAAAAAGCAGATTTGGCTCTGGCTCAAAAAAAAAAAAAAAAAAAAAAAGAAATCGACAGGCTCACCAGGGTTTATCCTGCTACCTGTGGGTACTCAATTAGTCATGGTGTTTTGCAGAAGGAATGAGAGCATTGGTTAATCTGCTAAGGCAGTTAAGAAGTTGAAGTTGAGAGAGCTTTTACTTTGAACTGCTTGCTGTTCCTTCACCATATTCAGATGTTTAACTCTGCTATGCCCTTTGAAACCCTGGTGGTGTAGTTGTTAAGTGCTACAGCTGCAAGCCAACAGATTGGCAGTGCAAATCCACCAGGCACTCCTTGAAAACTCTATGGGGCAGTTCTACTCTGTCCTATAAGGTCGCTATGAGTCAGAATCAACTTGATGGCAGTGGGTTTGGTTTGGGTTTTGGTGCCCTTTGATTATGCTGCTTCCTTGGCTTAGGAGGCTCTTTCTGTACCTCTGCCTAAAGAATGTCTCCCAACTCCTCAAAGTTTAGTTCAAGGTTACCTCATTTATGAAGACTTTTTTGACTACTGAGATGGGCTTGATTATTCCCTTCTCTGTGCCTCTCCCTACCCTTCTATCCTTATACCTGCATTAGTTTCCCAAGGCTGCTGTACCAAAATACCACAAAGTGGGTAGTTTCGAAGAACAGAAATTTGTTTTCTCAGAGTTCTGGAACCTGGGGGTCAGAGCTCAGGGTGTCAGCCATGTTGATTTCTTCTGCAGCTTTGAGAGAGAATCTGTTCCATGCCTCTCTTTCAGCTTCTGTTAGCTCTAGGTGTTCCTTGGCTTGCAGCTGCAGCGTCGCATGACATCCTTCCTCTGCCTGTCTCTCTGTGTCTCTTCTCTTCTTTTGTAAGGACGTTGTTCAAACTGGATTAGGACCCACACTACTCAAGTATGATCTCATGTTAATTGATATCATCTTCAAAACTCTGTTTCCGAGTAAGGAAATGTTCACAGGTACCAGGTGTTAGGATTTCAATGTATTTTTTGGGGGAACATAATTCAATCTTTAACAGTACCTATGAATCATTAATGCATTTATTTTTTTTCTCCTCTCCTTCCACTATACTATGGGAGGACAAAGATTATTTTGTGTTCATCCTCACATCTGCAGGCCCTAGCACTGTGTTATTACAATGGTGAATTTTCATTAAACGAACTAGTGGAGTATTACTGCTGCTCCTGATTGACCCGTTGTGGCAGAGGTGGTTTCACAGAGCAGATTGAGCCCCATTAACCGTCTCTTTCATCTTTCAATTATGAGAAAGATCACAGATCCAGATGCTGGAAGGAGAAGCATGATTGGATGTTTTGGTCCCTAAGCAGATTTCTAAGAGGGCTCCCTGGATTCTAAAATCTCTGCTAGATTGTAAGCTGCTGATCAGCAATGGCTGTGCTTTACTCATGTTTTTATTCTCAGGCCTTTTCATAGTGCCTAGTTTTTTTTTTTTTTTTTTTTTAGAAAGATAGTACTTGCTAGAAGGAGGAGGAAATACTGGGCAGCAAAACAAATTTGCAGACTTCTTGAAAATGCAAAGGCCACCATTGTAGAAATCACACCTGCATAGAGGGCAAGTTGAGGCACCATTCCCTAGATTTCTGCTTGCTTTCTCTCAATTGCCATCTATACTTTCCCATGCAGCTGAGCCACATGAATAATGACAGCCAGCTGAGTAACTCTTTTTTGGCAAGTGAGTAGCAGCTGGAAGTTTCGTCACACCGGATAAGGTAAGTATTAAATATGAACATAATTTTTCTGGAGAATTTGACATTTCTGATAATGTAAGATTTTTTTTTTTTTTTTAGCTCCATCTGTGCTGTTATGAATAAGAGATGCAATGGCTTTACTCAAGGGACCCTGTGGATAAAAATTCCAGCTGTGAATCTCCAGAATACTTACTGCTCCAACTCAACTCAACTCAAGGTCTTTAGATTTGTTGTTTGTTTTGTTTTCAAAGCAAGAGAGGCAATAACAGCTTGTTTGCTTGAGGTTGCACAAGAAACTATTTTTGATATCTCTAAGGGTCACTCTCACCCTACTTTTCCTTTTTAGCAACCAAGTGCCTGAGGACAGTCTAAATGGAACAAGACTTGAAGACCTTATGTGAAAGTCTGCTTAATGATAGAACTTGCGTTGCCTACCCTGATGTCAGGTACTTAACCGGCAACTAAAATTATTCCTCAAAAAAATAAATGCTAGTGTCTGTAAATTTGGGGCTCATTTTACAATACTGGTATAATCCTGGCTCTGTGCCCTTCACCAAGATTAACTACCAGCTGAGCATAATGGCCTAAATTGTCAACAGCTCAGCTCTTCATTAATCCCGGGGAAGTGGCCCACACCTCAGTCATTACTGCTCAATTAGGTAAATAATCATCACATCCATTCTCATTACAGCACTCTCCTCACAAAAAGCTTTGTTCCCAAGATTTTCAATTAGTCTTAACAAGTCACCAATGCTGCCAGTGTTGCCCTTTCTCCGTTAGTCTGTTGACCAAATAAAAATCCTGTGTCTAATTAAACAAACCCAAGTCATACTAAAACTTATTCTCTTTGCACCTGTCATGTGTGAAAGTTGAAACTCTCATTAAGTGAGGCTGACTTCCCTCCTTGGGTCATTGATCATTGCTAGGTGATGAAGAACTTTTGTGCTCATATGTTCAAGTGTCGGGTTCAGCAAGGGCAATGTTTCCTTGAAATAGGAAAAATAAGACATCAAGTCAGTACTATTTCAATTCTTCGCTCTACTTTGAGAGAGTATTCCTTGATACATGACTGTGTGTGCCATGGTTAGTTTTAGGTGTCAACTTGCCTAGACTATGACGCCCTGTTGTTTGGTCAAACGTTAGACAAGATGTTGCTGTGAAGGTATTTTGTAGATGTGATTAACGTTTTCAAACAGTTAACTTTAAGGAAAGAAAATTGCTCTCCATAATGCGATTGTTATTGTTGTTAGGTGCTGTCACGTTGGTTCCAACTCATAGTGAACCATGTACAACAGAAGGAAACACTGCCCAGTCCTGTGCCATCCTCACAATCATTGTTATGCTTGAGCCCACTGTTGCAGCCTGTCTTAGTCATCTAGTGCTGCTATAACAGAAATACCACAAGTGGATGGCTTTAACAAAGAGAAATTTATTCTCTCACAGTCAGTAGGTTACAAGTCCAAATTCAGGGTGTCAGCTCCAGGGGAAGGCTTTCTTTCTCTGTCGGCTCTGGAGGAAGATTCCTTCTCGTCAGTGTTCCCCTGTAGAGGAGCTTCTCAGGTGCAGAGACCCCAGGTCCAAAGGATATGCTCTGCTCCCCATGCTGCTTTCTTGGTGGTATGAGGTCCCCAACTCTCTGCTTGCTTCCCTTTCCTTTTATCTCTTGTAAGATAAAAGGTGGTACTGGCCACACCCCAGGGAAACTCCCTTTATATTTGATCAAGGATGTGGCCTAAGGGTGTTATATTCCACCGCAATCCTCTTTAGCCACAGGCAGAGATTATGATTTATAAGATTTATAACACAGGAAAATCACAAAATGAAGGAAAACTACACATGGCCTGACCAAGTTGACACATATTTTGGGGGACACAATTCAATCCATTACACAGCCACTGTGTCAATCCATCTCATTGAGAGACTTCCTTTTTGCTGACCCTCTACTTTGCCAAGCAGGGTGTCCTTCTCCAGGGACTAGTCCCTCCTGATAACATCCAAAGTATTGTGACATGTAGTCTCACCATCCTTTTGTCTAAGGAGCATTCTAGTCGAACTTCTTCCAAGACAGGTTTGTTTGTTCTTTTGGCAGTTCATGGTACATTCAATATTCTTCTCCAACACCACAATTCAAAGCCCTCAATTCTTCTTTGGTCTTTATTCATTGTCCAGCTTTTGTATGCATATGAGGCAATTGAAAACACTATGGCTTGGATCAGGAGCACCTTAGTCTTCAAGATGACATCTTTGCTTTTCGATACTTTAAAGAGTTTTTTTTTTTTTTTTTTTCCAGGAGATTTTCCCAATGCAATGCGTTTTTTGATTTCTTGACTGCCGCTCCTATGGGTGTTGATTGTGGATCCAAGCAAAATGAAATCCTTGACAACCTCAATCTTTTCTCCTTTTATCCTGATGTTGCTTATTGTTCTAGTTGTGAGGATTTTTGTTTTCTTTATGTTGAAGTGTAATCCATACAGAAGGCTGTGGTCTTTGATCTTCATCAGTAAGTGCTTCAAGTCCTTTTCCCTTTCATCAAGCAAGGTTGTGTCATCGGCATAATGCAGGTTGTTAATGAGTCTTCCTCCAATCCTGATGCCCTGTTCTTCTTCATATAGCCCAGTTTCTTGGATTATTTGCTAAGCATACAGATTGAATAAGTATGGTGAAAGGATACAACCCTGTCGTCACACACCTTTCCTGACTTTAAACCATGTAGTATCCCCTTGTTCTGTTCTCACAACTGCCTCTTGATCCATGTAGAGATTCCTCATGAACACACTTAAGTGTTCTGGAATTCCCATTCTTCACAAGGTTATCCATAATTTGTTATGATCTACACAGTCGAATGCCTTCATGTAGTCAATAAAACACAGGTAAATGCCTTTCTTTTATTCTCTGCTTTCAGCCAGGATCCTTCTGACATCAGCAATGATAGCCCTGGCTTCATGTCCTTTTCTAAATCCAGCTTGAATTTCTGGCAGTTCTTGATTGATATGCTGTTGCAGCTGTTTTTGAATGATTTTCAGCAAAATTTCACTTGCATGTGATATTAACGATATTGTTTGTTAATTTCTACATTCAGTTGGGTCATCTTTCTTGGGAATAGGCACAAATTTGGATCTCTTCTGGTCAGTTGGCCAGATAGTTGTCTTCCAAATTTCTTGGCATAGTTGAGTGAGCACCTCCAGAGCTGCATCCGTTTGTTGAAACATCTCAATCGTCAATATTCCGTCAATTCCTGGAGACTTGTTTTTCACCAATGCCTTCAGTGTAGCTCGGACCTTTTCTTTCAGTACCATCGGCTCTTACTCATATGCCGCCTCCTGAAATGTTTGAACGTTGACTAATTCCTTTTGGCATAGTGACTGTCTTAGTCATCTAGTGCTGCCATAACAGAAATACCACAAGCAGGTGGCTTTAACAAAGAGAAATTTATTTTCTCACAGTAAAAGCAGGCGAAAAGTCCAAATTCAAGGCGTCACCTCCAGAGGAGGGCTTTCTCTGTCTGTCAGCTGTGCAGAACAGTCCTTGTCCTCAATCTTCCCATGATCGAGGAGCTTCTCAGGTGCAGGGACCCCAGGCCCAAAGGATGCACTCTGCTCCCGGTCCTACTTTCTTGGTGGTTTGAGTTCCCCAATTCTCTGCTTGCTTCCCTTTCCTTTTATCTCTTGAGAGATAAAAGGTGGTTCAGGCCTTATCTCTGGGAGACTCCCTTTACCTTGGATCAGGGAGGTGACCTGAGTAAGGGCGGTGTTACAATCCCACCCTAATCCTCTTAACATAAATTACAGTCACAAAATGGAGGACAACCACGGAACACTGGAATCATGGCCTAACCAAGTTGATACACACATTTTTGGAGGGACACAATTCAGTCCATGACAGTGATTCAGTGTATTCCTTTCATCTTCTTTTGATGCTTCCTGTATCATTTAATATTTTCCCCATAGAATCCTTCAGTATTGCAACTCGAGGGTTGAATTGTTTCTTCAGTTCTTTCAGTTTGAGAAATGCCCAGTGTGTTCTTTCTTTTTGATAGTCTATCTCCAGGTTTTTGCACATGTCATTATAATACTTTGTCTTCTGTAGCTGCCCGTTGAAATCTTTTGTTCAGTTCTTTTAGTTCATCATTTCTTCCTTTTGCTTTAGCTACTCAACATTCAAGAGCGAGTTTCAGAGTCTCTTCTGATACCCATTTTGGTGTTTTCTTTCTTTCCTGTCTTTTTAATGATTTCTTGCTTTCTTCATGTATGATGTCCTTGATGTCATTTCACAGCTCACCTGGTCTTTGTTCATTAGAGTTCAACACATCAGATCTGTTTTTGAGATGGTCTTTAAATTCAGGTGGGATATCCTCAAGGTCATGCTTTGGCTCTCATGGACTTGTTCTAATTTTCTTCAGTTTCAACTTGAACTTGCACATGAACAACTGATGGTCTGTTCCTCAGTCAGCCCCTGGCCTTGTTGTGACTGATGATATTGAGCTTTTCCATCATCTCTTTAAACAGATGTAGTCGATGTGATTCTTGTGTATTCCATGTGTGAGGTCCAGGGGTATAGTCACTGTTTATGTTGGTGAAAAAAAGGTGTTTACAATGAAAAAGTTGTTGGTCTTGCAAAAGTCTGTTATGGGATCTCCAACATTGTTTCTATCACAAGGCCATATTTTCTAACTACTGATCCTTCTTCGTTTCCAACTTTCACATTCCAATCACGAGTAATTATCAATGCATCCTGAATGCACGTTTGATCAATTTCAGACTGCAAAAGTTGGAAAAAGTCTTCAATCTCTTCATCTTTGGCCTTAGTAGTTGGTGTGTAAATTTGAATAATAGTTGTATTAACTGGTCTTCCTTGTAGAGATGTTGGTATTATCCTATCACTGGCAGCATTGTATTTCAGGATAGATCTTGAAATGTCCCTTTTGTTGATGCACGTAATGTCATTCCTCTTCAAGTTGTCATTCCTGGCATAGTAGGCCATATGACTGTCCAATTAAAAATGGCTAATACCAGTCCATTTCAGCTCATTGATGCCTAGGATATCGATGTTTATGTGTGCCATTTCATTTTTGACTATTTCCAATTTTTCTAGATTCATACTTCGTACAGTCCAGGTTCTGATTATTAATGGATGTTTGCAGCTGTTTCTTTTCATTTTGAGTTGTGCCACATCAGCAAATGAAGGTCCTGAAAGCTTGACTCCATCCAGGTCATTAAAGTCAACTCTACTTTGAGGAGGTGGCTCTTCCCCAGTCGTCTTTTGAATGCCTTGCAACCTGAGGGGCTCATCTTCTGACATTATATCAGACAATGTTCCACTGCTATTCATAAGGTTTTCACTGGCTAATTCTTTTCAGATGTAGATTTCCAGGTCTTTTTTCCTAGTCTGTCTTAGTCTGGAAGCTCAGCTGAAACCTTTCTACTAGGGTGACCCTGCAGGTATTTGAATACTGGTGGCATAGTTTTCCAGCATCACAGCAACATGCAAGCCCCCACAGTAGGACAAACTGACAGACACATGGGGAATAATGTGGTTGAGCACCACCTAATCAGTTGAAGGCTTTAAGAGTAAAAACTGAGGTTTCCTAGGGGAGAAGGATTCTTCCTCAAGGGTGTAACTGCCATAACCCTGTTGGAGTTTCCAGCCTCCCACCTGACCTATAGATTTTGCCAACCCCCACAATTGTGTAAGCCAATTTCTTAAAATAAATTTCTATCTGTCTGTCTATCTATCTATCTGGCATCTATTTCCATTTGTAGTTATCCAAGAGGCCAGCTCTTCAAGTGTCTTTTTTTGCCTTTACAGTTCTGGCCCAAGGAGAGCTGGGTTGCAGCAAGTTAGAAGGCAGTGCTTGATTGGACAGATACACATTTGGTTTTCACAAAGGGTGGTGAAGCAGACACAGGAATATGTCACTGAGATTCCTCTTCAAGAAGGAGTTTGCTGCCCAACTGCATGGAGCATGGTTAGCTGGCTTGGCTTCCTCCAGTGGTTAGATTCCTCAGCGTCCACCTCAGCTTTCCAGTTGAGATCACGCTATTCCTGGTGTGACCACTGGCCAATGATTCAGCAAGGCGGGGGTACAAAGGCCTAGTCATTTTGACCCAGGGTGGGAATCCTCTAGCAGGCAGTCTCTGCTCTGGGTGTCCCCCTTGGGATTGCACAGGCCTTGTCAGGTCAACATTGTGCTCCAACTGTCCTCCAGCTCAATCTTGCTTCTGTTCTTTTCACAGGTGTTACATCCCCAAAAACTTTTCCATGCCTAATTCTGTCTTAGCATCTGCTTCCCAAAAAACCTAACTTGCAGCATAAGGTAAGGCAGGAAAGGACAAGATCATTTCATTGTCTAGGAATGGTCTTCAGGGATACCTCTGTTGCATAATCTGAGATCTTAGCAAAAATCCTATTTGTTCAAAAACAAAGCCACTAAGGAAGCTTTCAGGATGCTAATACTATATTCAGAGTCTATTTCCCTTGTAGCCTACATGCCTGCACTTGGACTTCATGCTTTTGGCTTCTAGTGAAGTCACTGTAAGAATCACTGATTCGCTCATTATAAGGGTTGTTGTTGAGGGCATTTGTAGCTATATATCAAAGCTCTGTACATAAAAATCCACAGAATTAATTTTCTTAATCTAAGTGCCAGGAAACATCTTGCTGTGCTTTTTCTTAAGGCTACTGTGAGTCATATTTGATCAGGGTGGCCCTTAGTGTTGGTCACTAAGAAGTACAGAATGAAACAGCTCAGCTGCAGTAACTTTGTAGTATCTCAAAGCCTAAATTTAGTTCTTTTTTTTTCTATAATTATGGTTTAGTATACTCCATGACCCTCCTTTACTTTGTATTTTTTCATTTTATTGGGGTATGTTCTTAGGTGTATAGGCAGTATATGCAATGGTAAAAAGCATGGGTCCTGTAGCCTGACTACAGGGGTTTGAATTGTGGCTCTACCACCTACTAGCTATGAAATCTTGGACTTGTAACTAACCACACTGAATCTCAGGTTTTTTGTAAAATTTGAATGGTAAAAGTACCTGATTTATAGGACTATTGTGAGGGTTAAATGAGATAATATATGCAAAATGCTTAGCACAACTCCTGATACATAGACAGTTGGAACATGTTATATGCAATGAATATGGCTGAATGACTAGTCAGAGTGCTACAGGAACTGGAGAGGAGAAGATGTGTCTTACCATAAGTTTCAAGTTCCCAGCAAATTTACTGGAAGATAGTATTCTAGGAAAAAAAGATTGTTACATAAGAGGTTGAGGTTGAGTGTTTGAACCAAACCTACTATTCTATTTGCTATCAAGGATACTAGTTAATCTAATACATGAATGTCTACTAAGAAAATAATAGTGATTAAGAGGTTGGTTGACAAACCAATCCTTTAGAGAACAGAACACAAGAAATATGAGTTGTATTGAGTGGTTCAGGAATAGAATCACCATTTGTTAACAGAGATGCTATTTAGGGGACAATTTTTTGTTATGTTAGATAGACCTTACATAGCATTAAGGGAAATTGGGCATCTCTGGCACCTACTTACTAAATACTGAAAGGCCTCCTAATCTTTGTGATAATTGCAATTGTTCCCACCATTTCCAGTGCCCCAGGACCGCCTCTAGTTGAGAACCACTGAAGTGGAAAGACTTCAATCAATCTAGAGGTGGATTGAGAATATAACCTGGCATACCCAGGACAGTACCCATTTACACCTGTCATGATTACATCTGTAGCCATTTCACTCAAGTGTGCCCTGGTTTTTATAGCTCCTTAAAAAAAAAAAACAAACAAAAACCCATTGCTGTAGAGTTGATTGCAACACACAGCAACACTATAGATGGCTGATTCCAGGAATGGGGCTGGTAAAGTACAAGATGAGCCTAGAACACCTTATTGTGCCAGAAGATAAGGAAGTTCCAAAAAAATGTTGAGAATAGGAGCCAACTTGAAAGGCTCTCCCTGGCCAAATCTAGGGCAATTTGAGCATTAAAGTAACTGATGATATTTACAAATTATTATCCTTGTTGTTACTTGCTATCAAGTCGATTCCAACTCATGGTAGCCCCGTGTGTGCAGAGTAGAACTGCTCCATGGAGTTTTCAAAGCTGAGACCTTTGGAAACTAATCACTAGACCTGTATTCAGAGGTGTCTGTGGGTGGGTTCAAACCACCAACATTTCAGCTAGTAGTTGAGCGCTTAACCATTTGTGCTACCTAGGAACCCCTAGTAACACATTATAACCCATTAAATAAAACAACAATACACAAACCCATGCTGATATAATTAAATAAATGGGGGAGAAGGAAAGTTCTTCCTTACAGAAGAAAGCTAACTAATAAATGTCAAAAGTATGAGGGAACTTAGAAAATCATCATTTGGTAACCATCACAGTAATTGATTCAGGCAAGAATCATCAATGTCAGGGAACAAAATCAATATAAAAAACTAAGTTCTATTTCTATACACCAACAATGAACAATCTGAAGTTTTTTTTTAAAATCCATTTACAATAGCATCGAAAGAATAAAATACTTAGAAATAAATTTAACCTAGAAAGTGTAAGACTTATACACTGAAAACTACAAAATGTAATAGAAATAAATTAAAGAATGCCTAAATAAATGGGAAGACATCTTGTGTTCATGAATTGGAAGACTTAATATTGTTAAATTGCAATACTCCCCAAAATGATCTATGCAGTCAATGTAATCCTTATCAAAATCTCGAATGCACCTCCTCACCAAAATGGAAAAGCTGGTTTTAAAATTCAGGTGGAATTGCAAGGACCTCAAATAACCAAACCTTGAAACTCTTGAAAAAGAATAACAAAGTTGGAAGACTGGTACTTCCCGTTTTTGAAACTTACTTCAATGCTACAGCAGTCAAAACAGTGTGGTACTGACATAAGGGTAGACACATAGATCAATGGAATATATCTATGGTCAACTGATTTTTAACAAGGGTACCAAGGCTATTCAATGGAAGAAAGAATAGTGTCTTCAGCAAATGATGCAAGGGCAACTGGATATCCATGTGCAAAAGAATGAAGTTGGACCCTTAGCTCACATCGTATATAAAAAGTGACTCAAAATGGGTCAAATATGTAAATATAAGCTCTAAAGCTATAAAACTCTAGAAGAAAACAGAGATAAGTCTTCAAGAGCTTAGATTTGGCAATGATTTCTCAGATATGATATCTAAAGCACAAGCAGCAACAACAAAAAAGATAATTTGATCTTCATCACAATGAAAAATTTTTCTGTAAAGTGAAAAGACAACCCAAAGAGCAGGGAAAAATATTTGGGAACCATGTATGTAATAAAAGCTTAATATCCAAAATATATAAAGAACACCTACAACTCAACAACAAAAAGGCAAACAACCCAATAAAAAAATATGCAAAGGACTAGAACAGACATTTCTGCAAAGATGATATATAAATGGCCAGTAAACACATGAAAAGATGCTTAACATAATTAGGCATTAAACCAAAACCAAACCCAAACCCAAACCCACAGCTGTGAAGTCCATTCTGACTCATAGAGACCCCATCGGACACAGTAGAACTGCCCCACAGGGTTTCCCAGGCTTTCAATCTTTATGGAAGTGACTGCCACATCTTTCTCACACAGAAATGCTTGTGGATTCGAACCACTGACTTTTTGGTTAGCAACTGAGTGATTTCATCACTGTGTCACCAGGGCTTCTCAATTAGCCATCAGGGGAATACAAATCAAAACCACAATGAGATGTTACTTCATACCCACTAGAATGGCTATAATTAAAAAACAACGGGAAATCATAAGTGTTGGTGATGATGTAAAGAAATACATTGGAAGCCTCATACATGGCTGGGAAGAATGCAAAAAGGTACAACCAAACTGAAAAACAGTTTGGTAGTTCCTCAATAAATTAAACATAGAATTACATACGATCCAGCAATACCACTCCTAGGCACGTACCCCAAAAGAATTGAGAACAGATGCTCAAACAAAAGCTTGTACACAAATATTCATAAAAGCACTATTCATAATAACCCAAAGGTGGAAACAACTCAAATTTCCATCAACTGATGAAAAGATTTAAAAAAAATAAAAATCTAGTATATCCAAACAGTGGAGGAATATTATTTAGTCATAAAAGGAATGAAGTACTGATACATACTAAAATATGGATGAACTTTGGAAACATTATGCTAAGTGAATGAGCCAGACAAAACAACATATTGTATGACTCCATTTATATGAAATGTTCAGAGTTGGAAAATCCATAGAGACCAGATATAGATCAGTGATTGCCAAGGGCTGGGGAAAGGAAGGAATGGGGTGTGACTGCTTAGTGAATACAAGATTGCCTTTTGGGTAATGAAAATATTCTGGAACTAGATAATGGCATGTTAGGAAAACACTGTAAATGTACTAAACATCACTAATGGTAAATTTTATATTATGTGTATTTTACCACACACACACACGAAACCTATCAGTGGGTGCTAAGAGTAGTGGGTTAAAGTTTGAGGAGTAACAGGGTAGTTATGCAGTCTTAAATACTTATTAATTGCCAAGGAAAAATAGTATCTTCCAGTGGAGAAATCTATCAATAACATCACCAATAATGGGACAAATTGACATCCTGTGCCCACTGGTGCTGTATACTAAGAGAATCACAGAATCACTTTTGTGGTATATCTGCTGAAAATGCATAAGTTGAATCTAATCAGGAGGAATCATCACATATACCCAAATGGAAGGACATTCCACAAAATAAAATGTGATTTTTACAAGTGTTGATGCCCTGACGGAAACAGAGGAACTGTTCCAGATCGAAGAAGACTAAAGAAGCATGACAACTCTATACAACACACGCTTCAGAATTTCCTGTTGCTCTAAAGAATGTTCTTGAGACAAGTGGTGAAAATGAAACAGATATGTAGATTAGACAGTAGTACATATGATAAATGGAATGATAAAGCAAATGTGGAAAATGTTAATATTGGGGAATGTATGTCAAAGGTACATGGAATACGTTGTACTATTCTTGCAGATTTTCTGTAATCCCGAAGTTATGTCAAAACAAGAAGCTAATGATGAAAGATATCCTGGTTGAGGAGACACATTGTGATGGTTAAGGTTGTGTGCCAACTTGGCTGGGCCATGATTCTCAGCAGTTTGGTAGTCGTGTGATGGTGTGATCACTTCCATGATGAGATTTGATGTTATGTGATCACCTCCATTATGGAATCTGCTGTGACTAGCCAATCAGTTGAAAGGGAGTTTCCTTGGGTGTGTGGCCTGCGTTGAATATACGTGGATATTCTGGCAAGGCTTGTGGCTTTTGTTCATTCTGGATCCTGCATCTGGCTCCTGTTCATCTGATCTCTGGCTCTTGACTTGAGTTAGCAGCTTACCTTGCCTCCCAATCTTTGGAATTTGTTGATTTTCACTGCGTGTGAACAAGAGCCCTGCTCTGTGACCTGCCGATCTTGGGTTCGCCGTCCCTGGTGGCTACGTGCATCAGAAGGAGCCTCTATTCTGACCCATGGACTTGGGACATTCCAGCCTCTACAACTGTGTGAGCCATTTCCTTGATATAAATTTCTCTCTATATATATACTTACATGCTTTACTGGTTTTGCTTCTCTAGAGAACCCAGCCTAAGACACACATGATGTGGATGCTGAACCTACAGGGGCAGAGCTGGCAGGATATGATGACTAGAAACCCTGCACTGTACTTTGAATGTGGGTAACATGCTGAACAAATGGTGCTGCTATATTAGAAAGTGAGTTTTATAATTTTTTTTGTGAAATTTTCTTCTCATTCAGACCAGTGTAGTCTTTCCTGGTAACCTACTGTGCAATTTAAGTGCTTATCATTTGCTCAGAAGAGATATTTGGCCAACAGTGCTGATATCTGTACCTTAGGGCCCAGCCGACACTGCAGCTTCACACTCTGATGGTGGGGAGGTCTAGGATCCAGAAATCTAGATGTTATTATTATTTTTTTAAAGTCACAGAATCTCACACATGTGCACTTGCAATGTGCCAGGCACTGTTCTAAGCACTTTATATGTATGAAGTAATTTAATCCTCATAACCATTTTATGAGGTAGATGCTAGTATTATAACCCCATTTTACAGATGAAGAAGGTGAGGCATAGTGAGGATAAGTAATTTCCCCAGCTGTTAGTCTGCAGAGGAGCTGTGATTTAAAACCAGGCAGCCTAGTTCCAGAGCACAGGCTCTTTGTTAACCACTATACTATTCTGTCTCTCAAGGGGCTCTGAGCCGTGAAACTCTTCCTTTGAGACTGTTCCTATAAAGCAAGCCAAGGTTTCCAGGATTAGAGTTATTTAGAAGAGTCTGAGTTGCTGCACCATATTTTGGGGCAGAAGAGAGTTCCCTCTGTCGAGGAAACATCAGAAGGTAGGAGCAGTCATGCAGAGCAGACTAGCAGGACAAAACTGATATAGGATTTTCGTAAAGACTGAGTCATAGAATAACAGAATGAGAGGAAGCAGTGCCCAGCCTTGTGGGTGATTGGTTGAGGCAGACGCTGGAGGATCGGTCCAGGAATAAGAGAACTGGCCAGACTTCAGAGCCAGAATTCACATGTAGGACACTCTGGATTTATTTCCTTAGAAAAGATTTGTTTGTTCCAAATCTCACACATGGCCTCATCTTTGCAGGTGGCACTCACCTTTCCCCCAAAAATGGTTCTCTGACTCTTATCCTTGTCATTAGTGAGGGCGGGGACAAACATTGGTTGACTACCTCTACACCAGGCACTGTGCTAGGCATTTAATCTTTCAATCTTATTTAATGCAGTGTTCTGAATAGAGTAGGGACTAAGAGGCAGTCGTTCGAACAAAACAAGGGGATAGTGTGTGGTTTAAAATCAGGAAAGGTGTGTGTGTTTCAGTGTTGTATCCTTTCACCATACTTATTTAGTCTGTATGCTGAGCAAATAATCCGAGAAGCTGGACTATATGAAGGAGAGCAGGGCATTTAGGATTGGAGGAAGACTCATTAACAACCTGCGATTACGCAGATGACAGAACCTTGCTTGCTGAAAACGAAGAGGATTTGAAGCACTTACTGATGAATATCAAAGAACACAGCCTTCAGTAATGATAGCACCTCAACATAAAGAAAATAAAAATCCTCATGACTGGACCAATTAGCAACATCACGATAAATGGAAAACATTGAAGTCATCAAGAGTTTCACAACACACATGAAAGCAGCAGTCAAGAAATACAATGACATATTGCATTGGGCAAATTTGTTCCAAAAGACCTCTTTGAAGTGTTAAAAAGCAAAGACATCACTTTGAGGACTGAAGTGTGCCTCACCCAAGCCATAGTATTTTCAGTTCTTTCATACGCATGCAGAAGACTGAAGGAGAATTGATGCCTTTAAATGACGGTGTTGGTGAAGAATATCGAATATACCATGGACTGCCAGAAAAACAAGCAAATCCGTACAGCCAGAATGCTCCTTAAAAGCCAGGATGGTGAAACCTCGTCTCACGTACTTTGATATGTTACCAGGAGGGACCAGTTCCTGGAAAAGGACATCATGCTTGACAAAGTAGAGGGTCAGGGAAAAGAAGGAAGACCCTCAATTAGAGGGATTGACACGTTGGCTCACAACAACAGGTTCAAACATTGCAACGATTGTGAGAATGGCACAGGACTGGGCAGTGTTTGGTTTTGCTGTACCATAGGGAGGCTATGTATGAGTCAGAGGCAACTGGACGGCACCTAACAACAACAACAAAGGATCATTTAAAGTGTGCAGTCAGCTTTGGGTTCAGTGAATTTGGGGTGTAAATTGGGCTTTGATAAAATTCTAATTGAATGAAGTAATTTTAATTGGATAAAAAATTAGATCACTCTAATCTGATTAACTCTGTGAGTGCCATGCAACTAGAGGTATTCAAAAGAATCACAGAATCTTAGCAGAAACAGGAACCATATCTATTATTGAACCAACAAAGAGACCCATGGCATTTAATAGAACCTTAAAGAACAAAGAAGTTCCGGCCAGGCACATTTATACACTTAATCACTTTTAATCATCTTGACAATTTAAAGAAAGCCAATGATGCAATTTCTGCCTCTTGTGGTCATTATGAGTCAAAAATTGACTCGACGGTGTCTGACAGCAACAACAAAGCATATAAAGCAAGAGGCTCAGTGCCAGCCACATAGGAGGTCCCCAGTGCATGATAGCTGCTCTGCTTATTTCCCCAAGAGAGAAATGAAGCTCAAAGGGGTTAAGGAATGTATCAAAGGCCACAGATTTAATAAACGGTAGAGCCAGGATTCTAACCCAGGTCCTAGACTCTGCTGCCTATTTTTGTAAGACTTAACAAACTAAGAATGGCTTTTCTATTTTTTAATGTCTGAAAAAATTTAAAAGAAAAATATTTTATGACTTATGAATACTGCATGAAATTCAGATTTCAGTGTCCATAAATAAAGTTTTATTGGAGCAATAAAGCAGCTGCTGTCAAGTCGATTCTGACTCATGGTGACCCCACATGTTTCAAGAATAGAACTGTACTCCATAGGGTTTTCAATGGCTGATTTTTTAGAAACTGTTCTCCAGGCCTTTCTTCTGAGGTATTCCTGGGTGAGCTTGTACCTCCAACCTTTCAGTTAGTAGCCAAGCACTTTAACCGTTTGCTCTACCCAAGAAACAAAACAAAACCCAAACCCATTGCTGTTGAGTGAGTTCTGACTCGTAGTGGTTAAGAGCTCGGCTGCTAACCAAAAGGTTGGCAGTTCACATCCACCAGCTTGGGTTTCATGCAATTTCCTTGGAAACCCACGAGGCAGTTCTACTCTGTCCTATAGGATCACTATGAGTTGTATCACCCAGCCCACCCACCCGAGGCAACTTAATTGGAATAGCCACACCCATTTTTCACATATCACCCATGTCTGCTTTCTTGCTACAAGGCCAGAGTTGGGTAGTTGTAACAGAGATTGTATGGCCTGCAAATCCTAACATATTTATCATCCGGACCTTTACTGAGAAAGTTGCCCGATTCCTGTACTAGGCCCCAGATTCCTGTGCTTTTCACTATACCCTAGGGCTGGTGGGTCCACATTGGTAGTGACATTGCCAAATTTTCCAGAAATCTTGGGGAATCACTAAATTGCCATGGAAGTTGTGTGGAAGTGCTCCTTGCTGGTTTAAATATGCAGAGTTTTGAAGGTGCCAGATGGGAACAGATTCCTTTCTTCCATCTTACCAAAAATCCAGCCCCTCTCTCTCTTTCATGTTCAAAAAGATTTGATTAATTAGGACACAATGGGAGAAAAAGAACATGCCATGCTATGAGGCTGGGTTGGGCAGGCAGTTTGAGCTGTTGTCCTCCTCACCTCTGAAAGGTCCCTGAACACCCGACCTTGTCTAATAGGAGTCTGCTTGTGTAGTTGAAGGTTGACTGCATAAGCTTTAGAGTCAGAGATCTGTGTTAACACCTGGTTCTCCATTTACTACCTGTATGACTTTGGCCAAGTTATTTAACCTCCCTCAGTCTCAGTCTCCACAGGTACAAAATGGAAATAATAAGAGTATCTGTCTAGGTAATTTGGAGGGTTAAATGAGATGATACAAGTAAAGTTCTTTGCAATGAATAGGTTCGGTAAGCATTCAGTAAATATTAGCTATTATTCACTGATTTATTCATTCTTTTCTTTTTTCCGCCTCCTGTTTGACAGGGAAGAAGTTAAGTCTCTGATCCTAGTTAAAAGGCTCTGGAAGTTGTTTTAAAAACATTTTTTTTTTTAAAGTAATACAAGTACACAATACAAAATCTGAGTAGTAGAAATAATAAAAACGAGAGTCTTACAGAACAACATGTACAGGAATATTCAAGGTAGCACTCTTCATAACAGCCCTTAACAGGAAACCACCCAAATGCCCAACACTGTAGAACTAAGAGCTCTGTTGTGGTGCATTCACATGATGGAACACCAGTCAATAAAGAAAATGGATAGTTTACAACTACCTGCAACCATGTGGAGAAGGGCATCACAGACACACAGATACAGATACAAAAGGAGTGTGTATGATATAATTTCATTTATATAAAGTATAAAATCAGGAGAAACTCCTCTCCTTGGTGAAAGTGAGGAGTAGTGACTGGAAGTTGGCAGGAGGGAGCTTTGGGGAAGCTGGTGATTCTGTCTTTCTTGATCTGGGTGCTGGCTACTGATATGTGTACAGGATTAGACTTCATACTTTAATAAATTTCAAAAAAACCCTAAAAATGAGAAAAGTGCCTTCCTTCTACTTTTGACCCCTAGTCACCCTGTTTCCTTCCTTAAAAACAAACACTGTTAACATCAAACACAGACTATCCAGAGATAGTCACAGAATGCACAAGAACGTGTATACCTGAGTATGTTGTGTGTATTTCTTTCCTTAGAGCAGGTTTGGATGAGCCTAACCCTGTGTCTGGTTGATGACCTGCCACAAAGGAGTGGTAGACTCAGGAGAAGAGCAACAGGGAGAACAGGGGAGATGGGGAGGAGCCCTGATGCTGGGAAAGCCCCTGGCACCTGGCAGGGGCTCAACAAATACTCAATGAACTGTCCAAGTGAATTTTGGGGCTTCAAGATGGCTAGGCCTTCTTGGTAATGATGTCCTTGGACTCAGATGAAGTGTCCCTATGTCCTCTCTGTGTTTGGAACTCTGCATGTCCCTTTGGGCAGCCCTGGTACCCAAGGTCAGTCTCTGTGGGAATTGGACCTTACGTTCATAATGAGCATACAGTTGATTTTGTCATTCACAAAAACATCCATCTCCTCTGCGAAAACATATTCTCATCTTGAAGCTGCGATGTTGTCTAACAACAATATGGAATATTTGAAACTAGGGCCACCATGAAAAACCTAGGGAGGTCACCTTTGTATTTCAGGTCTTTTATTTCTCCTTATCTTTCCAGGTGGGGGTTCTCTTCCCTACCGTTAGCAATGTCAGCCATTCCAAATGTTTTTCTTTAAGGCCTAATATATGTTTCATTCCCTCCATGAAGTTCCCATCATGTCTCTCTAGAAGACTATGGTTTGCATCACCTTACTTAAACCAGTTGCTGTTGACTCAGTTCCAATTCATGGCCACCCCATATGTGTCAGAATACAAATGTGCTCCATAGGGTTTTTGATGGCTGATTTTTCAAAAATAAATTGTCAGGACTTTCTTCTGAGGTGCCTCTGGGTGGACTCAAACCTCCAAACTTTTGGTTAGCAGCTGAACATGTTAATGGTTTGCTTCACCCAGGGACTCCCACTTCATTTAGTGCTTCTAATGCTCATCAGTCAGTAACTACTGATAGCTGTCTACCTGACTTCAGATACAATGCCATGTGCTAGGACTACGAGGAAGGACACCCTATTCCTGTCCTCAATTTGTTTACATTCTAGGGTCAAACAAAGACGTGTAAAGTAATTAAATATACTGTTGCATGATATCTGCACAAAGGAGGGGCAATTAATCAAATCTTCTAGGATAGGAACCAAGGGGACAGGGCAGGCTTCACGGAGGGCCCTCTGAGCTTTGTATCTGGAAAAATGAGCAGGGCTTTGCTAGACAGACTAGGGTGAGAGAAGGGTATTTCAGGCAGAGAGAGCAGCAGGTCAAGGGCATGGAAGTACAAACACACATTGTAATTTACTAATCCTATAATATGCCATTTCGTTATTTAATAGTCTCTCCAACTAGACTGTGTGAGACTCATGACCATCCCCACTTCCCCTAAATGCTTAGCAAAATTCTGGATGCTCAGATGGAAACAAAAGATTAACGGGAAACACAGAAAGAATCTTTTCAAAAGATTTACTTGAAGGCCTGAACTTTAAACATTCAGTGGGATATCCTTTTCTTCCAGTAAGATTTTTAGAACGCGAACTTCCCAGAAGACTTGGAATATAAAGGGAGTCTTCCAATGAGATGAAATTAAACTTTAATTCTACCAGTTATTATAAAAACCCAAACCCAGTGCTGTCGAGTCGATTCCAACTCATAGCGACCCTATAGGACAGAGTAATAATCAAGGTCAAACTGATAAGCAATTTGTCTCCTCTGTGCTTTCTGTCCTATTCAGTATTCACCCTGGAGGCCCCCAGTCTTGGCTGTCCAAACCAAACCAAACCCACTGCCGTTGAGTCGATTCCGACTCATAGCGACCATATAGGACAGAGTAGAACTGCCCCACAGAGTTTCCAAGGAGCGCCTGGCAGATTTGAACTGCCAACCTCTTGGTTAGCAGCTGTAGCACTTAGCCACTACGCCACCAGGGTTTCCCCTTGGCTGTCAGGAGGATGTAAATTATTCTGAGTATAACTGGTCAGTCAGAGTCACTATCTGAATCTGTTGTTTGCCATTTAATTGCTCTGGGTCCTTAGGCAAGTTATTTAGACATTTTGGGTCTTAGTTGCTACCTTATAAAATTGAAATAAGTATACTTTGTCAAAATTAAATATAAATAGACTTTCGATTATGTAAGCTTTCCTTCATTCCTTCTCCCCATTCCTTTCCTAACCCCCTTCCCTGTCTCCTTGGAAGCTTTAGGGAGAGAGTTTTGGAAAGAGACAGCCTAGGTAGGGGACAGAGTCTTAGAAGAAATAAAGCACAATGCTGCTTAAAAGGGAGGATGGAGAGACTTCGTCTTGCTTTCTCCGAACACATCATCTAGAAAGACCAATCTCTAGAAGAGGACATTAAGTATGATACAGGGTCAGCAAAAACAAGGCAGATCCTCAGAGAGATGGGTTGACACAATAGCCACAACAATGGGGTCAAACGTATCAAAGATCTTGAAGATGGTGTAGAACTGGACAACATTTTGTTCTGTTATACATAAGGTTACCACGAGTCAGAACTAACTCAATGGCAACTAACAACAACAAAGAAGACAGAAAATTTGGTGAAAAGATTCTAAGCTCATGGAGACTTTGGGGGAGATGGACGTATGGGTAGAGAGAAATTTAAGACACTTGCTGTATTTCCTGTAATTTTTCATCATCTCTGTGCCTCTGAGATACTAAATTTGAAGGCTGGGCTGGTGCTTCTTTGGGTACAACATCAGACTGAGACAGACCACAAGAGGATTCAGGTTTGTTTGAGATGAACAAATTACGGACAAAGGATCGAGCATGATGTATCTGAAAAAAGAGAAGATTCAGAAAAAAGTGCCTGTGTCACTCTTTCTCAAGGGCTGTCACCTGGGAGAAGGATTAGACCTCAGACTGGGCTCAGGGTCTTTTTCTTAGTAATATCAAAGGTGCTGGCCTTAGAAGGAGGCAACTACCCCATCATTGTTAGCTGCCGTGGAGCCCGCCCCCAACTCATGGCGACCGCATGAGCAGTGGAAGGAAGCTCTGCCTGTTCTTGCACCATCCTCATCAGTTGTAGATCAGACAGTGTCCTGTTGTGATTCATAGGGTTTCCTTTGGCTGGTTTTCGGAAATAGATCTCCAGGCCATCCTTCTTAATCCAGCTTAGTCTGAAAGCTCCACTGAATCCTGTTCAGCGACACAGCAACACTCAAGCCTCTACTGACAGATGGGTAATGGCTGCACATGAGGGGCATTGGCTGGAAATTGAACCCCGGTCTCCTGCATGGAAGGTGAGAATTCTATCGCTGAATCACCAATATCCCTATGCCCCATTTATTGAGCAAAGATTGTCAGTCCATTTGTCAGAGATTCAGGCACTGGGGGAAGATGGATGCAATGACTACTGCTATGCCTCCCAGACCTGGGTGTCTGTGTTTCTATATTGATGCAACGGGACCTTTCCCTGTGTACCCACCCCACTCTGGACAGGAGATTCCCTGCACTCCTACAAGGCTTCTCCCAAGTCCTCCTCCCTTACCTCATCCCATCAACACCTAAAGAGCTCTTGGTTGTAAACAAATCTAACTGATGAACCAATTCTCCAAGGGTAATGGCTAAAGCCATTTACTTTTTCAACAGCATTTTTATTTTAACAGGGCATCAAACATTGGCCCAGGAGTGACTCCGTAATGAAGGGATTCCAAGCAGTGTGGAATGCAGAGTAACAGAATGGGTTGGCAGCTTGCCCAAGGTCACACAGCAAGGTGGTGGCAGAGCTGTGACTAAAGCCCAGATGTCCCAACTCCCAGTCTCATGCTCTGGTCCCTGCTGGTGGCTGCCTCCTGTCTGGGTACCCTGGACACTCCTCAGCCTGTGGTGTGAACTGCAGCACCTGTCCAGGGTAAAAGGAGGCTGTGATGGTGAGCCCTGAAACAGCCCTCCTTCACTGCCAGAACCTGGCATAAAGAATAGCAGCAGCAAGGAGACTTGATCAATAGATATTACACAAATGCCTAGAGCAATAACATTCTTTTCCATTACCAGCCTAACGGTCCCAGTAAAGATCAAGCAGTGATCCTGACAGTTTTATTTTTCCTGGTTTGTCAGACTGAAATCAGGGCCTGACTGATGCCTGTATGAAAAGCATAATAGGTGCATGTCTGGCAGAGGCCCAACTCCTTTTTCTCTGAATTAGAGGCCCCTGCTCCATGAGCTGGCAAAAACCTCGGTTCCGTGCACATCAATTATGTCCCCTGGCCCAGAGACTCACCAAGCAGAAATATGCAGTAAACATGCCTGGAGCTGCGAGGAGCCTCGTTTGTGATGAGGTCCAGATAGAAAGGAAGCAGTGAGACAGCAATGCCCAGGTACCCACATACCTTCCCTTGATCCTCAGCTTTACCCCTCAGCCCTGCCTGTTGCCCCAGCTAAGGGATCCTGGGTATGAGTACTCATTATATTTTTGTATGTAGTTATATAAGAAAAATAACCTTGTTCATTTTCTAGAGCTGAAATTAATTGCTGGTATGAATACCTACTCTGTTAGGTGTCAAAATGTAATTGCAGACAATTAAGTGTTTGCTCTCCCCTCTCTGGAGTCGTGTTTATGCTCTAGAAAGTTTCCATGGTATCAAGTCATGTGTGTGTGTGTGTGTGTGTGTGTGTGTGTGTGTGTGTGTAGAGACAGAGAGAGACTATGTGAGGTGTCTGGTCCTTGGTGTCACCTTTTATCCTCATGGCATCTGCTGAGATGTCACCGATCCCATCCTGCCTGTGGTTTTCAGCCTACCTTGTGAGTTTTGTGTTCAATTGCAGAGTCTCTTTAGGCCACAAAGGCACTGCTCTCGGTTGCTTTGAAGACATTCCTCTGATCCCTGGGCAAGGTTACAGAAGCAGAGACTGTATGTGGCTGTTTCAGGCTCTCTGCTGAGATGTCCATACAGACGTTTCTTCTCTCAGTCACTGCCGGGTGGAGCGGGGAACGAGTACCTTACTCATGGTGCCTTCCTGGATTTTCTCTTGAGAAGGGCGGGGGGAGGAGTGGGTCTCGAACCCCTGTTGTTGCATTTCTCCACCCTGTGGCTCTTGGCCATATTCCCCTCAGGATTTGCCCTGGGGAGGAACAGGGTTCACTTCTCTTTTTCAGCAAAGCCCTGATGTCTAAGCGCTTGTCTCCTTCTGACTTTTCTCATCCTTTCTCTTTCTTGGATCCAGATAGCCTGGCTTTTCATATTTCCTTACAAATCTGAAACTCAAAAGCTAAGAAATAGACTATTTTGGTTTCCATGTTCTCTTAATTAGCCTTCATTGGGGTAGTAGAAGCCCCATGATGGAGTTGTGCAAACGGAGGATTCTGAAGTGATGAAAGTGCTAAGGTGGGTGGAGCACATTGGGTTTCCAGTGGTTAAGAAACCGAAATATTATGCTGCTGCTGAAAACTTGTTTTTCTTTGCAGTCTTTCTTAACTAGAGTTCCGTGAGAAAATTAAGCCCTCCGGAAAATATCTTAAGTTTTCATTTTCTCCATTTTCCCAAGGTTGGCACATAGGCAAGAGCAATTCTAGACGCTTGGGAGAAAAATTAATTCATTACACCAATGGATGCTTTAGAAAAGTGGTAATCAAAGATGTGGTCCGAGGATATCTGGGGTCCCTGAGACCCTCTCAGGGAATCTATCAGGTAAAAACTATTTTCATAATACTAAGACTTTATTTGCTTTCTTCACTCTCATTCTTTCATGAGTGTAGAGTGGTGTTTTCCAAAGGCTACCTGTGTGATAACACAGCAGATTAAATTCAGAAGCAGGTTTGAGAACGTGGTCCTTGAAGAGATTTGCAAAAAAATAAAACAATGCTATGTCACCATTAGTTTTTTTTTTTTTTTGGAAACATGGTTATTTTTCATAAAATCATGTTATCTATGTTAATATGTAATAGATGTATTGTTGATATTTTTAATTGAATTAGTAATAATATCTTAGCTATGCTTTTTAATACAGCAAGCTTTGAGAGATATAATCTACATAAGCAAAAGCTCTTTGGGACCCTCAGTAATTTTTCGGAGTATAAAAGGATTCTGAAAAGAAAAAGTTTGAACCTTGGAGTATTTGGGCTTAGAGAAGGGTTGTAGGAGTAACGGCAAGCACAAGTGTCATTATTTTAAGAACATGGTCATTGGCGTCAGGAAGCCTACTGTACTCTTGCCCTCTATTTCCTACAAGATGACTGTTACCTCCAGAGGCAGGGGTCCTACTTGGGAAATGGAGTTATTTGTTCCTGACCATGTCCTTCATTCTCATGACTCAAAGCCATGCTCCTCATGCGTTTTTATTTTCAGTCCCACAATCTGAGGGAATAGACCCTCTTTCCTGTGGTACTGGCCTAATCATGATGTTTTGATATGGGTATTTGTCCAGCACACCCAACTTTTTTTGTACTAGACTGAGCACAGTCATTATCTTCCCTTAGAAATTTATTTCATCTCATAGCATGTCCGTTTATGTCTGTGGCATCACTATCCTCTTCTCCCTCTCTGTTGTTGTCTACTCCTTCATATTTATATGTTTAGCCATAGCTCTTCACCACTGTGCCACCAGGGCTCCTAGCCAAAGCTTAGCTCTTTCATACTGAAGGGTAAAGGGAAGAGGCAATCAAGTCAGGGAATGAGATTTGGAAACACTTTACATCAGAGCAGTTCTACTCTGTAGCACATGGGTGGCCTTGAATCAACTTGATGGCAACTTTTTTTTTTTTTAGTGCTGTTCAGTACAGTGATGTAAGTGAGAAATAGCATAAATCAGATGTACAATGATTTCATGTATTGGAAATATCAGATAAAAATATTATATAACATTTAAAAATATATTAAAAGAAATAAATATGGAATTGAAAGTTGAATGAGATTAAAAGTAAATTTCTGATTGACCAGATATATTTAAAACAGAACGTCTAGAAAGAACTTCTAGAAAGAACGTTTTAGAAAGAAAGAAGGAAAGAAATTGTAAATGGAAAATTATGTAATAATTAAAATTCCAACTTCAGTAAACATTAAATAAAAGATCGGAATCAGATGAAAAGAGAGTTAGTGAACTTGAAGATACATCTAAAGAAATTACCTAGTAGGCAATACAGAGACAGAGAGAAACGAAAGAGAGATTAGGAGACATGGCAAAGAGGGTGAGAAAGTCCAGCAGATAGCTCATCGAGTCCCAGAAAGAGGTAATAAAAACACTGGGGGAAGAGACGCTAGTCAACGGAGGATGATGGCTAGGAATTTTCTACACTTAATGAAGGATACCCGTCCTGAGAGTGAGGAAACCTGACAAATCCTAGAGCAGCCCTGGTTTCAAATATCCCATCCTGTAATCAGACAATGTTGCAGCTTCGAGATAAGAAAAATGTTTTTACAGAGAAGATGGATATTGCTTTGAATCACAAGCCCCTCAGTACTCACTATGAACGTAATGCCTAATCCCCACAGAGACTGACCTTGGGGACCAGAGCTACCCAGAGGGACACCTGGAGTTTCAAACACAGAGAAGGCATGGGCTGACTTCATCTAGATCCAAGGACACTGGGAGGAAGACCCAAGCATCTTGATGCCCCTAAATTCATTTGACAGTTCAATGAATATTTGTTGAACCCCTGCCAGGTGTCAGGGGGCTCACCCAGCATTAGGGCTCCTCCCTGTCCCCCTTGCTCTCCCTGTTCCTTTTCTCCTGAGGCCTACTGCCCCTTTGTAGCTGATTGTCTACCAGACACAGTGCTAGGTAGGTACCTCAAAACCTGCTTTCAGGAAAGAAGAAGAAATAAGCATCTACAGCATAAAGACACAAATGTTGAAATAAAACAAGAAAGGATATACGAGGCAAATATTAACCAAAGGAAAGTTGCTACATCAAAGAAGACACAACTGTCTTTAAAACAAAAAGAATTACTATAGATAAACAGAATCACAGTATGGTGATTAAAGTTTCAACTCTTCAGGAAGATGTAACAACAATTCTAAGCCTGTTGGAATAAAGCAAAAAATTATTAAAACCTCAAGGAGTTATAGACATATCCACTGGGATAAATGGAGATTTTAGCAATCTGTCTTAGTTATTTATACATCAAGTAGTTTAAAAATCAGTAAGTGTAGAGGAGAATTGAATCACAAACTTGACCTAATGCAAACATATAAAACAATACTTCTCAAATCTGAAGAACACATATTTTTTCCAAGGGCACATGGACATTATACAAACTGTCATGCCTTATGCCATATGGCTAGTTTCATTCAATTTCAAAGCATTTAAAACATACACATGATTAAACTAGGAAATAGTAACAAAAATATAACTAGAAAAGCCTGGCACTTTTGAAAAATTAAAAATGCACTTCTAAATAACAGTGGGTCAAAAAAGAAATCATAATAGAAATTAGAGATTAATTAACCATAATAAGATGGCAATAGAAATAACACTTCTCAGAACTTATGTGATGGAATTAAGCATCTCTGAGAAACACTTATGGTCCTTAAATGCTAACTTTAGAAAAGAAGGTGTGAATTATCTGAGCATCTAACTTAAGAAGTTAGAAAAGGAACATCAGCATATAAACCAAATGAAAGTAAAAGAAAGGAAATGAAGAAAGTAAAAGAAAATAAATAAAAATTCCCCAAGATATCATACAGAAGATGAACAAAGCCAAGGTGAAGTATTGGGGATATAGATGAAGAAAATGAGAGTGAAGCCCAAAACAAACTATTAGAAACTAAAAGTGGGCCTTTAACTATAGGTGCAGCAAACATAAAAATAATAATAATAATAACACTATTAACAAGTTTATGTCCATGAATTTGAATGCTTTAAGAAAATGCAGAAATCTTAGAAAAAATAGCTTACAAAAATGATTCAAGAAGAAATATGAAAACTAGTTGTTTTCATAACCCCTAAAGAAATTGAATCAGTAGTTTAAAATCTTCTGGCAAAGAAAATATCATATCCAGAGAGGTTTACCTGTGAATTCTACCAGACATTTAAGGAATGGCACATTCTTATCTCTCTTATAGAGAATGGTAAAAGAAGGACCATGACTAATTTATTCTATGATGACAGTACAATACAACAAAGGAGAATTACTAACAAATACCATACAAATTTCTTATTCTTCAAGAAACATTGGCTTGATTTTGGTTCCTATGCTTTCAAAAATTCTTCTACCTGTCTAGCCTTCAATAACTCAATTGAACCATCTGAGTCCTCCAATTTCCAATTTATTTATCCATTGTTCAACAAATATTTATTACATGTCTATTATATGCCAGGCACTTTACACACACTAAAAAATAAACACTAGGATGGCTAAAATAAAAAATTCAGAAAATAAATAATTGCCCTTTTAAGCCACTAACTTTAAGGTTAGTTTGATACACAGCATTATTGGGGAAGTAGATAAATGATACAGAAAGGAAGAGTAGAAGATGAGATCAGAGAGGCAGTGGAGGAGGGGAAGTCATCTAAAGCCTTATGGCCATGGGAATATTTTGACTCTGAGTAAAATGAGAAGCCATTGGAAAGTATTGAGCAGAGGCATAGCATGATCTGATTCATATTTTAAAAGGATTTCTCTGGCTCCTGTAATGAGAACTGCCTGGGGTTGACGTGGTAAGGGTAGAGGCAGTGATACCAGTTTAGAGACCATTGGAAGAACTTGGGTAGATATGACTTGGATCACTGGAAATGATCAATACTGGTTATATTTTGGAGGCTGAGACAACTGGATTTCATGGTAGATTAAATGTAGGGTACAAAAGGGGAAGAAGAATCAAACATATCTCCTGAGGAACTAGAAAAATGGAGTTGCAATCAATTGCAATGGTGTGCTGGATAGTCAGCTGTCATCTTCGCATCCCTCTATCCATTTCTAGGAGGCTCTTCTGCATAACAGAGAAGAAGCCAGGAACCACATTTTCTAGATTCCCCTTCCCCATATGGCTCCAAATGAGAGTCAATGAGAAGAATCCACGTGAGATTTGGAAGGCCAATATAATAAGAGGCCACTGGTGTCAGGAGGCCATAGAGGGCGGATGCACAGGCAGCTGTGAGGTTGATGGTGGCTTCTCAGGCTTCTGGAAGAGCCCGCTTTGCTGCCGAGGCTGAGACAGTAGGTGGGAGCTTTTTCAGAGACCTTGAGATTTGCTGCAGTCCCCCAGAGAACTTTTTGAGAACCACCAGCTTTTGCACATCAGGCTGAAAAACAACAGTGAGATTTTCCTTGACCTTATGGCTTTAGTCTCCCTGACATTCACTCTTTCAGCTCTGCCCACACTTGGGGGAGTACTAATTTAACTACTAAACCCCTTTATTGCTGTAATAATTAGACCGGTTCTGATTTCTTGACCAAACCCAGGCTAACACAAATGGGAAAAGATTGAAGCAGAGAGGTAAGATCAAGAATTCAACTTTGGACATGAATTGTTTGAGATATCTTTTTGTGGAGATATGTAGAAGGCTTGCCTATACAAGCCTAGAGTTCAGGAGAACAGTCTAGTCTGGAGATATAAATGGGAGAGTTATTGGGATATAAACAGTAAACCAGTTGCTTTTGAGTTGACTCCAACTCATGGCGACCTCATGTGTGTGAGAGTAGAACTGTGCTCTACTTTGATTTTTTGGAATTAGATCACCAGGCCTTTCTTTCAAAGTGCTTCTGAGTAGAGTTGAACCTCCAATCTTTCAATTAGCAGCCAAGCACTTTAACCTTTTGCACCACCTATGGATACCTCATGGGGATGTAGATGACATTTAAAGTTAAGCTACTGCATGAGGTCATTAAGGAAGTGGATGCAGTTCTCAAAGAGAGAAGACCTGTGGGTCAAGCTCTGGGTGCCCAATACTAAAAGGCCAGAAAGAAAAGTAGGAACAAGAAAAGGATGCAGAGAATGAAGGACCATAAGGGTGAGAGAAAAACCAGGAGTGTATGGTGTTCTGGAAGGCAAGTTAAGAAAGGATGTCAGGGGAGAGGGAGTGATTAGCTGTGCCAAATGTTGCTGACAGCTCAATGAAGAGGAAGACTGAGAACTGAACATCGATTATGTTCACCAAAAATATGGAGTGTGGAGAAAACTATAATCTTGGGGGAGGAGGAGAATCATCTGTTTTGTCATCACCCCAAACAACACTTATTTACATTCTTGAGTGATCCTGCCCATCTTTTTCCTACATAAGGCTTTACTTTTTTATGTACCTGGAGTTCATAGCACATACACAATTTTCTATCTTGCTTTTCATTTACTTTATAAGTTTTTTCTATGTGATTACAAATTTATTATTAACATTATTTTTAATGATGTATAATATTCTATTCAGTGGTTGTACCATACGTTACTTAGCCTTTCTTTCAACATTGGACATGCAAGTTGTTTACAATTTTCTGTTATAAATAGCCCTGTGTTGAAAATCTCTTTGTAAAAAAAAATTATCAGCAGTTTCAGATGACTTCCTCAGGATAGATTACCAAAACCTTAACTACCATTTCAGGAAAATGACCATATTTAAAGCACTGTTTCAGGCATTTGGAAATGAACCTTTAAGGACTTATTTTCACAAGCCCCTTTCTGTTTTCTCTGCATCCTGCGTTGATAGCTCTCACTCTTTCAGCTCTTATATTCCAATAACCACAATTCATGTTTCGGAGGGAAAAAGGAGGGCTGGCATAAGGTATAGGGAACAGATGTGTAACCCCGAAACATATATTCATTTACTTATTCTTCATTTATTCATTTATATACGCTAGCAAGACAGAGGAGAGGTATTGGGCTCTGGGATAGGAAACAAGAGGTAAGGCCCTGCCAAGAATGGCACAAGTTGGCCTTCATCTTAGTTGGATGATCTTTTCTCTGTAACCTCCAGGTCCTCCCCATAAAGCATGACAACCTCTATCTTCATGGATAGGGAGACAGTACAGTAATCTGTGGGTTATTCCTGGGTCACATTACACTAGTGATGGTTAGGGGAATGGAAAGTTAGGAGAACCACTGAAGTTTTACTAGTCATCTGTGTTTTTTTTTGCTTACCCTATATTTATTTTTTCTTCTGCTAATAGCACCTCAATTATCCTCCCCAACCAGGTCTTAATTTACATGATTTAGGTGGTGTTCACTCCATTCCTCCCACCTAGGGTGAACTCATGACTTAGGCCTGGCCAATAAAAGTAGTCCATCTCATGGCCACATGATTGGTTTCTAGACATAAGGGTAATGTAAGCCTAGCACTGCTGGAGTCCCATGTGGCGACATCCTGCCCGAGAGAAACACTATCTCATGGAAAAATACAATAATTAAATGGGGAGAGAGCAAGCAGGCAAACAAAAGATACGGTCAGCAGGAGATAACAGAAAACACACTTGTTGGTAGATATGGGTTTTCAAGAAGGCTGAAATCTCATAATTACCAAAAACCACTTTGCTGAGAAAAACTGACCTCTGGGGAGACTTGCTCTAATTAAGTCTTAAAAAGTTCATAAATATAATCTCACACAGCAGCAAAATCCTCAGGATGGGATGTAACTACTTCAACACCCAGATCTCTCTTGAGAATAGGCATCTATAGTCAAGACATATTTTCCTTGTGTCTTTTGAGAGAATATACTTTTGCCAATGATAGCAACTAATTATCTTACAAGTAATAGAAATTTTCTTCTCTGATTGCCACTCCAAGGCTGTATTTGAAGGGCAGGTTTGGTTATGAAGTGATCATATTTTATAGCATATTTGAAGCTTGAAACATGTCCAGCTTTGAGAATGTCCTTCCTATTTCCCATCTTAGTAAGTGCTACCCTGTACTCTCAGCTGTCTGAGACTGACACCTTGAAATTAGATCCTTCCTATTCTTCCATATCCATCCTCAGTCACCATCAAGGTCTCTCTCCTAAATATTTTTTTTTTTTACTATGTCCACATATATTGCCATTGCTTGGTTTAGAGCAGCATTCTCAACCTTCATTTGCATTAGAGCCTCTAAGGGGCTTTTTAAAAAATATTGATGCCCAGGCCACACCCCCAGAGATTCTGGTTTAATTGATCTGCAAAGGTGTTCAGGCATCCATAGTTTCAAAACTCCCCAAAATCCAAACCGATCTTATTGCCGTCAAGTTGATTCTGACTCAAAGTGACCCTATAGGACAGAGTAGACTGCCCCATAGGGTTTCCAAGGCTGTAATCTTTACAAAAGCAGACTGCCACATCTTTCTCCCATGGAGCACCTAGTGGGTTCAAACCACTGACCTTTTGGTTAGCAGCTGAGTGTTTAACCACTGCCACCAGGGCACTTCAAAAGCTCCCCAGTGACTTTAATATCCAACCAATGTTGAAGACTGCTGGGTTTGAGTCTATCTTTAGATTCTCATCAGATTTGGAGGACTATTAATATAGTTTATGTTGGACAGGTCATCAAGATAGACCAATCACTAGAAAAGGGCATCATTCTTGGTAAAGGGTCATTGAAAATGAGGGAAACCTTCAAGGAGAAGGATTGATATAATAGCCATAAAAATGGACTCAAATATACCAATAATGATGAAAATGGTGCAGGACTGGGCAATGTTTCATTATGTTACATATAAGGTTGCTGTCTGGATTGAATTGTGTCCTCCAAAAATGTTTGTCAACTTGGCTAGGCCATGATCCCCAGTATTGTGTGGTTGTCCTCCATTTTGTGATCTGATGTAATTTTCCTAAGTGTTGTAAATCTTAATCTGTGCCTGTGGTTAATGAGACAAGATTAGGTTATGTTAAACAGGCTTAGGGTGGGGTGCAACACCCTTACCCAGGGCACAGTCCTAATCCGATGTAAGGAGAGTTTCCCTGGGGTGTGGCCTGTATCACCTTTTATCTTACAAGAGATAAAAGGAGAGAGAAGCTACCAGATAGATAGCAACCTCATGCCACCAAGAAGGAAGTGCTGGGAGTGGAGCACATCCTTTGGACCTGGGATTTCTGAGCTGAGAAACTCCTAGACCAGGGGAAGATTGATGATAAAAGCCCTCTCCCAGAACCAACAGAGAAAGGTTTCCCCTAGAGCTGGCACCCTGAATTAGGACTTCTAGCCTGCTAGACTGTGAAAGAATAAATTTCTATTTATTTAAAGCCATCCACTTGTGCTATATCTGTTATAGCAGCTCTAGGTAGCTAAGACAGTTGACATTAGTTGGAGTCAACTTGACAGCAACTAACAACAAAATAGACTCCTAAACTGTTTTCTGGAGCGCTGGTGGTGCAGTGTTAAGAGCTTACCTGCTAACAAAAAGATCAGTGTTTTGAATCCACCATCTGCTCTTTGGAAACCCTATGGGGCAGTTCTACCTTGTCCTATAAGGTCGCTATGAGTTGGAATTGGCTCCATGGCAACGGGTTTGGTTTTTTGGTTTAAACTGTCTCCTTGCCTCCACCTCCTCCAATCTGGCTCCTTTCCACATCACTGCCATGGGAATCTTTTAAAGCACAACTCTGATTCTTTCACTCCATGATTATGACCCTTCAATGACCCTAAAGCCTATGCATGGCCTGAAAGACAATCTCATGATCTGCTTCCTCCTTCCCCCACCACAATCAACCCATTTCCGAATTTCGTCTTCTGTCTCTTTCCCCTCCCAATTCATACAGCTACAGTACCAAAGCAGTCCTTGGTATTCATAAGAGAAATATCTCAACAGTTGTGAAACTCCTTTTTTTTGAATGTCATGTAATTTCTTTTGATACAATGCAGCAAATTATAACTAAAAAAGTTTGTGACCCCCAGAATGATTATATAAATGCAGAACAAGAATAATTTAAATAGCAATAGAAATTACAGTATATTTTGTCATGAAAATAACCTCCTCACAATATTTCATTGCATCGCTATAGTAACACTGGCCAAGAGCAATGAATGATGTTAACTGTTCCTAAAGAGTCCACATTTGAATAGAACTGCAGTTATGAATCCCTCTCCTCACAAAAGCCTATTTACTGTCTTAATTCTGCAAAGAAAAATACTTCCTAAAATTTCCAACCAACTTTATTATTTGCAGCATATGCTAATCCAAAGCCTTAGTGGTACTTTTGTTGCTTCCAAAGGTGTTTGGATGGGCTTGTAAAGAGTCAGACACCTGGAAACACTAGAGGTTAGCCACTGTTCCATCACTCATATATTGTGTCTCTTACTTGATGATCAATGTTTTAATCTGTCCGGGCAATCATTAAAACAGTTTCATGAATCATCTTTACTGTTTTTCTAAATAGTGGACTTGTTTACCTCATAGATGCAAAATTTACTATTACCCACTGATGTTGAGTTGATTCCGACTCATAGCGACCCTATAGGACAGAGTAGAACTGCCCTATAGGGTTTTCAAGGAGTGCCTGGTGGATTCGAACTACTGACTTTTAAGTTTGTAGATCTTACCCACTATGCCACCAGGGTTTGCACGCAAACTTTAGATGAATTCGTATCCCCCCTCTTTTTAATTTATCCAGAACTTCTATTTTCTGGCCAGGAGCTATCCATTTCTTTCTCTTCATGGCCACCATTAGTATTAGCACTTAGCTCCCTTTTGTGGCTACTTTTCACAAAGTTAACAGCTTCAGTGTATAAGTGTGCATGTGTATGTGCTGACAAATACACAAAAGGAAGTCAAGAGGAGGTGTGGGCTCTAGACTCACTCAATAGCTTAGTGATGTGTTCTGCACACTGACTTTAAAGCATGGATGAGTCAAATCCAGTTTTGGCAAAGTTAGAATTAATAAAATGTCATGGACATTCTGGTTTGGCAAACAGAATGTTCAAAAGCGACCTTGGGTATTCCCCCCTGGATTGCCTGGCCAATGAGCCTGCAAGGATAACAGGTTTTCCCTGTGTCTGCAAGTGGGGCTGCACCTGAACTCCACTTCCCCTGAGTCTCAAGCTGGCAGCTGACTTTCCTAAAAAACTGCCGTAAACAACTGACATCTAAGCCAAACCATCTAGTGCTCAAGTAGTCTATTTCATGCCACCACCGTGCCCTCTCTGCCCACTGATAAACTCGCTCCCTTTCTTGCCAAAAAAGGTGAGCATTCCGTGAAGATGGGTCCTCCCCTGGAAGGTACACCTGTGACCTGTCCAACGGAGTGGCATGATTCTGGCACTCCCTGGGCTGAAGGGTCACAGAAACATGTGCTTTCTCTGCTTGCTGACCCTTGCTTCGTGAGTTTCATCAGTGATCCTGTCTTTATCCCCTAATCAGTACCCAGTACCAACTGCCCTGGAGTCAGTCCCCACTCATGGTGACCCCATGTGTGTCAGAGTAGACCTGTGCTCCATAGGGTTTTCAGAGGCTGATTTTTCTAACGTAGATGGCCAGAGCTTTCTTCTGAGACAGCTCAGGTTGGACCTGGCCCTCCAGCTGGGTGCTTATCTCTTTGCATCACCCAGGGACTCCAGCGAAGTGGAATTCATCCTGAGTTCTGCTACCTGATAACCGACTTTTGGTGTCAGATGTGAATTTTCAGAACTGAGAATTCTGTCTCTTGTTTGTATTACTACTGTCTTGCTGCCTTCTGCTCCTCTACCTTTGCACATTTTATTCTTTTGCCTATAATGCCCTCTGCCTTCTGGCCAACTGGAATACCTCTACTCACCCTTCAAGGTTCATCTGTGAAGTGTTAACCTCCACCCGTTGACTCTCATTCAAGGCAAAGAAAAATCACGCCCACCTTCCTCTGTGTTCTTGAAAGGTGTGACATACCTAGGCAGTTGTCCATACCAGGGTACTTTTTCCTGGACTGGCCCATCCTGGGAGCCAGACATTTACCACATCTCATGAGTCTGAATCAACTTGACAGAAACAATAACATCTTTTAAAAATGTGTAATTACTTTTTTATTATATAACCAAAAACCAAACCGTTGCTGTCCAGTCTATTCCGACTCATACCGACCCTACAGGACAGAGTAGAACTGCCCCATCAGGTTTCCAAGGATCAGCTGGTGGATTTGAACTGCCAACCTTTTGGTTAGCAGCCAAGCTCTTAACCATTGTGCCACCAGGGCATAAGTGATGTATTGTTGTTAGGTGCTGTTTAGTCGGTTCCGACGCATAGCGACCCTACGCACAACAGAAAGAAACACTGCCCGGTCCTGCGCCATCCTTACAATCATTGTTATGCTCGAGCTCATTGTTGGCAGCCACTGCGTCAATCCACCTCATTGAGGGTCTTCCTCTTTTCTCCTGACCCTGTACTCTGCCAAGCATGATGTCCTTCTCCAGGGACTGATCCATCCTGACAACATGTCCAAAGTAGTAAGATGCAGTCTCACCATCCTTGCTTCTAAGGAGCATTCTGGTTGTACTTCTTCCAATACAGATTTGTTCCTTCTTTTGGCAGTCCATAGTATATTCAATATTCTTCGCCAACACCACAATTCAAAAGCATCAATTCTTCTTCGGTCTTCCTTATTCATTGTCCAGCTTTCACATGCATATGATGCGATTGAAAATACCATGGCTTGGGTCAGGCGCACATTAGTCTTCAGGGTGACATCTTTGCCCTTCAGCACTTTAGAGAGGTCCTTTGCAGCAGATATACCCAATGAAATGCATCTTTTGAGTTCTTGACTACTGCTTCCATGGCTGTTGATTGTGGATCCAAGTAAAATGAAATCCTTGACAGCGTCAATCTTTTCTCCCTTTATTATGATGTTGCTCCTTGGTCCAGTTGTGAAGATTTTTGTTTTCTTTATGATTTTTATCAGCTGCTGCAGTCTGAAAAAGTGATATGTATGGGTGAAAAATTAGAAAGTACTAAAAAGTAAAATATGACCGAGGGATAAATACTTTTTAACATTTTGTTGCTATCACTTCAGATTTTATAAAATAAAAATGGTCTAATGCACTACAAATTTCTTGAAATCTACTTTTTCTTAATAGTCACTTGTGGCAGCTCATTGTTATTTTAATTTGCATTTATTTAGTTAGCAGCAAAATCAAACATTTAATATTGGTTTACTGGTGAATTACATTTATTTTTTGCATCTTGCCTATTCATATATTTGTGTTTGTTTTTCTATTAAGTACGGCACTGGGTTTTTTCTTCTACGTATTGGTTTGTGGAGAATCCTTATATGGTGAATACATGAATTCTTTATTTTTTCTATAAATAGTATTTATATTAAATATTTTAGTTTATAATTTTATTTTTATTTAAAATTATTTTAACTTTATAATTTAAATTTTATGTATAATATTTTTCTTGAACACTTTTAGTCTTTCTTAATGATCTCTACCTTGCTATAGATGATTAATGATGCTCAAAAAAGTCCTTCCCCCAGGGTAAGACAGTACGCAATACTGGGGAAGTCAGCACAACTCAGCTAAGGCAAAGTTACAGAAGCTTTATAGGCATATCCAAACTCCCTGAGGGGCCAAATTACTAGGCTCAGGGCTGGGGACTATGGCCTCAGGGAACATCTAGTTCAATTGGCATGACATAGTTTGTAAAGAAAACTTTCTACGTCTTCCTTTGGTGAGTAGTATCGGGGGTCTTACAAGCTTGTGAGCAGCCATCTAAGATACTCCACTGGGCCAATCCTATTTGGAGCAAGGGAGAATAAAGCAAACCACACAAGGGAAAGGTTAGTCCAAAGGACTAATGAACCGCAACTACCACACCCTCCACCAGACTGAGTCCAGCACCACCGACTGCTCTGACAGGGATCACAACAGAGAATCCTGGACAGAGCTGGAGAAAAATATAGAATAAAATTCAAGCTCACAAAAAAAGACCAAATTTACTAGTCTGACTGAGACTGGAGAAACTCCAAGAGTATGGCCCCCAGACACCCTTTTAACTCAGTACTAAGGTCGCTCCTAAGGTTCATCTTTCAACCAGAGATTAGACAGGCCCATAAAACAAACAATAATACATATAGCTCAACGATGTATACAAGACTAAAAGGGCACACCAGCCCGGGGGCAAGAAAGATAAGACTAGAGGGGACAGGAAAGCTGGACAAATGGAAATGGGGAACTCAAGACCGAGAAGGGAAGAGTGTTGACATGTCGTGGATTGGCAACCAATGTCACAAAAAATGTATGTATTCATTGTTTAATGAGAAACTTATTTGCTCTGTAAACCTTCCTCTAAAGCACAAAAATAGAAATAAAAACAAAACCAAAAAGTCCTTCACCACTCTATTTATTGAAATTTTTTCCTAATAATAATTTCGTATTTACATTGAAATCTTTAACCTTCCTGATTCTTATTTTGGTATTGCTCCTTCTCTTCCTCCCTTCTTTTCTTCCTTCCTCCAGCACATGTTTCTTGTTCTTCCATTCTGTTTAGTTGCTGTCTTGGCACTGGGAAAACAGCAAAGAATAAGATGGACACTGTTCCTGCCTTCATAGAGCTAAGTTTCTAATGAGGGAAACAGACAATAAACACAAACGTGAGTAATTATTGATCATAACATCATGCAGTTGTAAGTACTACAAGATATGAAGTGAGGCAAAGGGCTAGAGAAAGGGGCTAAGGAAGGCCAGCGAAAGCCTCACGGGGAGGGAACATTGAGTAAAGACCAGGAATTGGGGCAAGATTGTTCAAGTCAGGGAGTCTCTGTGTGGTGAAAATGGTTAACATGCTCGACTGCTAACCAAAAAGTTGGAGGTTAGAGTTTACCGAGAGGGACCGCAGGAGAAAGACTTGGCAATCTACTTCCAAAAATTCGTTCACTGAAGACTATAGAGCACAATTTTCCTCTCTCACACGAGTTAAAGTCCACAGCAACTGTTTTTTGTTTGTTTGTTCAAGTCAGAAGGAATAGCAAATACAGAAGCCTTCAGGCAGCAAAGAGTTAAGTGTGTTCAAGGAAGGGCAGGGATGTCAATCTGCTGGAGCACGTGGCCCTTGCCACTGCTTATTGAAAGTGCCATTTCCCCTACCCTCCCCCATCCATTTCAAATGCACTTTCCTCATATCCTAAATTCTTATGAATATTTAATGTGTTTCTGGCCTTTGATTCTGCTCTCTTACTTTTGAGTTTTGAGGCAACACAGCCTTGTTTTAAGGTTGGCAGCTACATTTTACTCACTGCAGTCCTTTTCACAAGTTTCTTATGAAATCCCAAGAGTATTTCCTTCCAGATGTGTTTTAGATAATATTTGTAAGTTTAACAGATTAAAGATTCAGTTGGCTTTGTATCTGAATTGCAATAAATTAAATTTTTGACTTGGGAATATTAGAGTCTTTACAATATAATCCCTTCCTGACCAGAAATATTCAATGGATTTTTAATTATTCAATTTTAAAATGTCACTCAGTAAGCTTTTCTAATTTTCTTTATATAAGTCACCACATTTAAAGTTTGTTTGTATGCATTTTGTATTTTGGTTACTACTGAAAATTTAATCTTTTCAAATTATATTTTCCGACAGGTTGTTGCTAGTACATACAAAAGCTAATTCATATGTATTATATATATATATGTATATATAGCAATTGGTTGGTTGTTTTATAACCAGTTATTTGAATTAAATGTGTTAATTAGACCCAATAGTTTTTCAAAGCAATCTCATGTTCTCTTCTTAGAAAGTCACATCATTCACAAACAATAAGAATTTCACTCAGATTTCTTGTTGAGATACATTTGCTAAATTCCTTGAGCAGATTCCTTTTAAACTACAGAATCTTTGTACATGTTCATTGATTATTTTTCCCATCCTTCCAAAGGATGGTCTACTTTTTCAAGATGGTTAAATCTTCCCAAGTTAAGGGAATGAATACGACTTCTCTCTGGCATTGAACATATTTTGATTCTCTTACTTACAAGTAGATGGAAGTTTCAGGACACAAAGAACCAAAGAGATATTGATTAAGGGGTTTCCCTCATCCTTTATTCCCTCTCAAGAGCAAGGATGTTGCCTACACTGCCACAATCCTCACCCAAGATCAGATTGTCGAATGACGTGAGCCGTCCTGGACCCTGGGTCGGACAAAGCTCCCTGGAAAAGGATGATGATCCCAGAAGGGTTTTGTCCACAGTTGAACCTCTGAGGGGGGACTGGGTAATGTCTCCAGCAAAGGGCATGGGGGAGCTTTTAGATCCCCTTATTATTTTCCTTGGATTAGAATCTGGGTTTAACTATGAAATCTAATCCAACTTCCATTCTTCTCTTGGAAGGCTGAGAGACAAGTTCCTCTCTTTCCTTTAATAGAAATATAGAAAAACAAGCAAAAGTACTCTTTTTTTTTTTTAAGTTTAACTTGCTGTACTAACATTTTCGCCCATTACTTTCTTAAAACAAGATAATCAACAAAACAATGAATAGCATTTGCTAATTACCTGTGGTGTAAATATTCTCACCGTGGTTGATTTCTTTCTTTTTGAGCATTTTATTATGGTTTAGGTGATAATTTACAGAGCAAATTAGTTTCCCATTCAACAATTTATACACAGCTTGTTTCTCAACATTGGTTACTCTCCCCTTGATGCGTCAGTACTCTCCCCACTTCCTCCCTGAGTTCCTGTTTCCATCTGTACTTTCTATTAAAAGATGGGCTTTAGTGAGGAATTTGTAGATATTTTTATGGTCTCTGTTCTTCTTTACAGCTTACTGGGGAAGAGACACTGAGAGATTTTGGCCAATAACCACAGTCTGCCATTCTCACTGGCTTCTGTGAGAAGGAAAACCAGTGCCTGTAATTGTCAGGGAGTCTCAAGCCCAGCAGAGGAGTTCTTCCAGGTGCCCTCCCAAGCAACAGACCTGGGACTGGGATGATTTCTTTCAGAGATGATGTTGTCCTGCCTCAAAGGCTGAGGCAGCTCCTGAAAAACCTTAGGTGAGCAGACAAGAAAAGAGGCAGGATTTTCTCCACTCCCATTTGGCCAGATCTAAAATCTAGTTATTTTTAGAGACCAAGGCAAGGGCATTAAGCTCTACTTTGAACTTTTGAACTTGGTATTAGCATGACATCTCCAAGTAGGAACTAGCTCTGCCAGCATGAACCCCACTCCCACACCCCCACCTATCCTCTCCAGCATAATTTCTTTACCCGGCGTAGATTGGGAGGACACCATGATCCTCTGCTTTGTGGCAGGGTCTGTCCATTCCCTCCTTAACTGCCACCCGGAACACCTTTTACTTCCAGCTCTTGGTTTTCTGAGCTTGAGACAGAGCCTTGAGTATCCCTTCCACTTATTACAAAGGCAGATTTTTGTTTTTCTTCCCACACGGTGGCATCCATCTCACCTGTTCTGTATCCAGCAGGAAAGTCCCATATTTTGGGGAACATGGATAGCATTATTTCCTATCACCAGGATATAATTTATCTTTTTCCCAATAAGACTGGTTTTGGGGAGGGCAATTAAACTCAGAGATACTCAATTAGGTCACTGGAAGTGGAAGGCAGGCACTTTAATAGCATGGCGGGGTGCTCCAATCCGTGCATTCACAAGCAACTGTCAGCTCTAGACTATACAAATAAAAATAATTTGTGAGATTGGCTGAGCCCATACTCAACTAAGAAGAATTATGTGGTGTTTATATGTCATCCATTCAGTCACTTGCTTATTCATTTGGTCACTGAGTTATTTAACAGTATTTTGGATATTTTGGTCAACACTGGATAAAGCAAATGAACAAGATATTGTGGTGGTGGTTACATGAATGTACACATGTGACAAAATGGCTTAGAACTATATACCCATTGTTGTTGTTGTTTTTAGTTGCTGTGGAGTGAATTCCAATTCATGGCGACCTGTGTGCAGAGTAGAACTGTTCCGCAGGGTTTTTTCTAGGCTGTGACCTTTCAGAAGCAAATCATCAGGCCGGTCTCCAGAGGCGCCTCTGAGTGGGTTCAAGATGCCAACGTTTCCTACCGTAGTTGAGTGCTTACCTATTTGCAAAACCCAGGGACTCCCACACACATTGTACCTATGTCAATTTTCTGATTTTGACATTGTACTACAGTCAGGCAAAATGTTACATAAAAACCGCTGGGGGCAACTGGTAGAAGGGTAGAGGGGACCTCTCTGTACTATTTTTCGCAACTTCATTTGAATCTATATTTCAAAATAAAAAGTTTAAAAAAGCAAACAAGATAAACATGACTCTCACCCCTCCTGGGGCTCACAGTAAATAAATAAACTGTAAAAGACTGCATGTGTTTGAAGATCATCCTCCACTTTCTTTTACTAATAGCCTGGTGACAACACTTAGCTGCTGTGGCACAGACAATAGCCTCTCTGCTAGGTTCTGCCCATATTCTGGGGACTCCACCATGCTCCTGACTCACACAGGAAGCGACATGGGATCTGGCTATGAGCACGGACCCTGGAATCTGGTGTTCTGGGCATGAATACGGGTTCCACTGTCTATGAGGTGAGTAGCCTGGGTAACTTACTTAATCTCTCCGCCCTTCAGTACCCTCAGTTGTAGATGGAGAGAATACCAACACTTGCCTCCTAAGAGGGAGCCCTAGTGGTGCAGTGGTTAAAGTGCTTGGCTACTAACCAAGAGGTCAATGGTTCGAGCCCACCAGCTGCTCCATGGGAGAAAGATGTGGCAGTCTGCTTACATAAAGATTATAGCCTTGGAAACCTTATGGGACAGTTCTACTTTGTCCTGTAGGGTTGCTGAGAGTTGGAATTGATTCAATGGCAGTGGGTTTCGTTTTGGCTTATCCCCTAAGGTGGTTGCCAGGACAGAATGAGCTAATCCTGCTAGAGGATTTGGTGCAGTCATAGACAAAAACCGTTGCCCTGGAGTTGATTCCAACTTATGGTGACTCTATAGGACAGAGTAGAATTGCCCCACAGGGTTTCCAAGGCTTTAAATCTTTACAGAAGCATATTGCCACATCTTTCTCCTTCAGAGTGACTGGTGGGTTTGAACTGCTGACCTTCCAGTTAGCAGCCAAGTGCTTAACCACTGCGCCACCAGGGCTCCTGATGCAGTTACAGACATAGTAAATGCTCTATAAATACTATTATGGGTATTGTGATATGTGTTGTGATATCCTTTTTCAGCTTTAGTGTATTAATTAGTAAGTTTTAATCTTAAAAGTATTTTGTCTTCTTGGAATATGAGTGGTTTCTGGAAAGGTTGTACCTGCACTTAACCCTGTGACAGTGACTCTTCTGGGAGCTCTGCTCTTTGTGCTGGGAAGAGTTTTAAAAGTACCCTCCTTTTTTTTTTTTTCCATTTTTGAAGTGAGAACTTAAAATGGGTCATTCAACTGGGTAGCGTGGTAAATGTTTTATAGTGCCATTAAACATTTCCCTCCTCTAACACCTAACAGAAGCTTGGGGATTTGTGTTTAATCACTTCTGTCCAACAAAATGAAAGCTTTGCTGTGTACTATGTTAACTACTTCATACTTTTCATAGACTATAATGATCAAAATAATCATTTATTAATCACCTCCTACAGTTCAGAAGACAGCTACCTGGCCAACCGGCTGGAAGAGATAGATGTTTATGCCTGTTCCAAAAAAAGGTGATACAACAGAATCCAAAAATTATCAAACGATATTATTAATATCACACAAAAGTAAAATTTTGCTGAAGATCATTCAAAAATGGCTGTAGCAATACATTGACAGGGAACTACCAGAAATTCAAGACGGATTCAAAAGAGGACATGGAAGCAGGGATATTATTGCTCTTGTCCGATGGATCCAGATTGAAAGCAGAGAATACCAGAAAGATGTTTGCCTGTTTTAGTGACTATGCAAAGGCATTTGACTCTGTGGATCATAACAAAGTATGGATAACATTGTGAAGAATGGGAATTTCAGAACCCTTAACTGTGCTGACCAAGAGGAAGTCATTTCAACAGAACAAGGGGATTCTGTGTGGTTTAAAGTCAGGAAAGGTGTCCGTCAGCATTGTATTCTTTCACCATACTTATTCAATCTGTATGCTGAGCAAATAATCTGAGGAGCTGGACTATATAAAGAAGAACAAGTCATTAGAATTAGAGGAAGATTCATTAACAACCTGCATTATTCAGATGACACAACCTTGCTTGCTGAAAATGAAGAGGACATGAAGCACTTACTGATGAAGATCAAAGACTATTGCCTTCAGTATGGATTACACCTCAACATAAAGAAAATACAAATCGTCACAACTGGACCAATAAATAACATCATGATAAATAAAGGAAAGATTGAAGTTGTTAAGGATTTCATTTTACTTAGATCCACAATCAATGCCCATAGAAACAGCAGTTAAAAAATCAAAAGATGCATTGCATTGGGCAAATCTGCTGCAAAAGATCTTTAAAGTGTTAAAAAGCAAAGATGTCACCTTGAAGACTAAGGTGCATCTCACCCAAGTCATGGTGTCTTCAATCACCTCATATGCATGCGAAAGTTGGACAATGAATAAGGAAGACCAAAGAAGAACCGACGCCTTTGAATTAAGGTGTTGGCAAAGAATATTGAATATAACATGGTCTGCCAAAAGAATGAACAAATCTATCTTGGAAGAAGTACAACCTGAATGCTCCTTAGAAGCAAAGATGAGAAGACTACATCTCACATTCTTTGGACATGTTATCAGGAGGGATCAGTCACTGGAGAAGGGCATCATGCTTGGTAAAGCAGAGAGTCAGTGAAAAAGAGTAAGGCATTTAATGAGATGGATTGACATAGTGGTTGCAACAATGGGCTCATGCATAACAATGATTGTGAGGATGGTGCAGAAGCAGGCAGCATTTTATTCTGTTGTACATAGGGTCACCATCGAGTCAGAAGAGACTTGATGGCACCTAACAACAACAACAACATATTTCAGACATTGCACTAAGCACTATACATATACATGTTATCTTGTTGAATTTTCATATATTATCAGCCCTGTGCATTAGAAAATTAACTTTACTCATGAAGTGTTTTGTCTTTTGTCCTTGACTCCTGGGATACAATTTCTAAGCCCTTGGGATTCTTGCCTGTTGAGAATGTCTTTGTTTATCTTAGCAGCTTAGACCAGGCCAGATAGTTTATGTTAGCAATGTAACTTACAGTGGGGACTTTGGGACCAAAGGTATCACTTTGACCTCCAGGGGATGGCGCACTGGGTACTAAGGTCAGCCAAGTGGGTGGTCAACCATATCTGCATGACCAAGCCCCAATAAAAACTTTAGACACCAAGATCTGGGTGGTCAACCCTAGCTGGCAATAATACCTGAGTTGTGTCACATTGTTGGTAGGAGATGTTAGCGTTGTCCTTGACTCCAGTGGGACAGGACAACTGGAAGCTTCATGCTTAGAACTCTCCTGTTCTCTGCCCCATGTACCTTTTCCTTGGATGATTTTAATCTGTATCCTTTCACTGTAATATATCGTAACCGTTAGGGTAATATCTTTAAGTGAGTACTGTGAATCTTTTTAGCAAATTATCAAACTTGGGGGTGGTCTTTGGGGATCCCTGAACTTGCAATCACTGTCAGAAGTAAGGGTTGTCTTGGGGACTCCCAAACTTTGTAATCCTCATTTTAAAATTGGGGAGATTGAGGCTTAGATAGCTCATGGACTCTCCAAGTTCACACAGCTGGTGAGAAGTACAGCTGGGATTTGACCTCCAACTCCAAATCTGTAGTTCCTTACCATTATGTGCATACCACCAAACATCCTACTTCAGAGTTTCTCAAAGAATTGTTCCAGGACCCCTTGAGGAAGAATAACTTTGAGGCATGGTTAAAAAAATTCAACTTCAGGGGCGGAGCCAAGATGGCAGAATAGACAGACTCTTCCGGCGAGCTCTCTTTACAACAAAGACCAGAAAAAACAAGTGAAACAAGTATATTTATGACAAGCTAGGAGCCCTGTACATCAAAGGCAAGCTTAGAAAATGAACTGAGGGGCAGGGGAGGAAGAGATGGTTCAGAAGCAGAGAGGAATTACTGGACCTGAATTGCAGGGAGCTCTCAGGCACCATTTCTGGAGTGGCAGTGGCGGCAGGCTGGTACTAGCATCCGGCGGCAGTTTTCTCAGGGAGAAGCAGCCAGCCACACGGCCTACTCACACCTCCAGAACTAGAGAAGAACGGCGCTCTCGGCAAAAGCTAAGTACTTACGTATATTTTACCACTCCCCTGCCCGCAAGCTGGCTTCGGGGGCTGTTGATTCCCCTGGGCCTGAGATAGGCCCTGTTGAGTGCTGAGAGCCATCCTCCCGGCCTTGGAAGAGGAATAAATTTGCAATTATTTGACAGCTCCACTAACCGGGGGAGCTCAGTAGAGAAGTGGCTTCTGTCCAGGCACAAATGGTCCATGGACTTTGAGTACCTTCCCCTCTTCATGGACCTGTGTGGGACTATTTCAGGAGAATAGGCCCTTGTTGGCAGACTCCAACTGTTTCAGCTGTGTGGTGGAGAGGTGAGTGTTTTGTGTTTGACATTGCTTTGTCTATTAAACAGGGTCCTCACCTACCCACATCTGGGGTTTAAGAACTGGTAGCTCCACTCAGGTCACCCAGCCACCTGCAACAGGGATCCAAGGATAATTGGTACGTCCCAGTCCTTACAACCAAAAACACTGGGTGCCCGTGGTCCATCTGCAGAATCCACCCACACGTACACTCTAGGGAACAGGAACATGCTTTCCTCAGAGACACGTGGGGGATGATTCTCAGCCCCATGCCTTGTTCAGAGTGTGACCTCTTGCTGCAACCAGATACCGGTAGCTACAGCAATCGCCCCTGCCCCTCTAAGGCTGTAGGACAGAGCCTGTACCATACACTTGATGATCAGCTACCTGGACACCTGAGCTGAATTTATACAAGAAAAGTGAATGGGATCCTAGACTGATATACCTGATAACACCACTAGCCATTTGGGAACAGGACATAAGAGTTCCAAAGGTGAAAATAAACAAGCTAGCTTACTCAAGCAACCCATATCGGCATATCAAAACAAAACAAAGCAAGAAGCTATGATACAGTAAGCAAACATAAAATAAACTAATACAATAACTTATAGATGGCTCAGAGACAACAGTCAATATCATGTCACATAAAGAAACAGACCATGATCACCTCAACAAGCTCTCAAAACAAAGAGTCCAAGGATTTTCTAGATGAAAGTGCCTTCCTGGAATTACCAGAGGCAGAATACAAAAGATTAATATACAGAACCCTTCAAGACATCAGAAAAGAATTTAGGCAATATGTAGAACAAGCCGAGGAACACACAGATAAAGCAATTGAAGAAATTAAGAAGATTATTCAGGAACATAATCAAAAATTTAATAAGCTGAAAAAATCCATAGATAGCAATCAGAAATTCAGAAGATTAACAATAAAAGTACAGAAGCAGACCACAGAAAGTCAGAGAAGCAGATTTGAGCAAGTGGAAGGCAGAATTTCTGAACTTGAAGATAAAGCACTTGGCACTAATATATTTGAAGAGAAATCAGACAAAAGAATTAAAAAAAAAAGAAGAAACCTCAAGAACCATGTGGGACTCTATCAAGAGAAATAACCTACGAATGATTGGAGTACCAGAACAGGGAGGGATAACAGAAAATACAGAGAGAATTATTGAAGATTTCCTGGCAGAAAACATCCCTGATATTGTGAAAGATGAGAAGATATCTATCCAAGATGCTCATTGAACTCCACTTAAGGTAGATCTTAAAAGAAAGTCACCAAGACATATTATAATCAAACTGTGCTGAAACCAAAGATAAAGAGAATCTTAAGAGCAGCCAGGGTTAAAAGAAAAGTCACCTACAAAGGAGAGCCAATAAGAATAAGCTTGGACTACTCAGCAGAAACCCTGCAGGCAAGAAGGCAATGGGATGACTTATGTAAAAAATTGAAGAAAAAAATTGCCAGCCAAGAATCATATATCCAGCAAAACTGTCTCTCAAATATGAGGGTGAAATTAGGACACATCCCAGATAAATAGAAGTTTAGAGAATTTGTAAAAACCAAACCAAAACTACAAGAAATACTAAAGGGAGTTCTTTGGTTAGAAAATCAATAATATCAGGTATCAATCCAAGACTAGAACACTGGGAAGAGAAATCAGAAGTCAACCCAGATAGGGAAATCAAAAAAACAAAGAAAGATTAAAACAAAACAAAACAAAAGCTCAAAACAGGGTAACAACGATGTTATTATATAAAAAAGGGCAATATTAAAACGATAAAGAGGGATTAAAAAATGTAATCATACACCTTCCATATGGAGAGGAACATACAGCAATACAAAGAAATAAAAGTTAGTTATAAATTTAGAAAAATAGGGGTAAATAATAAGGTAACCACAAAGGAGACAAAGCATCCTACTCATGAAAATAAAATACAAGAAAAAAATAGACTCAGAAGAAAAAAAATCAACAACAACAAATATGAGGAAAGGACAATATATAAAGATAATCTATTCAACACAGAAAATTAAGTGGGAAAAAGAAACCGTCAACAACACACAAAAAAAGACATCAAAAGGACAACACTAAATTCATATCTATCCATAACTACACTGAATGTAAATGGACTAAATGCACCAATAAAGAGACAGAGAATGGCAGAATTGATTAAAAAACAAGATCTGTCTATATGCTGCCTACAAGAGACACACCTTAGACTTAGAGACACAAAGAAACTAAAATTCAAAGGATGGAAAAAAAATATGTCAAGCAAACAACAATCAAAAAAGAATAGCAGTGGCAATGTTAATTTCTGACAATATAGACTTTAAAGTTAAATCCATCAGAAAGGATAAGGAAGGACACTATAAAATGATTAAAGGGACAACACAGCAAGAAGATATAACCATATTAAATACTTATGCACCCAATGACAGGGCTGCAAGATACATAAAACGAACTCTATCAGAATTGAAAAGTGAGATAGACAGCTCCACAATAATAGTAGGAGACTTCAACACACCACTTTTGGTGAAGGACAGGACATCCAGAAAGAAGCTCAATAAAGACACAGAAGATCTAAATGCCACAATCAACCAACTTGACCTCAAAGACATATACAGAACACTCCACCCAGCAGCAACCAAGTATACTTTCTTTTCTAGTGCACATGGAACATTCTCTGGAATAGGCCCCATATTAGGTAATAAAGCAAGCCTTAGCAGAATCAAAAACAGGAAATCACCAAATTGAAAGCATTTACAGTAGCCCCCAAGAAGATAAAATACTTAGGAATAAATCTTACCAGAGATGTAAAAGACTTATACAAAGAAAACTACAAAACACATCTGCAACAAACCAAAAAAGACCTACATAAGTGGAAAAACTTGCCTTGCTCATGGATAGGAAGACTTAACATTGTGTGTAAAAATGCCTATTCTACCAAAGGTGATCTATAGATACAATGCAATTCCTATCCAAATTCCAATGGCATTTTTTTTAATGAGATGGAGAAAAAAATCACCAACTTCATATGGAAAGGAAAGAGGCCCCAGATAAACAAAGCATTACTGAAAAAAAAAAAAGAACAAAATAGGAGGCCTTACTCTACCTGATTTTAGAACCTATCATATCGCCACAGTAGTCAAAACAGCCTGGTACTGGTACAACAACAGATACATAGACCAATGGAACAGAATTGAGAATCCAGACATAAATTCATCCACATATGAGCAGTTGATATTTGACAAAGGCCCGAAAACTGTTAAATGGGGAAAAGACAGTCTTTTTAACAGATGGTGCTGGCATAACTAGATATCCATCTGCAAAAAAATGAAACAAGACCCATACCTCACTCTATGCACAAAAATGAGCTCAAAATGGATCAAAGATGTAAATATAAAATCTAAAACGATAAAGATCATGGAAGAAAAATAGGGACAACGTTAGGAGCCCTAATACATGGCATAAACAGTATACAAAACATTACAAACAATGCAGAAGAAAAGCTAGATAACTGGGAGCTCCTAAAAATCAAACACCTATGCTCATCTAAAGACTTCACCAAAAGAGTAAAAAGACTACTTACAGGCTGGGAAAAAGTTTTTAGCTATGACATTTCTTATCAGCATCTGATCTCTAAAATCTACATAATACTGCAAAAACTCAACTACAAAAAGACAAATAACCCAATTAAAAAAATGGGCAAAAGATATGAACAGACACTTCACTAAAGAAGATATTCAGGTAGCTAACAGATACATGAGGAAATGCTCACGATCATTAGCCATTAGAGAAATGCAGATCAAAACTACAATGAGATTTCTTCTCACTCCAACAAAGCTGGCATTAATTCAAAAAACACAAAATAATAAATGTTGGAGAGGCTGTGGAGAGATTGGAACACTTTCTACACTGCTGGTGGGAATGTTAAATGTATAACCACTTTGGAAATCGATTTGGTGCCTCCCTAAAAAGCTAGAAATAGAAGTACCGTATGGTCCCGCAACCCCACTCCTCAGAATACATCCTAGAGAGGTAAGAGCCTTTACATGAAAAGATATGTGCACACCCATGTTTATTGCAGCACTGTTTACAATAGCAAAAAGATGGGAGCAACCAAGGCACCCATCAACAGATGAATAGATAAATAAATTATGGTATATTCACACAATGGAATACTACACATCAATAAAGAACAGTGATGAATATGTGAAACATTTCATAACATTGAGGAACCTGGAAGGCATTATGCTGAGGGAAATTAGTCAGTGGCAAAAGGACAAATATTGTATAAGACCACTATTATAAGAACTGTAGAAATAATTTAAACAGAGAAGAAAATATTCTTTGATGGTTAGGAGAGGGGGGAGGGAGGGGAGGTGGGAGAGAGGTAGTCACTAATTAGATAGTAGATAAGAACTACTTTAGGTGAAGGGAAAGACAACACACAATACAGGAGAGGTCAGCACAACTGGGCTAAACCAAAAGCAGTTTCCTGAATAAACTGAACATTTCGAAGGCCAGCGTAGCAGGGGCAGGGGTTTGGGGATCATGGTTTCAGGGGACATCTAAGTAGACTGGCATAATAAAATCTATTAAGAAAACATTCTGCATCCCACTTTGGATAGTGGCATCTGGGGTCTTAAACGCTAGCAGAGGCCATCTAAGATGCATCAATTGGTCTCAACCCACCTGGATCAAAGGAGAATGAAGAACACCAAGGACACAAGGTAATTTTGAGCCCAAGAGACAGAAAGGGCCACATAAACCAGAAACTACATCATCCTGAGACCAGAAGAACTAGATTGTGTCCGGCTACAACCAATGACTGCCCTGACAGGGAACACAACAGAGAACCCCTCAGGGAGCAGGAGAGCAGTGGGATGCAGACCCCAAATTCTTGTCAAAATACCAGACTTAATGGTCTGACTGAGACTAGATGGACCCCAGTGGTCATGGCCCCCAGGCCTTCTGTTGGTGTAAGACAGAAACCATTCCCAAAGTCAACTCTTCAGACAGGGATTGGACTGGACAATGGGTTGGAGAGGGATGCTGGTGAGAAGTGAGCTTCTTGGATCAGGTGGACACTTGAGACTATGTTGACATCTCCTGCCTGGAGGGGAGATGAGAGGGTAGAAGGGGTTAGAAGCTAGCAAAATGGACACAGAAAGAGAGAGTGGAGGGAGGGAGCAGACTGTCTCATTAAGGGGAGAGCAATTGGGTGTATGTAGCAAGGCTTATATAAGTTTTTGTGTGAGAGACTGACTTTGTAAATTTTCACTTAAAGCACACACACACAAAAAAATTCAACTTCCCGGGCCCCACCCAGACCTATTGAAGCAGGCTGTCTGCTTTCCCTCCTGTTATGAAAATGTCTTATCCCCACAAGCATCTCATGCTTTATCAGAAGAAAGGAGCCTTCCAAATCCTCGAAGGAGGAAATAGATGTCAAAAAGTAAGGATATATGGCGTCATTGGATGGGTTTGTATCCAACTATGAACAAAGACTACCAAAGTCTATTGAAAAATTAATTTCCCGTATGTTCTTTCTCTAGAATTTCTCAGGTTTATTTTTCTGAATTTGTTTCTGTAGGAGTATGCCTATACTCTTTAGGTGTTTTCCTTCAGGCCATATTTCCAGATCTATTTACAGAAGGTTGTGACCAGGAAGTCAACACTAATTACTACTTTGGAGGAATCAGCTAGAATTCAGGTTTGGGTGATTTTGATGGCAAATGTCGAAGTGAAAATATAATGGGTGTCAGTCTTTCTTGAAGAGTTAGACTAACTTTTCAGTGTGGGAAATAGATTGGATTTGATTCAATCAAATGGATAAGTTTTCTTTCTGATATCTGTAGTAATGAGGACCTTCTTCATATGATTATTGTAAAGATATAATGAGATATGTTCATAAACTTACAAACTAACAAATGTTAGTATTATTTTATTATTATTGTTCTAAACTATAACTGGTAAGAAGTGTTGAATAGATCAGGTAGGAAAGAGCTCTTTTGATAATGGATTTCAGTGAAGATTTGAAATGGAAATCACAATGACCTATTCCTAATTCGAATGTTTGCTACAGATAGATAATTAAATACCACTTTTATTCTTTGCTTTTTTAAATTGGTGTCCCCATTATCCTGCCCATAAAAGGATGCTTTGTTCAAATCCTTAGGCACTTGGCATCCTCAGGGAGAAGTCTGTCAGCTTGATGGATCTTCACATTTTGACAGGGGCCCAGATCAGCTGGATGGTATTTTAGAGCAGGCCTTTGGGGAAAAGGACAGCTCAGTCCCAGTGAAGGTCATGGTGATTATTACTGGACAATGAGAAATCACTCTGCTATTGTAGGTCATTGGGGTCAAATGAAAATTTCCTAGAAATAGCAACTAGATTGTGCCTGGCTCATCCAGGATTCCCAGGAGTTCTCCATTCAGCAGCAAATGAGCCTCTCTGCAGAGAATCATCCTTTTCTGCAAAGCAGCCTTGACTGTATTGTCTGGGGACTGTGATGGATGAATTTTCTCTGACTTAACGTGGTCACAAGTTCTGGAGGGAGCAGTGCTTTCTTCCCACTTTGAAAGTGTTAATTCAAATTCTGCGAGTGTGTTTGCAATTTTGTCTGGGAAAGGCCATTGTGAGACAGTTCAAATAATGGGACACACATTTCTAGCTTAAAAGCCCTCCCCTGTCTCTCTACCAGGTCTGACTCTTCCTCATCCTTTAAAACCCAGAGGAGGCACTGGTTTTTCTAAGAAGCGTTGCCAACTCTCCCCAATCCCATCCCACCCAATCAGACCAGACTGATCTCTTAGCACCCTGAAACATTTGTATTAACACAGTTCTGGACCACTGCACTGTAATTGATCTGCAGGCTTGACTCTACTCTCTTTCATTCCCATATCTAACCAATACCCAAGCCATATCAGTTCCTCTTTTTAGGAATCACTTGAGTCTGCTCATTTTTTCCATCCCCACTGCCACTGTCTGGGCTTGAATTGCCATGATCTCTCACGATTTGTGTCAATGACCTGGGATAGTTCTCCTTGTCTCCTATACTTCTCCCTGCAATGCTATCTCTATCCATGAAAATTGAATTATATCGCCAGTAAACCAGTTACTGTTGAACCAACTCTGACTTGTGGCAACCTGATGTGTATCAGAGTAAAACAGTGCTCCATAGGGTTTTCAATGGCTGATTTTCTTCTTTTTCGTGAAAGTGTATACAGCCAAAGATACGCCATTTCAACAATTTTCTACATGTACAATTCAGTGACAGTGATTACATTCTTCAAACTGTGTTACTATTCTCACTATCCTTTTCCAAATTATCCCACCACCATTATCTTAAACTCATTGCCCCTAAGCTTCCCATCCAACCTTTGAGTTGCCATTGTCAGTTTGATCTCACACAGATAATTCTTTAAAAGAGCACAGTGTTCAAAGCATACATACTTTACTAATTAAGGTAAGCTACTTTGTAGTTCACAGAAGACTTCAGGGGCTTTTATATACATTGTTCTTTTGTATTGCATTCTACGTATAAATTATTATTTGCACAGTTTCAGCTTCTGTTTTATTCTTATTAAAATTTTTCACTTTATAAATAACATTTATAACTAACTTTTAAACTTTTACACTCATCCTTAAATAATCCCTTGCGAAAATTTTCTATTAAAGAATTATTTAAAGGTGTGCACATTTATATATTTTTTCTACATTAAATATTTGACATTTATTTTCAGTTTATAACCATGGTGTATGCCTATCTGTGTCTTAACAATTTCACGTCTTTTATGCTATGAATTCTTTACCCTTGGGCCTTTAATTCTGCTTTAGCCTTCAATTGGTCGTAAAGCACCTTTGTATGAGCTTCCTGTAGCAGCTGTAACAAATTACCATAAATTTAGTGGCTTAAAACAATGGAAATTTATTCTCTCACAATTCTGGAGACTAGAAATCTGAAATCAGGTGTCAGCAGATCTATGCTTCCTCTAAAGACTCTAAGGGAAGAATCCTCTCTTGTCTCTTTCTAGCTTCTGATATCTTTGCCTGTTCCATAGCTTATGATTGTATCACTCCTGTCTCTGACTCCATCTGCCCATGATATTTTCTTCATGTGTCTTCACGTGGCCGTCTTATAAGGACACTACTCATTGGATTTAGGATCCACTGTAATTCAGTGGATTACTTCTCAACATAAAGAAAACAAAAATCCTTACGACTAAAACAATAAGCAACATCATGGTAAGCGGAGAAAAGGTTGAAGTTGTAAAGAATTTCATTTTACTCGGATCCACAATCAACACCCATGGAAGTAGCAAACAAGAAATGAAAAGGAAGACCAAGAAGAACTGATGCCTTTGAATTGCGATGTTAGCGAAAAATATTGACTATACCACGGACTGCCAGAAAAACGAACTAGTCTGTCTTAGAAGAAGACATCCTTAGAAGAGAGGATGGTGATACCTCCTCTAACATACTTTGTACTTGTTATCAGGAGGAATCAGTTCCTGGAGAAGGACATCATGTCTGGTAAAGTAGAGGGTCACCAAAAAAGAGGAAGACCCTCAGTGAGATGGATTGACACAGTGACAGCAGCAGTGGGCTCAAATATAACAGTGATTGTTAGGATGGCACAGAACCAGACAGTGTTTTGTTGCCACTCTGAGTCAGAACAGACTTGACCACACCTAACAACAATAACATAATTCAGTATGACATCATCTTAACTAATTATATCTGCAAATATGTTATTTTCAAGTAAGATCACATTCTGAGGTTCCCAGTGGGCATGAATCTTGGGATGACATTATACAACCCAGTTCAACTGTGAAGTTTTTTTTTTTTTTTTTTTTTTATGTGACCCTAGCTGCAATCCCTATAATGTAACAACACACTCCCCCTTTCCATCCCAGGTTTCCCGTGTCCATTCAACAAGCTCCTACCCCTTTCTATCTTCTCATCCTGCCTCCAGACAGAGCTGCCCATTTAGTCTCGTGCATCTTAAACTAAGAAGCACAGTCTTCATGAGTATCATTTTATGTCTTATAGTCTAGTCTATTCTTTGAAAAGTTGGCATCAGGAGTGGTTTTAGTTCAGGGTTAATAGAGAGTCCTGGTGCCATGTCCTCTGGGGTTCCTCTAGTCTCCGTCAGACGAATAAGTCTGGTCTTTTTATGTGAATTTGAGTTCTGCACCCCACTTTCTCCAGCTTTGTCAGGGACTCTGTTTTGTCCTCTGCCAGGACTGTCATTGGTGGTAGCCAGGCTCCATCTAGTTTTTCTGGCCTTAGGCTGATGGAATCTCTGGTTTATGTGGCCCTTTTGTCCCTGGTGGTACAATGGTTAAATGTTATGTCTGCTAACCAAAAGGTCAGCAGTTTGAATTCACCAGGTGCTCCTTGGAAACTCTATGGGGCAGTTCTACTCTGTCCTATAGGGTCACTATGAGTCAGAATCCACTTGACAGCAATAGGTTTGGTGTTTCAGTTTTTATGTCTTGGGTTAATATTTTCCTTGTGTTTTTGGTATTCTTCATTTTCCTTTGCTCAAGGTGAATTGGGACCAATTAACACATTTTAGATGGCCTCTCACAGGGCCCCAGATGCCACTCACCAAAATGGGATGTAGAACATTTTCTTAATAACCTTTGTTACACCAATTGACCTAGATGTCCCCCAAAACCATGGTTTCCAGACCCCTGCCCCTACTACTCTGTACCTCGAAGTGTTTGGTTGTGTTTAAGAAACTTCTTAGCTTTTGGTTTAATCCATTTTTGCTGACTTCCTCTGTATTGCATGTTGTCCTTCCCTTCACCTAAGATAATTCTTGTCTACTATCTAGTTAGTGAATTCTCTTCTCCCTCCCTACTCACCGTCATAACCATCAAAGAATGGTTTCTTCTATGTTTAGACTTTTTCTTGAGTTCTTATAATAGTGGTCTCATACAGTAGTTATCCTTTTGCGACTAATTTCACTCAGCATAATGCCTTACAGATTCATCCATGTAGTGAGATGTTTCACAGATTCATCATTGTTCTTTACTGTTGCATAGTATTCCATTGTGTGAATGTACCATAATTTGTTTATCCATTGATAGGTACCCAGGTTGTTTCCATCTCTTTGCTATTGTGGACAGTGCTGCAGTGAACATGGGTATGCATATATCTGTTTGTGTGACGGCTCTTATTTCTCTAGGATATATTCCAAGGAGTGGGATTGCTGGATTGTATGGTACTTCTATTTCTAGCTTTTTAAGGAAGAGCCAGATCTATTTCTGAAGTGATTGTACCATTTTACGTTCCCACCAGCAGTGCCTAAGTGTTCCAATCTCTCCACAACCTCTCCAACATTTATTATTTTGTGTTTTTTGGATTAATGCCAGCCTTGTTAGGGTGAGATGGTATCTCATTATAGTTTTTTTTTTAATAATTTTTATTGTGCTTTAAGTGAAAGTTTACAAATCAAGGCAGTCTCTCACATATAAATTTATACACACCTTACTACATACTCCCATTTACTCTCCCCCTAATGAGTCAGCCCGCTTCCTCCTTCCAGTCTCTCCTTTCGTGACCATTTTGCCAGTTTCTAACTTCCTCTACCCTCCCATCTCCCCTCCAGACAGGACATGCCAACATAGTCTCAAGTGCCCACATAGTGCAAGTAGCTCACTCCTCATCAGCATCTCTCTCCAACCCATTGTGCAGTCCAATCCATGTCTGACAAGTTGGCTTAGGGAATGGTTCCTGTCTTGGGCCAACAGAAGGTTTGGGGTCCCTGACTGCCGGGGTTCTTCTAGTCTCAGTCAGACCATTAAGTCTGGTCTTTTTATGAGAATTTGGGGTCTGCATCCCACTGTTCTCCTGCTCCCTCAGGGTTCTCTGTTGTGTTCCCTGTCAGGGGAGTCATCGGTTGTGGCCAGGCACCATCTAGTTCTTCTGGTCTCATGATGATGTAGTCTCTAGTTCCTGCGGCCCTTTCTGTCTCTTGGGCTCATAATTGCCTTGTGTCCTTGGTGTTCTTCATTCTCCTTTGATCCAGGTGGGTCAAGACCAATTGATGCATCTTAGATGGCTGCTTGCTAGCGTTTAAGACCCCAGATGCCACACTTCCAAGTGGGATACAGAATGTTTTCTTAATAGATTTTATTATGCCAATTGACTTAGATGTCCCCTGAAGCCATAGTCCCCAAACCCCTGCCCCTGCTTTGCTGACCTTTGAAGCATTCAATTTATTCAGGAAACTACTTTGCTTTTGGTTTAGTCCAGTTGTGTTGACCTCCCCTGTATTGAGTGTTGTCTTTCCCTTTACCTAAAGTAGGTCTTATCTACTATCTAATCAGTAAAGAGCCATCTCCCACCTTCCTTCCCTCCCCCTTTTCATAACCACAAAAGAATGTGTTCTTCTCAGTTTAAACTATTTCTGAAGATCTTATAATAGTGGTATTATACAATATTTGTCCTTTTGCAACTAATTTCCCTCAGCATAATGCCTTCCAGTTTCCTCCACGTTATGAAATGTTTCACAGATTCATCATTGTTCTTTATTGATGCGTAGTATTCTGTTGTGTGAATATACCGTAATTTATTTATCCAATCATCCGTTGATGGACACCTTGGTTGCTTCCGTCTTTTTGCTATTGTAAACAGTGCTTCATTGAACATGGGTGTGCATATCTCTGTTCGTGTAAAGGCTCTTATTTCTCTAGGATATATTCTGAGGAGTGGGATTTGTGGATCATATGGTAGTTCTATTTCTAGCTTTTTAAAAAAGTGCCAAATCGATTTCCAAAGTGGTTGTACCATTTTACATTCCCACCAGCAGTGTATAAGTGTTCCAATCTCTACACATCCTCTCCAACATTTATTATTTTGTGTATTTTGGATTAATGCTAGCCTTGTTGGAGTGAGATGGAATCTCATTGTAGTTTTAATTTGGATTTCTGTAATGGCTAATGATCGAGAGCATTTCCTCATGTATCTGTTAGCTGCCTGAATGTCTTCTTTGGTGAACTGCCTGTTCCTATCCTTTGCCCAATTTTTAATTGGGTTGTTTGTCTTTTTGTGGTTGAATTTTAGCAGAATCATGTAGATTTTAGAGATCAGGCACTGGTCAGAGATGTCATAGCTGAAAATTTTTTCCTAGTCTGTAGGTGGTCTTTTTACTCTTTTGGTGAAGTCTTTAGATGAGCATAGGTGTTTGATTTTTTAGGATCTCCCAGTTATCTGGTTTCTCTTCATCATTTTTAGTGATGTTTTGTATTCTGTTTATGCCTTGTATTGGTGCTCCTAGTGTTGTCCCTATTTTTTCTTCCATGATCTTTATTGTTTTAGACTTTATGTTTAGATCTTTAATCTGTTTGGAGTTAGTTTTTGTGCATGGTGTGAGGTATGGGTCCTGTTTCATTTTTTTTTCAAATGGATATCCAGGTGTGCCAGGACCATTTGTTAAAAAGACTATCTTTTTCCCAATTAACTGACACTGGGCCTTTGTCAAATATCAGCTGCTCATATGTGGATGGATTTATATATGAGTTGTCAATTCCATTCCATTGGTCTATGTGTCTGTTTTTATACCAGTACCAGGCTGTTTTGACCACCGTGGCTGTATAATATGTTCTAAAATCAGGTAGAGTGAGGCTTCCCACTTTGTTCTTCTTCTTCAGTAATGGTTTACTTATCCTGGGCTTCTTTCCCGTCCATTTGAAGTTGGTGATTTGTTTCTCTATCACATTAAAAAATGTCATTGGAATTTGGATCGGAAGTGCATTGTATATATAGATAGCTTTTGTTAGAATAGACATTTTTATAATATTAAGTCTTCCTATCCATGAACAAGGTATGTTTTTCCACTTATGTAGGTCCCTGTTAGTTTCTTGCACTAGTACTTTGTAGTTTTCTTTGTATAGGTCTTTTACAACTTTGGAAAGATTTATTCCTAAGTATTTTAACTTCTTGGGGGCTACAGTGAATAGTATCGATTTGGTGATTTCCTCTTCAATGTTCTTTTTGTTGATATAGAGAAATCCAAGTGGTTTTTGTATGTTTACCTTGTAACCTGAAACTCTGCTAAACTCTTCTATTAGTTTCAGTAGTTTTCTGGAGGATTCCTTAGGGTTTTCTGTGTATAAGATCATGTCATCTACAACTAGAGAAACTGAATTCTTCCTTGCCAATCTGGATGCCTTTTATTTCTTTGTCTAGCTTAATTGCTATGGCTAGGACTTCCAGCACAATGTTGAATAAGAGCAGTGATAAAGGGCCTCCTTGTCTGGTTCCCATTCTCAAGGGAAATGCTTTCAGGCTCTCTCCAGTTAGGATGATGTCGGCTGCTGGCTTTGTATAAATGCCCTTTATTATGTTGAGGAATTTTCCTTCTATTCCTATTTTGCTGAGAGTTTTTATCATGAAAAAAAAAAAATTTTTTTTTTTATCATGAATGGGTGTTGGACTTTGTCAAATGCCTTTTTTGCATCAATTGATAAGATCATGTGGTTTTTGCCTTTATTTTATTTATATGGTGGATTACATTGTTTTTCCAATATTGAGTCAACCTTGCATACCTGGTATAAATCCCACTTGGTCGTGGTGGATTATTTTTTTGATATGTTGTTGAATTCTATTGGCTAGAATTTTGTGGAGGATTTTTGCATCTATGTTCATGAGGGATATAGGTCTGTAATTTTCTTTTTTTGTGGTGTCTTTACCTGGTTTTAGTATCAGGGATATGGTGGCTTCATAGAATGAGTTAGGTAGTATTTCATTCTTTTCTATGCTTTGAAATACCTTTAGCAGTAGTGGTGTTAACTCTTCTCTGAAAGTTTGGTAGAACTCTGCAGTGAAGCCATCCAGGCCAGGGTTTTTTTTGGGGGGGATGGGAGTTTTTTGATTACCTTTTCAATCTCTTTTTTTGTTATGGGTCTATTGAGTTGTTCCACTTCTGATTGTGTTAGTTTAGGGAGGTAGTGTGTTTCTAGGAATTCCTCTATTTCCTCTAGGTTTGCAAATTTGTTAGAGTACAATTTTTCATAGTAATCTGATATGATTCTTTTAATTTCAGTTGGGTCTGTTGTGATATGGCCCATCTCATTTCTTATTTGGGTTATTTGTTTCCTTTCCTGTATTTCTTTAGTCAGTCTGGCCAACGGTTTAACAATTTTGTTAATTTTTTCAAAGAACCAGCTTTTGGCTTTGTCAATTCTTTCAATTGTTTTTCTGTTCTCTAATTCATTTAATTCTGCACTAGTTTTTATTATTTGTTTTCTTCTGGTGCCTGATGGATTCTTTTGTTGCTCGTTTTCTATTTGTTCAAGTCGTAGGGACAGTTCTCTAATTTTGGCTTTCTTCTTTATGTATGTGTGCACCTATCGATATAAATTGACCTGTGAGCACTGCTTTTGCTGTGTCCCAGAGGTTTTGATAGGAAGTGTTTTTCAGTCGCATTGCATTCAATGAATTTCTTTATTCCCTCCTTAATATCTTCTATAACCCAGTCGTTTTTGAGCAGGGTATTGTTCAGTTTCCAAGTATTTGATTTCTTTTCCCTGATTTTTCTATTATTGATTTCTACTTTTATGACCTTACGGTCTGAGAAGATGCTTTGTAATATTTTGATATTTTGGATTCTGCAAAGGTTTATTTTATGACCTAATATGTGATCTATTATTGAGAATGTGCCACATGCACTAGAAAAAAAGTGTACTTTGCCACTGCTGGGTGGAGTGTTCTGTATAAGTCTGTCAGGTCAAGTTGGTTGATTGTAGCAATTAGATCTTCAATGTCTCTATTGAGCTTCTTACTGGAAATCCTATCCTTCACTGAAAGTGGTGTGTTGAAGTCTCCTACTATTATTGTGGATATGTCTATCTCACTTTTCAATTCTGTTAAAGTTTGTTTTATGTATCTTGCAGCCCTGTCATTGGGTGCATAAATATTTAATATGGTTGTATCTTCCTGGTAAATTGTCCCTTTAATCATTATGTAGTGTCATTCTTTATCCTTTGTGGTGGATTTAACTTTAAAGTCTATCTTGTCAGAAATTAATGTTGCCACTCCTGCTCTTTTTTGATTGTTGTTTGCTTGATATATATATTTTTTTTCCATTCTTTGAGTTTTAGTGTATTTGTGTCTCTAAGTCTAAGGTGTGTCTCTTGTAGGCAGCATATATATGGATCGTTTTTTTTTTTTTTTTTTAATGTGGTCTGAGACTCTTTGTCTCTTTATTGGTGCATTTAGTCCATTTACATTCAGTGTAATTAAAGATAAGTATGAGTTTAGTGTTGTCATTTTGATGACTTTTTTGTGTGGTGTTGACAATTTCATTTTTCCACTTACTTTTTTGTGTGGAGAAGTTTTTCTTTGTAAATTGTGTGTTCCTCATTTTCATAGTAGTTGAATTTATTTTTGCTGAGTTGTTATGTTTATCTTGGTTTTTATTTTGAAGTATGGAATTGTTAGACCTCTTTGTGGTTACCTTAATATTCACTCCTATTTTTCTAAGTAAAAATGTAACTTGTATCATCCTATATCACCTTGTTTTCCTCTCCATATGTAAGATCTATGCCTCCTGTATTTAGTTCTTCTTTTCTGATTATTGTAATCTGTTATGTAATGACTTCAATGAATCCCTGTTTTGAGCATTTTTTTTTAATTTAATCTTATTTTGTTTTTGTGATTTCCCTATTTGTGTTGATATCAGGATGTTCTGTTCTGTGACCTTGTGTTGTTGGTATCTGATATTATTGATTTTCTGACTAAAGAATTTCCTTTAGTAATTCTTGTAGCTTTGGTTTGGTTTTTGCAAATTCTCTAACCTTTTGTTTATCTGTAAATGTCTTAATTTCACCTTCATATTTGAGAGAGAGTTTTGCTGGGTATATGATTCTTGGCTGGCAGTTTTTCTCCTTCAGTGCTCTATATATGTCATCCCATTGCCATCTTGCCTGCATGGTTTCTGCTGAGTAGTCTGAATTTATTCTTTTTGAGTCTCCTTTGTAGGTGACTTTTCATTTATCCATGGCTGCTTTTAAAGTTTCTTTTTATCTTTGGTTTTGGCAAGTTTGATGGTAATATGTCTTGGTGATTTTCTTTTGGGATCTATCTTGTATGGTGCTTGATGAACATCTTGGATAGATATCCTTTCATCTTTCGTGATGCCAAGGAAGTTTTCTGCCAACAGATCTTCAGCTATTCTCTCTGTATTTTCTGTTATCCCTCCCTGTTCTGGAACTCCACACGCAAGTAATTCTTCTTGAAAGAGTCCCACATGATTCTTAGGGTTTCTTCATTTTTTAAATTCTTTTATCTCATTTTTCTTCAACTATATTGGTGTGAATTGCCTTATCCTTTAACTCCCCCACTCTGCATTCCAATTCCTCGATTCTGCTCTTCTGACTTCCTATCGAGTTGTCTAATTCTGTAATTTTATTGTTAATCTTTTGAATTTCTGAATGCTGTCTCCCTATGGATTCTTGCAGCTTATTAATTTTTTCACTGTATTCTTGACTAATCTTTTTGATTTCCTCAACTGCTTTATCAGTGTGTTCCTTGGCTTTTTCTGTAGATTCCTTTTTCACTTCTGAGGTCATCCCTGATGTTTTGAAGCATTCTGTGTATTAGTTTTTCATATTCTGCATCTGGCAATTCCTGGATTGTATCTTCGTTTGGGAAAGATTTTGATTCTTTAATTTGCGGATTTGTAGAAGCAATCATGGTCTGGTTCTTTATGTGATTTAATATCGACTGCTTTCTCCAAGCCATCTATAAGATATTGTAATGCTTTATTTTATATTTGCTTACTGAGTCTTATTATATTGTTTTGTTTTGTTTCAATATATCCAGATTGGCTATTAGATTGCGCTATCTTGATTATTGTAGCCTTTGAATCACTTATGTTGTATTACCAGCTGGTTTGAGCTGTTACCAGATATATGAGCCTATGAGTCCATTCACTATTCCTGAGTAGAATCAGCTTAGGTGTGCTGATTGTGGGTCACCTAGTGTGTGGTGTAGGCTGTCACCTATTAACTTAGAAGACTAGTGATGATGGATGTATGCACCAGATTCTAGTAGTGGCAGGGGGTCACACTCCGAGGAGGGCAGGATGCTGACAGCGTTCCCCCATGTGGAAGTGAGGTAGGAGTGTCTGTACTCCCAGAGCATTTTAGTGGGTGGGCTCTTCTGCTGTACCTTAGGCACCCAATGCTTGTACCTCTAAAGATTGGTAGATGTCACTATCCTCAGACCCCTTTAGCAGGTGGCTAGGGTGGAGCTTTAGCCCTCAGTTTCCTGCTGTGGATCAGTGAGGGCTCTATTTAATAGGTACAGAGGTATCAGAGCTCCAAAACTTGTCTTTCCACTGCTTTGCTAAAACAATTACAGTCAGATCTCTATCAGAATTACCTTTGCATTATAATAGCCACCAGGTTCCCTGTAGGGATAAAAGCCAGAAACTGTGGATCTCTTTTGCTTGGCTAGAGCTGGTTGTGTATTATTATTCCAGTTTAGGAAAGTCAGGGAAGGATTTTTCTCTCCTGGATTGTTAATTGCTGCTTCTCTCAAGCTAGGAGAATGGATAAGAAAAAAAAAAAAAAAAAAAAAACCCACAGAGCACTTCACTCCCTGGCCCAGGAAATTCCAGTGTTAATGAAGCTGCCTGGGGCAGGGAGGGGTGGGATCAGATAGATAGGAGAGAGTAGCAAGGGAATACAAACAAAATTACTTATCTTGTTTGGCGAAAACTGTTTTATCTGAGATTCCCGAGGGGTGTGTAGCCTGTGTGCGCTGGCTGGGTCGAGATTGCCCCCAGGGTCAGGCCTGTGTCCCGTGCTTGCACCGTCTCAGGAAGCCACGATCAGCTCCTCTGCTCCTAGTCCAAAGCCCAGCACCAAGGTTTTCTGGCTGGGATGCTGGCTCCAGGCTCCGGAAACTGTTGCTGCTTCCCCTTGGGTTCTTGTTCTCCTGTCAGCCGCATCAGTGTGCAGCCTGCTTGCACTTGCTGAGTCTCTGCCAAGGTTACTCCAGGGGGTTAGGGGTTAGGGCTGTGTCCCTTGCTTGCCCCATCTCAGTAAGCTGCGATCAGCTCAACCACTCTGGCACCAGGGAACCATGAGGGCTCAAGGCTGTGGCAGGGGATGCTGGTTCCAGAAGCAGTCACTGCTTCACCACGTGGTTTTTTGCTCTCTTGTCACTCAGGTCAACTCCTTAGTTCTGTGTTTGATGGTCAGGATTCGAAGGCTGTCATGTATGTGATCAATTCACTTGTTTTCCTGAGTCTTTGTTGCAAGAGGAATCCATAGTAGCTTCTACCTAGTCAGCCATCTTGGCCCCACCTCCTCATTATAGTTTTGATTTGCATTTCTCTAGCAGCAAATGATCGTGAGCATTTCCTCATGTATCTGGTAGCCACCTGAATGTCTTCTTTGGTGAAGCGCATCTTCATATCTTTGCCCATTTTTTAATTCAGTTATTTATCTTTTTGTTGTTGAGGTTTTGTAGTATCTTGTAGATTTTAGGTAGACCCTGATCAGATATGTCATAGCCAAAAATTTTTTCCTAATCTGTAGGTTGTCTTTTTACTCTTGTGGTGAAGTCTGTTGATGAGCATAAGTGTTTGATTTTTTAGGAGCTCCCAGTTATCTAGTTTCTCTTCTGATGTTTGTATATTGTTAATTATGTTTTGTATTCTGTTTATGCCATGTATTAAGATTCCTAGCATCGTCCCTATTTTTTCTTCCATGATCTTTATTGTTTTAGATTTTATATTTAAGTCTTTGATCCATTTTAAGTTAGTCTTTGTGCATAGTGTGAGGTATAGGTCTTGTTTCATTTTTTTTTGCAGATGGATATCCAGTAATGCCAGCACCATTTGTTAAAGAGACTGTCTTTTCCCCGATTAATGGACTTTGGACCTTTGTCAAGTATCAGCTGCTCATAGGTGGATGGATTTATGTCTGAATTCTCAATTTGGTTCCATTGGTCTGTGTATCTGTTGTTGTACCAGTACCAGACTGTTTTGACTACCATGGCAGTATAATAGGTTCTAAAATCAGGTAGTATGAGGCTTCCTACTTTGTTGTTCTTCTTCAGTAATGCTATACTTATCCAAAAACTCTTCCCTTTAGATATGAAGTTGGTGATTTGTTCTCCATCTCATTAAAAAATGTCCATTGGAATTTGGATCAGGATCGCATTGTATGTATAGATTGCTTTGGGTAGATTGACGTTTTCACAATGTTGAATCTTCCTATCTATGAGCAAGGTACGTTTTTCCATATATGTAGGTCCCTTTGGGTTTCTTGCAGTAGTGTCTTGTAGTTCTGTTTGTACAGGTCTTTTGTCTCTGATTAGATTTATTCCTAAATATTTTATTTTCTTGGGGGCTATTGTAAATGGTATTGGTTTGGTGATTTCCTCTTTGAAGTCCTCTTTGTTGATGTAGACGAATCCAACTGATTTTGTATGTTTATCTTGTATCTCAATACTCTGCTGAAATTTTCTATCAGTTCTATTGCTTTTCTTGTGAATTTCTTGGGGTTTTGTGATATGAGATCATATCATCTGCAAATAGAGATACATTTACTCCTCCCTTACCAATTTGGATGCCCTTTATTTCTTTTTCTTGCCTAATTGTTCTGGCTAAGACGATGTCGATTAAGAGTGATGATAACGGGCATCCTTGTCTGGTCCCTGTTCTCAAGGGGAATGCTTTTGGAGGATGATGTTGGCCCTTGGCTTTGTACAAATGCCCTTTATTATGTTGAGGAATTTTCCTTCTATTCCTATTTTGCTGAGAGTTTTTTCATGAATCGGTGTTGGACTTTGTCAAATGCCTTTCCTGCATCAATTGATAAGATCATGTGGTTCTTATCGTTTGTTTTATTTATGTGATGGATTGCATTGTTTTTCTAATGTTGAACCATCCCTGCACAGCTGGTATGAATCCTGACTGATCATGGTGAATTATTTTTTTGATATGTGGTCGAATTCTATTGGCTAGAATTTTGTTGAGGATTTTTATGTGTATGTTCATGAGGTATATTGGTCTGTAGTTTTCTTTTTTTGTAGTTTCTTTAAGGAAAAAAAATAAACAGGGTTATGCTGGCTTCATAGGATGAGTTTGGGAGTATTCCGTCCTTTTCTATGCTCTGAAATACCTTTAGTAGTAGTGGTGTTAACTCTTCTCTGAGACTGTGGTAGCGTACTTCAGTGAAGCCATCAGGGCCAGGGCTTTTTTTTGTTGTTGTTGGGAGTTTTTAAATTACCTCTTCAGTCTGTTCTTTTGTTATAGGTTTATTTAGTTTTTCTACCTCAGTTTGTGTTAGTTTGGGTAGGTAGTATGTTTCTAGAAATTTGCCCATTTCCTCTAGGTTTTCAAATTTGATGGAGGGCAATTTTTCATCATATTCTGTCATCATTCTTTCAATTTCATTTGGGTCAATTGTGATATCACCCATCTCATTTTTATTTCAGTTATTTGCTTCCTCTCCTGTTTTTCTTTTGTCAGATTGGCTAATGGCTTATCAATTTTGTTGATCTTTTTGAAGAACTAGCTTTTAGTCTTGTTAACTCTTTCGATTGTTTTTCTATTATCTCTTTCATTTATTTCTACTCTATTTTTTTCTTTTTATTTCCTTTCTTCTGATGCCTGTGGGCTTCTTTTGCTACTTTCTATTTGTTCAAGTTGTAGAGTTAATGTTTTGATTTTGGCCCTTCTTTTTGTATGTGTGCATTTATTGCTATAAATTGACCTCTGAGCACTGCTTTTGCTGTGTCCCAAAGGTTCTGGCATGATGTGTTTTCATTCTCATTTGATTCTGTGAATTTCTTTATTCTATCCTTGATTTTTTTCTATATCCCAGTAGTTTTTGAGCAAGGTGTTTTTCAGTTTCTGTATGTTTCATTTTTTTTCATTGCTTTTCTGTTATTGATTTCTACTTTTATGGCTTTATGGTCAGAAAAGATGCTTTGTAATATTTTGATGTTTTGGATTCTTATAAGTTTTGTTTTGTGGCCTAATATGTGGACTATTCTGGAGAATTTTCCATGTGCATTGAAAGAAAGTATATTTGGCTGCTCTTGGATGGAGTGTTCTGTATATGTCTATGAGCTCAAGTTGGTTGATTGTGGCATTTAGATTTTCTATGTCTTTATTGAGCTTCTTCCTGGATGTTCTGTCCATCACCAAAAGTGGTATGTTGAAATCTCCAACTATTGTTGTGGACCTGTCTATTTCTCTTTTAAGTGCTGTTAGAGTTTGTTTTATGTATTTTGGAGCCTTGTCATTGGGTGTATAAATATTTCTTATGGTTATGTTCTTCTGGTGCATTGACCCTTTAATCTTTACAGTGTCCTTCCTTATCCTTTGTCATGATTTTACTTTAAAGTCTATTTTGTCAGAGATTAATATTGCCACTCCTGCTGTTTTTTGGTTGTTGTTTGCTTGATATATTTTTCTATCCTTTGTGTTTTAGTTTGTTTGTGTCTTTGAGACTAAGGTGTATCTCTTGTAAGCATACAGACGGATCGTATTTTTTATCCATTCTGCCACTCTCTATCTTTTTATTGGTGCATTTAGTCCATTTACTTTCAGCATAATTATTGATAGGTATGTGTTTTTTTTTTTTAATGTGTTTAGTGCTGTCATTTTGATGTATTTTTTGTGTGTGTCGTTGACAGTTTCTTTGTTTCATTTATTTTGCTGTGCCGAGTCATTTTTTTAATGTATTTTCTTTTCATCTTTTTCATTGTTGTTAATTTTGTATTTGCTGAGTCTATGTTTTTCTTGTTTTTTACTTTGATGTGTAGGATTGTTAGTTTCCTTTGTTATTACCTTAATATTTACCTCTATTTTTGTAAGCTTAAACCAATCTTTTACTTCTTGATATTGCCTTGACTTCCTCTGCATGTGAAAGTTCTATGACTACATTATTTATTCCCTCTTTTTTGTCTTAATGTTGTCATCTCTTACATATTGACATCTCTGTTTCCCTATTTTCAGTGTTTTGGCTTTGATTTATTTTTGTGACTTCCTTATCTGTGTTGATAACTGGTTCTTCTGTCCTGTGTTCTAATCTTGGGTTGTTATCTGATGTTACCGATTTTCTAACCAGAGGACTCCCTTTAGTATTTCTGGTAATTTTAGTTTGGTTTTTACAAATTTGCTAAGCGTCTTTATCTGGAAATGCCCTAATTTCACCATCATATTTGAGAGACAGTTTTGCTGGATATATAATTCTTGGCTGGGAATTTTTTTCCTTCAAGGCTTTATATATGTCATCTTATTGCCTTCTTGCCTGCATGGTTTCTGCTGAGTAGTCAGAGCTGAGTCCTATTGACTCTCCTTTGTAGATAACTTTTCATTTATCCCTAATTGCTCTTAAAATTCTGTCTTTATCTTTGTAGATAACTTTTCATTTATCCCTAATTGCTCTTAAAATTCTGTCTTTATCTTTGGTTTTGGCAAGTTTGGTTATAATATGCCTTGGTGACTTTCTTTTGGGATTCACCCTGTGTGGGGTTCAACGAGCTTCTTGCACAGATATCTTCTCATCTTTCACATATCAGGGATGTTTTCTGCCACCAATTCAACAATTATCTCTGTATTTTCTGTTGTCCTCCCCTGTTCTGATTCTCCAATCACTCATTATTTATTCTTCTTAATAGAGTCCCACATAATTCTTGGGGTTTCTTCATTTTTTAAAATTCTTTTATCTGATTTTTCCTTAAATAAATTAGTGTCAATTGCTTTCTCTTCAATTTCACTTATTCTGACTTCCATTGCCTCAATTCTGCTCCTATGACTGTCTATTGAGTTGTCCAATTCTGAAATTTTGTTGTTAATCTGGATTTCTGTTTGCTGTCTCTGTATGAATTCTTGCAGCCTGTTAAATTTGCCTTTTTGCTCTTGTATAACCTTCTTAAGTTCCTCTGTTCCTTTTTATGTGTGTTCCTTGGCTTGTTCTGTACTTTGTGTGATCTTCCTGATCTCTTGAAGAGCTCTGTATGTTAATCTTTTGAATTCTACCTCTGGTAATTCCACGACTTTGTCTTCCTCCTGGAGGTCTCTTGGGTCTTTGTTTTGGTCACTTGCTGAAGCCATCATGGCCTCCCTCTTTATGTGATTTGATATTGACCATTGTCTCTGAGCCATCAGTAAGTTATTATGTTTACTTACTGTGTCCTAGCTTCTTGTTCTGTTTTGTTTTGATATGCTGAAATAGGCTGGTGTGTGAGCTACTCTGATAATCAGCATCTTTGAAGCTCTCATATCTTGTCACCAGGAGTTTAGAGCTTTTACTAGGTATGTGAGCCCAGGAGTCAGTTTTACTTTTCTAGAGTGGATGCTATGAGTCAGAATCGACTCGACAGCACTGGGTTTGGTTTGTTTTTTTGGTAGTGTGGATTCAGCTCTGGTGTCCAGGTTGCCAATCATCCAGTGTGTGGCGCAGGCTCTCACCTACAGTCCTTGATGTGCAGGAGTGATTGGAGTGGGCACAGGCATCTAGCTGCAGTAGGAGGTCATGTGCTGAGCAAGACAGGGGGGCTGATGGCTGCCCCTGAGTGGCTGAGTGGAAGGTGTGTCCCTGTTCCTGAGATCATGTAGGTAGGTGGGTTTTGCAGTTGGACTTAGGGTATCCAGTGCTGTTGGTTGTAAAGGTTGGGAGGCACTACTTATTCTCAGACCCCTGTCTTGGGTGGCTAGGTGGAGTGGGTGGGGCTACAAGTCCTCAGCTCCCTGATGTGGATAGGTGAGCACCCTGCTTAATGGGCAGGCTGGTGCCAAATGCCATGAATCTGACACTCCCCTCTAGCTGTTGCAGTTGAGAATAGCTTCAGGCACATATCTTGTTGTACTATGCTAATGAGGGCTTACACGGTTGAAATGGGCCCACACAGGCTTAGGCAGGGGTGGAAGGCATTCAAGTCTGAACAGCTTATGCAGATACCTAGGCAAAGGGGCTGTGCCCACCGTGAGGGAAGCTGGAAGATTATTTTTTCCTGTTTGTTAATTTGTTCCCTCTCCAAAACCAGGAGAATCCCTTGGGCCACATGATGGGTCCTACTTCAGGCCCAGGGGTGCAACAATCGCTGAAGCTGGACCAGGACCGGAACAGAGTGGAGTGGGGCAGGGAAATGGGAAAGAGGTACTTCCCAGATAGGTGGGATGTTTATTTTGATCCTGCATAGTAGGTTAGATGTTTGTACTTAACTTTTGCTGATTCAGCACCACTTCTCCCTGACTCCAGAGGCTTGAGCAGACTGTCTGCTGCTCAGTTTCTCCTGATGTGGAAAACGAGTCCTGAGCTCTACTGCTTGCCTCCGCTTATGCACACCAGCTGATCCAGCCTGCAGGCTGCGGGTCAGGTCAGATCTGGCAAATCCTCACTGCTTCTGAACTGTCTCTCCCTCCCCCTGCCACTCAGTCTGACTCCTCAATTGTCTTTGATGTTCAGGGCTCTTAGAATGTTATACATAATCAACTCACTTATTTTTTGGGGGGGGGTCCTTGTTGTAAGAGGGAGCACAGGAAGCATCTGACTACGCCGCCATCATGGCCCCCTTGAAGCATTTTTTAAGCATTCAAAATTAAATTGTATGGTTTACAAGCCATGCATATCTGCATTTGTTATTTTGTTGCCTTCACATACAAAAGATAAATAACTTGGTGTCATATGAAATCCTGGGTCACAAACTATTCCTGCCCATTTTTTCTCTGGGACTCGAATTTCATTCTTGGAAATAGAGAATGGGGTGAAAAGACCACATTCTGCTGGCCTCCGAGCCCAGTAGCACCCCATAGTTAGGTCCCTCTTGTCTGGTAGGTACCATCTGTGGTGTTGGATCAGGACCCAGGTGATGTGTTGCCTTTGTCTTGCCAGTGTTTTGCAAAACTAATCTAGGTGTGGCATAGAGAGCTCCTTGATGTGGTGTTCCTTAATGCAACTCCATCTGCCTTAAAATTAGTGTCAATTTCTCTCTAACTGTGGCATTAGATTTCTGTAAATGGCAATTTTCAACAATAATGGGAGTTTTCATTTTTTCCTACGTTTTTTAAGTGAGAAATTGGGACAGGTTGCATTGAGAGCTATTAGCCAGATGCAGTCTTGAACGAGTCCACCCAGAGTTTTTGCATAAAAAAATGGAAACAATCTGTCTATGATTTAGGAATGAACTCTGGCATCAGTATGAGAATATATTTTAAATCCTCACTAAAATCGGGTATGAAATAAATTATGTTTATTTTATAAGGTGCCTGCTGTATAAAAATCCTTTTCTATTTCTCATAACATTTTTAAAACTTCTTTGCAGTGTCCAGAGACAGAATGTCATCATTATCCAGGGACAGCATATTATCATTTTATTTTTCCTTAAGGAAGATCTTTTCTGGGTCACTTGCTTCTTCGCCAAAGCTCTGAGCAATCTAGCATGCTAACCATAGTTTCCTAAGTAGTGAGAGAGAAACTGCTTTGCAGTAATTTATGCCAGACATCAGCATCTAATTGAACAGAGAGGAAACTCCCTCTCATCCCTCCCCACACATCTAAGGGGTACATTACCTGCACTACTGCAACTCCAACAACCGGTCAAGTTGCCATCCTATTTTTCCAACCTTTGTATAAACCTCCTGCATGCAGTTATTAGGTATTGAGCGTTCACACACTCCTGGCATAGTTACTATGTACCATGGGCTCTGAATGAAGGATAAACTTGAAGAAGGAATTGCATCCTCCACTTTCTCTGCCCCTTGCTGATCCTGGGGGCCTTTTCATTAAGGTAGCAAAACAAAAATGAAACAGTTTTTGCCAAGTCGATTCCAACTCATGGTGACTCAGTGTATGTCAGAATGGAATTGTGTTTCATAGGGTTTCCAGTGGCTGATTTTTTGGCCTTCTGAGGTGCCTTTGTTGTACTTGAACCTCCAACATTTTGGTTAGCAGCTCAGTGCATTAACTTTTGTACCACCCAGAGGATGAGCTGTGGACAAACCAATCTGGATTCAAATTCAGACTCTCACTTTTGTCTACTGGAAAATGTCTACTGGGAACTTGGTTGAGCATGTAATCTCTCATGTAAAATGTTAAAAAAAAAAAAAAAAAGTAGGTGACAATAAATTCCAGATTTTCCATGTCTATGTGTGTACACTGTGTGTGTGTGAATCAAATGAGGTATAATGCTCAGCTTTTATCTTTGTTTTACAAATGTCGATGCCTCATGAGTTAATGGCTTTCCCAAGTTTATTCTGCTGCTAAGCAGCAGATTCCTCACTTCTCAATCTGTATTCTGCACACCACAGCTACCTCTTCTCTTGTTCACAGACAAACCAACACTGAGGTTTAGCAAAGAATCTGCAAACATTTGATTCTGTCCCAACCCATAGTTACTCTACAAACTCCAAGGCACACTCTTAATCGTGAAACAGATTTTCTGACCTCCCCTCTAACCCTAGAGTTGCATATGGTATTCAGGGTTTGTGATCATTAAGGTTGTGTGCCAAATTGGCTGGGCCATGGTTCTCAGTGATTTGGCAGTTACGATATAGATTGGCAGTTGTATAATGATATAATTACCTCCATGATGAAATCTGATATAATGTGATCACCGCAATGATGGGATCTGCTGTGAGTAGCCAGTCAGTTGAAAAACTTTCCTTGGGTCATGGCCTGCATCCAATATGGGTGGACTTTCTGGCAAGGCTTGTGGGCTTTCCACTTGCTCTGGATCCTACAGCTAGCTCCTGTTCTTCTGACATCTGATTCTTAGGACTTGAGCTAGCAGCTTACCTGCCATCTTGCCTGCTGATATTGGGGTTTGTCAGTCTCCACAGCCCGTGAGCCAGAGCCCAGCTGTCTGACCTGCTGATCTTGGGTTTGCCTGCACCTGTGGCTAAATGAGCCAAGAGAAGCCTCAGCCTCACCCACAGACTTAGGACTTTCTAGCCTCTATATCCATGTGAACCATTTCCTTGATATAAATCTTTATATATATTTATATGCTTTACTGGTCTTGCTTCTCTAGTGAACCCAGCTGAAGATAGGAGCCAAGTAAAAGATAGTTTCAGAATAGCCTAATTGCAGAAAACAGCAATTTTCAAGTATGTTCTTGGAAGTCCCTGAGACTCATTCGGGGGTCTGTAAAGTCAAAACTGTTTTCACGATAGTACTAAAGTGCCGTATGCCATTTTCACTCATTCTCTCACGTGTATTCAGTGGAGTTTTTCAGAGGCTACATGGCAAATAATATCACAGCAGGCTGAACACAGAAGGAGACATTGAAGAGATTGCAAATACGTTAAACATTCTGATAATTTTTTTGTTTTGGAATACATAGTTACTTTTTATAACATGTTATATGTTAACATTTTATTATTGTTATTTAAATGAATAAATAAATAAATATTTTTAGATGTTCTGAATTCTAATGTCTAATATGGTAGCTATCTGTAGATAAAAACTAGCCTACACAAACAAAAGTTTTCAGGGGTCTTCAATATTATTAATTGTGTAAAGCAAAAAGTTTAAAACTGCTGCCCTAAAATATGACACCAGGATAATTCACAGCAAGGCTTGACCATTCATGTTGTTATGGATTGAATAGTGTCCCTCAAAAATGTGTGTCAACTTGGCTAGCCCATGATTCCCAGTATTCTGTGGTTGTCCACCATTTTGTAATCTGATGTGATTATCCCATATGTTATAAATCCTAATCTCTATGATGTTAATGAGGCAGGATTACAGACAGTTAACAAGGCAGGCCACAATCTACAGTATTAGTTTTTATCTTGAGTCAATCTCTTTTGAGATATAAAAGATAGAATGGAGCAGAGAGGAGAGGGACCTCCTACCACCAAGAAAGAAGAGCCATGAGCAAGTGCATCCTTTGGATCCAGGGTCCTTGCACTGAGAAGCTCCTAGATCCAGGAGAAGGTTGATTACAAGGACTTTCCCTAGGTCTGACAGAAAGAGAAATCCTTCCCTGGAGCTGGCACCCTGAATGGGGACTTCTAGCCTCCTAGACTATGAGAGAATAAATTTCTTTTTTGTTAAAGCCATCCACTTGTGGTATTTCTGTTATAAAAAAAAAAAAAAATTAGCAGCACTAAATAACTAAGACACATGTGTTTATTCTTGTGCTTACACTCCATGAGGGACCATGGTGGTACATTTTTTGGCTAGGGGGACCCTGGGTCTTTTAAATGAATGGGAGGGCAGGCATTTGAAATATTTGGTGACACTCAGTATTTCCCTTGCAGGATATGTCCAAATGAAAATGCTTGCCTTCGGTTCTGGAACACAAGCCTGCTTCACTTGCCCTCTGATTACTCATTGTTCAGTGATGAATCACACTGGCTTCTCAGATTACTATTATTATACACTTGATAATCCCAGGGTTTGGAAGCAGTGCTCCTCCACAGGGTAATCCTGAAGGCCCTACTGGGTTCTTGAGGGTATGCCTCATTTTGGGCCCACCAACCATCTGTTAGCTTGTTGAACTGTGGTGGCTTGTGTGTTGCTATGACGCTGGAAGCTATATCACTATTATTGCAAATACCCATGTTCGACAGATTTTGGCAGAGCTTCCAGACTAAGACAGACCGTGATGAAAGGCCTGATGATCTACTTCCGAAAACTAGCTAATGAGAAACACTATGGATCACAAAAGGACATTGTCTGATTACAAACAAACATGGAGATTGTGTAGTGTCAGGCGATGTTTCGTTCTGTTATATGTAGGGTCACCTTGAGTCAGAGCCAGCTTGATGGAAACTAATAACACTCATTTTGGGCATAGCCAGTACAGTGGGCTGACTAATGCCACCTCAAAATTCATGTTCGCTTGGAAACTCAGGATGTGACCTTATCTGGAAATAGGATCTTTGCAAATGTAATTAGTTAAGTATTTCAAGATAAGATCATGCCGGAATTAGGGTGGGTCCTAAATCCAATGATTGGTGTCCTTATAAGAAAAGGAGAGGGCACAGAGAAGATGCCATGTGAAGATGGAGCAGAGGTTGGAGTTATGCTGCTACAAGCCAAGGAATGCTTGGGACCACTAGGAACTGTAAGAGGCAAGGAAGGATTCCTCCTTCAAATCTTCAGAAGGTACAAGGCTTAGCTGGACACTTCTGGCATCCAGAACAGTGAGAGAATAAATCTGTGTTGTTTTAAGCCACAAGTTTGTGGTAATTTGTTACGGTAGTCCCAGGAAATTAATAGAGCCTGTTAGAAGCAGGAATAAGAGAAGCTCTGTGCCAAATAGGTATCTCCACAGTGACTGTCTTTGGTGTTCCCAGGACTCTCATTTTATTCCTTTTTCTTTTTATCTGCCTCCCAAATACCCAGGCCTTTCACCTTCTCTTACATTTCCCTTTCATCTAACCTGCTTTCAGAAAGTAAATCTAAGAAATTAATTTATACATGACTGATAAGGCTAAATATATGTCCTCTCCCTGTAATTTTTTGTATTTTAGCTAAATTAATGTGTCCTGTCTTATAAAACTTTAGACATTAGAAAGTAAGTGGGAAATAAAATGTCCTTGGCAGTGGGATTTTCTGGTGTCAAATAAAGCATACCAAAGAGGGGACTGTCTGGCTTCCCACTGCTAAGAGAAGCCCTTGATAGTGGTGCACAGTTACAGGGCTCCACGTAATTTAATCTGGTCCTGAATACTCATGCTTTAGCAAGAAATGGACAAAGATGGTGACAAGTAAGAGACGGGGGACACACAAGGACAGAGAAATGAATTGGGAATCTTAAGCTGTGATGTTGCCCTCCCAGGGTCATGTAGACCCCACAATGCAGTTCTGTTTGTTCCTGAATTGCGTAGAAAATTTTTTTTTTTTTTTTTTTAGCAGGGTGGAAATGGGAGGTGTGTCCTGTCTTAAGCTTGTAAGAGGAGGGCAGGTAAAGGAAGGGGTGGGGATAATTGTCTAGTACTTTAAAGGGTCTTGGTAAAATCACAACTAAAAAAAAATGTTGCCGTTGGGTTGACTCTGAACCATGGTAACCCCATGTGCGTCAGGGTAGAACTGTGTTCCGTAGGGTTTTCGGCGGTTGCTTTTTTAGAAGTAGATCATTTGGCCTTTCTTCTGAGGTTAGGGGGGACTCTAACCTCTAACCTTTTGGTTAACAGACTAGTGTGTTAACCATTTGTACTACCCAGAGACTCCAAAAAATTACAATAGCTAACATGTATTGAAGACTTATATATCAGTCACTGTGCTAAGTACCTGGAAACCCTGGTGGTGTAGTGGTTAAATGCTACAGCTGCTAATCAAGAGGTCAGCAGTTTGAATTTGCCAGGCGCTCCTTGGAAACCCTATGGGGCAGTTCTACTCTGTCCTGTAGGGTCTCTATGAGCCGGAATCGACTCGATGGCAGTGGGCTTGGTTTTGATTTTTGGTGCTAAGTACTTTTCTTTTGTTATCTGTTATAATTCTGATAATGATTCCATGAAAAAGGAACCACTTTTATCTCCATTTGACAGATGAGGAAATAGAAAGAGAAAGAAGTCAAATACTTAAATTGCAAGACCTCCCAATAGCAAGCAGCAGAGCCAGGATTTGAACCCAAAACTGTCTTTGGAACCTGCTTCCAATATCCATGCTCTCCTGCTCCTCCTAGGTAAAAGCTAAAGTAGGACAGCAGTGTTTTCCTGGCAATGTTCAAATCTCTTTCTATAGCTTCAGGTAAAGTGCTGTGAGGGGGGTTAATCTTGCTATCATTTCATAGGTTTATAAATGTTATATATCTGCCCATTTCCTCCTATGGAGAATGCATGACCGTGTCTTTGTTACAGTCATCTCATGGTCTACGCAAGAAGACTCCCCATGGACAGAAGTTAGAGCACACTCTTCATCCCATGTATGTTTCTACTCAATGAGCATGAGGCATATGTTGCCCAGTAGTTCACTGAGTTCTGAACAGGTCAGTTCCAAGCACAATTTGTACCACATATTAGTCGTCTCAACACTGGAGGCCACCCATGTTGCCACTCAGTCTCCCAGGTTTTCTATGCTTTCTTTGTACCTGACTGACAATATCTCCCTCTTTCTGCATTTGGCTTCACTCAATTTTCTTCTCCTGGTGCTACATCCTAGGACTGTTTCTGCTAACATCCTTCTTGGCTGGCATAGACCTTTCCCACCTAGGTTCTACTCCTATTGATACCCCCCCACCCAACCATGTGGCGTCAAAGTGCACCTGGGGCTACCAAGATGAGCCCGCCAAATCTGGAGTAACAGCAGCAAACAGGCCCCAAATGGTTCTGTGACCCAGGACGATTTGATCCAAAGACTCTGCCATCCCAATAGATGACCCCCACGCTCACTACTGAAAGTGAACAGAGAGATAGGCCCATCTTACAGGAGCTTTTTTTCCTGGTCACCTGGATAACTTGGTGGCATACAATCACTTATGCTCACATCTCATTGGCCTGAACAAGCCAAAGACCCCATCTAGATAAAAAGAATGGGACATGGGAGACAGTGAACATATGGCATTAATTCTTCCACAAGTTTAAGATAAGGGAACACAGAACATTCTGTTAGACTGTTATGGATTAAATTGTGTCTCCCCAAAATATGTATTGGAATCCTAACCTCTCTACCTGTGGCTATAATCCCTTTTGGGACTAGGGTAATCTTTGTTACATTAATGAGGCCTTAACATGTAGGGTGTGTCCTAAACCTAATTGCTCCTGAGTTAAAAGGAGCAGCATAGACACAAAGACCAAAAAAAAAAAAAACCAAACCCACTGTCGTCAAGTTGATTCCAACTCAGAGCGACGCTATAGGACAGAGTAGAATTGCCCAGTAGAGTTTCCAAGGAGCACCTGGCGGATTCAAACTGCCAACCTCTTGGTTAGCAGCTGTAGCACTTAACCACTACACCACCAGAGTTCCCCAACACAAAGACAAGGAAACATAAACAGGGGAAGATAGGTGCCATGTCACGGGAAGATTGCCAAAGAACTGAGGAACAGAAACTCAAAGAGACAAGAATTTTCCCCAGAGCTAACAGAAAAAGAGCCTTCCCTTATAGGTGATACCCTGAAGTTGGACTTCTAACCTCCTAAACTGTGAGAAATTAAATTTCTGTTATTTAAAGCTGCTTGTGTTATGGCAGTACTAGGAAACTAAGACAGGGACTGCTAGTTCCTTGGTAGAGGTTCCGGTGACGTGAAGGTTCTATGACTCTTAAGTGTTTCAGTGCATGAGCTGCTTTGTAATCCATGTGGGCCTGGCTGGGTTTTAACAAGAAGATTTCTTTGGGAGTAGAACTTTCTGGGATCACATTCCCATTTACTTATGCCAAGAGCAATGCTGGCTTGAGACAGCCTCATCTTTACAAGCTTGGCTGAAATATCTCCCTCGTTCTGTGTTTGGCCTTACTCGACTTTCTTCTCTTGGTGGTACACCCTAGGACTGTTTCTGCTAACGTCTCTCCTGGATGGCATGGAGCATTCCTACCTAGGTGCTGCCCTCATGGATGAACCCTGCTCCCGGCCAAGTAGCTTCCCCAGCATCATAGTACACCTGGGGCTACCAAGAAGGGTCCACCAAGTCTGAACACTGAGAGAGGCCTGTAGGTGGTCCAGTTTGTGGAGGTCCTTCTGTGGTACAGCTGTGTGGTCACTTCTGCAGGGCACCATTGTGTTGACTTATTCTGAGCCCCTGTTTTCATAAGCTTGAGCTCCTGATTGTGCTACATTAGGTATTCTTTCATTGCTGCCTTTCAAGCAGCCCAAATTACAAGGCCGTCATCTCTTTGCTCTCTTCTGAAGCCTCTATTCAAGCAGCCCAAATTACAAGGCCATCATCTCTCTGCTTTACTTTGAAGAGAACCTGCCACAATGCTAAATGTCTGCTCTGACAGCCAGGCTTGGCATGCTCGTGCTTCCCCACATCAGGTGTCCTCAATTAATCTTTCTGCAGATACAGGGGCACAATGGAACTTGTCATTTCTGTTCATCTGAGCACACTTCTTCACTGTGAATTGTACCTGCCTGGGGTGTAGTGTGAGACATCTTTTCAGAGATCCCTGCTGCTGGCCTGCGATGGGAGTTTTGTGATCCTAGCACAATTTCTTATAGATAGGTGTATGGGCTTATGGCCTTCAAAATAATAGCAAATCTTCACCTATTTGGCTCCTGGTCTCTATGGCACTCCTCTACGGAGTCCTCTATGTCAGTGGACAGCCAACCTACCCATCCAGCCCTGACCCTGCCCTGATTCATTTCTGAGGCTGGTCAGGAAAATTTGACCAGGTCTTAGGTGGCTAAATCCTGTGAACTCAAACTAGGCAGGCCTTGCAGAGGGTCCAGCTGGGAGCTCACATCCAAGCTCTGTTAAGTGGGGCCTTATCTTCTCTCTGAATACATCCCCCAGGGGCCCTATCAACTTTGGGAACCCAGAGACAGCCCTGTGGGTCCTCCAGTTTGAGGAGGTCCTTCCGTGGTGTAGACGTATGGTCACTTCTGAAGGGTGCCATTGCGTTGACTTATTCTGAGCCTGTGCTTCTATGAGCTTTTACATTAGGATATCTACAACCGTAGCCTTGTACTGACATATTATACAATCCCAGGGGTGTGGTGGCTAGTCTCCAAAGATGACTCCCCAGTGAGCCATGCTTCATGCAATTTACATCCTAGTGTAGTCATTTCCCTTGAATTCTGGCTGTGAGTCACTCTTGACCAATGGAATGTGGTAAAAGTAGCACTTCATGACTTCTAAGGCTGGGCCATTGGAATCCTTGTATCTTCTACATCTTTATCCTCTTCTACCCCAACTACCATCTTGCAAGAAAGCCCTGGAGAGGCCCATGTGAAGAGGAACTGAAGAATCTGCCTGACAGTTGCTGCTAAGTTCCCAGCAGATAGCCAGCACCAACATGCTGGCCCTGTCGCCCTGTAGGTCAAGAAGCCATCTTGAATATTCAAGTCATCCCAGCTGAGTCCCAGACATCAGGAGCAAAACAAAACTGCCTCATTATGCCCTGCTTGAATTCCTGACCCTCAGAATTAAGAGAGGTAATAATACATTGACTTTAAGGCACTAACAATTGAGATGGTTTGTTATACATCAGTTCATAACTGGAACAAGACAAAGGTGCTGTTCACATGATAGTGTCCAGTGGACATGGTGCTGGCACATAGTGCACTGTGGGTTTGTGGTCCTATTTATGGAGGTTCCTATTTCTGGAGGGTGATTATGCAAGGTCTAGGACAGATGGCTGGCTTCCCAACCAGTGGGAGTTTGTTTCCTATTCACAGAAGCTTCCCCAGCTCCAGTATTTAAGAGCTCAGTTCTAGGATCTAGACTTGGAGCTTTGACTAGCACCCCACAAGTCTTAAATACAGCCTTTTGATCCCCTGTATGTTCTGAAGAGCTTCAACTCCCATAGCTTTCATGCCTAAGGGGACTTGCTTTTCATGTCTGGTACCTGGGGATTTCTTTCTCTGCATTTGAGATAAATTATTATTATCGTTGTTTAAAATTATATATAATTTTTTTTCTAAGGATTTCTAATTTTGAGTGGGGGTGAGGGTGGGCTTCAGAGAGAAATTCCAGAGGCTGCTCAGTCTGACATTTTAACCTGAATTCTCTAACTTCTCTGTAGAATATTTTTGGGCATTTTCTCTCCAGATCACAGGATGGTGCTGGCAAAATCATCTATTTGAAAAGATGCAAACTCACTCAGAAAAGTGAGATTACGTCCTTGGTTTCTAGATTATTACATTCACAGTTGTATTCTATTGTTGCCCTGGGAATGGATCTGACAATTGAAATTCTGTTTGCCATGAGAGCCAGTGATGATGGCTACTGATCAGGGCAGTACTCTTCCTGTCCAGTATTGGCTCCTTCTTAACAACCACCAAAGAGCTGAGTCCTGAAGACCATGCCCACTCATTACCCACCTACACTATAGACAACAGCTAATGAGGCAAGGCCATGCACATGGATCTAGAGAACTTTCCTTTTTTTTTTTTCATTTAGATTTTAATAAAACCAGCAGATGGGAATTCAAGCTGCAACATTCAGCCAGAGAATTAATATACTGAAATGTGGTCTTTTGACAGATACACAAATGAGTAGAAGGCTATCAGGGTGAGGGAATGGAAAAAAAATAATAATTATGGAAGGAAAGAAAGTGGAGACAGAACTGAGGCAATTACATAAGTCCGTTGAGAAATGAATAAAGGACTTCTCATAGAAGTAATTAAGTCTCCTTCTTAAATCCACATGTTTTATTTTGACTTATAAGCTTAAACACATCTCTGCTATGGTTGCTTCTCTGATCAAAAACTTCAGTGATAGCTCAGTGCCCTAATTTTTTACACTGCAACACTTGGTACTGGGTCTCAGCACCTTATACAACCTGGCCTTGACCTTCCCCTAGAAAAGTGTTTCTTAACTTTGGATGCACTTTTTAATCACTGGGAACTCTATAAATGATCAACACCTGAACATGTCCACAAAAATAGACTATTAGAACTAGCACATATGTTAACTATACTATTATCTATGTACTGTTATCCCCATCACTCAGCTTCAACAATGAAATGGGTTTATGTTTTGAAAAGTTCATTTTGGCTACAGTGTGAAGAAAGGCTATAAAAACAACAAGAGCACAAGAAAACTTAAGAAGAAATATGAGTGGAGTAGATAAGTCAGAGTTTTGGATAGTTACCTCTAGCCTCTGACAGTTAATTACATTCATATTACTTGAATATAAAGCATGTTCTAAAACTGTGCTGGGTGCTGAGTGCAAGGGGAAAGAGATTGTATAAAAACGAAAAGTGCAACAAAAAACAGCCCTCTAGTGGTTCACAGTACAGTACAGTGGGAAGGAAGAATATAAACACGCAGCTATAATACAAGGCAAATTGTGAAAACTAAAATGGGACTGAGAAATGCAAATCAGTTATAACTGGGAAATGGAGATAACAGAACACAAGAATAATTAATGGTCCCACCAACAGCGATTCGTTTGGACTTAATTGATCAGGGACGGACCTGAGCATCGGTACCTTCAGGAAGGTCCCTGTTGATTCTAATGTGCAACCAGCGTTGAGAAGTATTGCTCTATGGTCTCTATTCCACCACTTCAAGGGAGCTGTGGGCAATGGAAAGGGACCCCATGTAGGTCAGAACTTGGGTCCAAGTCTCTGCTCTCCCAAACCATGACAAAGAACAAAAGCTAACATTTATTGAGCAGGCTCTGCACTGGGTATTTCATGTGCATCAGCTAAAAGTTTCTCAACCCAGGCTGCAGACTGGAATCATCTGGGGAGCTTTGAAAAGATAGTAATGTCTAGATTTGGCCCCAGGCCAAATAAATCACAGTCTTTGATGTGGGGCAAAGACGTTACTGCTTTTTAACTGCTCTTGAAGTTGGTTCTTATGTGCAGAATGATTGAGAACCACTAGCCTAGGACTCTAAAAGATGCTTCCAGTGCATATCTGACCCACGCCATCATCTTTTCAATTGCCTCATATGTGTTTGAAAGTTGGATGGTAAACAGGGAAGATGGAAGCAGAATTGGAATGTTCGAACTGTGGTATTGGAGTAGAATATTGAATACACTGTGGACTATCAAAAGAATGAACAAACCAGTCTTAGTAGAAATACAAGCAGAATGCCCCTTAGAAGTGAGGATTGTGAGGCTTTGACTCATGTATTTTGGACACATCATCAGGAAAGACTAATTTCTAGAAAAGGACACCATGGTTGATAAAGAACCAAACTTGCTGATAAGTATAGGATCTGCAAAAATGAGGGAAACCCTCAATTAGATGGATTGACACCATAGTTGTAACAATATACTCAAACTTCCAATGACTATGAAGATAGCTCAGGACTGGGCAATGTTTTGTTCCGTTATACATAAGGTCACCATGAGTGGGAGCCAACTCTATGGCAACTAACAACCACAACAAGTGCTAATATTTATGAACCTACTCTTCAATGGAGTCCTCCTGTGGCACCTGCCATCCTGTTTCCTGGGTTACAATGGCCTCCTACCTCTCGTTAGGAAATCTACTCATCTTTCTAAGAAGACGTGGTTGTGCAGCAGTCTAGTGCTCAGCTGCTAACCAAAAGGTTGGTGGTTAGAACACACCCAGCGGCTCCACAGGAGAAAGACCTGGCAATCTGCTCCCGTGAAGATTTTAGCGTAGAAAACCCTGGGAGACAGTTCTACTCTGTCACACGGGGCAGTTATGAATCACAGGGGGTCGCTAAAATAATCATCTTTTAAGATCCATCTCTTCTAGAAAGGCCGTCCTGATTTCTCTGACCGGAATATGATTTCAACTTCTTTGGAGTCCTCTTAGCTCTTGTTTTCATGGATTTTTACTCTTATGACATTTTCTTTCTGTCCCGTGTCACTTCTGTTCAGGAATGCATTACTCAATATACAAGGTATGCACAGGCTTAATCGTGCTTACTCACTAATCTGCAGTGCACAATTTCACCTGGTTTTCACCACAGCTAAGCCCATGCATACCTTGTTGACTGTAAGCTGGTGCATACCATGCTTCCTGGTTAATCTGCCCCTATTTCTAACTTTTATTTATTTTCCCTGCTCTGTACAAGTCCCTCAGTGAAAGACTATTTGTTACTAACTTCTCTCTTCCCTGCAGTGCATAGCTGAATGCCCTGTATGCTGTACATGCCAAATTAATATTTCCCCATTGAATCAAGCCACAGAACAATGGGCTTCTCAGTTATTCAACACCAGGCCAAATATAGACATCTCACTTTGTTTTATCGTCTAACAGAATTCTTTGAGAATTTCTGATTATTCTTTGCCTTCGACAATCTAATACAGGAAGTGGAAAGAACAGTTTAGTCACAAGTAGCAAAATGTAGAAACAGGTAATTCGTAAACAATAGATTATTCTCCTCCCTCCCTTCATTTTCTCTCCCTTCCTCAAAGGGAGACCATGTATATTTAACCTCAGGACCTTGAGGAGAGGATAAAAAGAATTGGGAACAGCCCTTTCTTACAAACCTACAAAATTAATCAAAGCTCGGACAGAATGTAGCTTTCTGGGGTTCCCAGCAGGAACGGTATTTGATACAGGGAATTAGAGACTTGATCAGGGAAGCTATGGCTCATATTAATAAAATCAAAAAGTGTCTAGAAAGCTACTGTAGGTGTTCTCAGCAGCTTACAGCGCCCAAACAGGTGGTTTGCAGAAGCTCCCCTGGAAGACTCTACAAGCCTCAAGAATCTTTGGAAATATAGAAAGCAGGAAATGAGGTGATTTCCAGGAGGCTCTGGTAATCTCATGTTTGCTATCTGCTCATGCTCTGCCACCAGAGAATAATAAGCTCTCCTCGTCTGTCTTCCAGACCTCATGTCTGTACCCCTCCTTGGCAGAATCTAACATGGAAGCAAATGGGAAAAATAATCCTGGGGGATGCTGGCTTCTCTCTTGTGATTCAAAGGAAGCTGTAGAGGGAGGCAGTGATAGTGTCAATTGACGACAGACAAGCTGGCATTCCTAACCCAAGACAAGGCAAAACAAACAAACAAAAAAACTCAAGCCCGTTGCTATCGAGTAGATTTTGACTCATAGAGACCCTATAAGACAGAGTAGAACTGCCCCATAGGGTTTCCAAGGAGCTGCTGGTGAATTTGAACTGCCAGCCTTTTGGTTAGCAGTCAAATTCTTAACCTCTGTGCCACTTTTGAGATAGACTTAAAGAACAAAAAGGAAAAGGGGAGAAAAGTGTAAATGGAAGAAGGGAAGAAATGCCAAAAAAAACTTTCTCTTGAAAGGGCAGTGGTGTCTCTGGGAAGGCTTGTATACTTGTCCCCATGACCCACAGGGTAGCTTACCTACGGTGAATTTGCCATATGACACTGTAACAAAAAAAAAAAAATTCTTTTTTTTATGACACTGGGGTCTGAATCTGCTGCCCTACACCACCCAACCCCCTACCTCCTGCTAAAACACACAGCTTTCTCATAATATCTATTTGAAAGACCACAGCAGCCATTGGAAAGTTACTTTACGATCAAAGAATCAGTGGAAAAAAGCTGTCTGGTCTTGGAAACTCCTCACACCCTCCTTGGCTAGTGGGATTATTTTGTAAAATATTTGTAATCTTCACTAAACTTGTGCTCCATATGGGAAGGAACTTTGTATTATTTGTCTTGTTCACCACTCCATCCCTAGCACTTAGCACATGCCTGGTGCATAATATATGCTCAATGAGTTTCTATTGATTTAATAAATATATAACCATAATGAGGTCTAATGATACATCCCTGACTCAAAGGACAGAATATCACTCCAATCACCTGATTTAATGCCTGTCTCTCTTAGGTAGTAGTACATACTTAATTTCATAGTTTCTTTCTTTTAACTCAATTTATTTCAGGTGGTTATTCACTTCAAATTATATATGCACATATGCTATATATTATATATGTGTATTATATATGTGTATATGTAATATATATATGCTATGTCTTTTTTTATGTATTATATTTTTTATATATTATATATGTGTGTGTATGTACACGCACATATGTAATATACATGTGTTATGTATATTATATATCTTTATATATACACATACACATATATATATTTACAGGATTTAATATCATTGATTAAAGTGAAGTAAAGTAGCTGTTTCAGTGGATCTAGAAATCTGTTTTTACCCATCACAGATTGGTTTAGTTAGTTTAATTATTAAGACAGAAACTTCTTTTTCTTAGTTTCAAGTCCTGGGGTAGGGAACTTCATGAATACCCACCAAGGTTTCCTATATACAGGTGCAAGAAATATGTACTGTAAGCCACTGAGAATATCTATAGTAGCTTTCTAGGTACTTTTTGATTTTATGAATTAGAGCCATAGCTTCCCTGATCAAGTCTCTAATTCCTTGCATCCCTCACCTGCTCTCCTCAAGCACAACCTTGACAGATCTTTTCCAGAAAGTTGCACGTTCCCTTCCATACCTTGCCTCTTTACACAAAGATCCACCCGCAAAACAAACAAACAAAAAAAGAATCAGAACAAGCTCTTCACTGTTCAATTGACTGATTGACTAATTGAAAGGAAGAAATAAAAATTTTATGCCTGTGTCCCTGCTCATCTCATGTGTTTTGGGCAAAGCTGAATCTCTAAGAGTGGGACATTTGACTTCAGCCTCAGTTCATCAGTGTAATTGCATCTAATGACCACACTCATTAGCTCAAATAGTGCATAACTCAAGGTGGGTCAATTAGGCTTTTGTAGAGGTTTGCTGATTACTGCTGGGAAGAGTGCTTTCCTACACTTCTAAGGAATCTTCCAAAAGTCACAGTCTTTTTCCATGTATGTAGACAAAAGTTCTCTGGGAGTTATTAGCAGGAACCACCTGTCTGTTAGTTTGTCTTACTCTGGTAGGTTGCATGTTGCTGTGATGCTAGAAGCTATGCACTGGTATTCCAAAGATCAGCAAGTGGATATGTTTCAGCGGAGCTTCCAGACTAAGAGTAGGAAGAAAGGCCTGGTGATCTACTGAAAATCAGCCAAGGAAAATCCTATGAATCACAACAGAATATTGTTGGATATAGTGCTGGAAGATAAGCCGCCTAGATTTGAAGCCACTGAAATTACACAGTAGCCACAACGGTGGACTCAAGCATACCAAGATGCTTGTCAAGATGGTGCAGGATCAGGCACTGCTTCATTCTCTTGTACATGGGGCTGCTTTGAGTTGGAGCCTGCTCAATGGCAACTAACAACAACAACAGTATCCTATAACCAAGATGGGAAGCAAGACTTGGGATAAGGCTCGCTCCGTCTTCAACTATGTCAGAGCCAGGTCTTTGGCGGCATTGCTGAATTGCTAAAGAAAACCAAGTCCGAGGCCCATTTTCCTTTTAGAGGACTTTTTGAACTATATGGCTTCTGGCCTGCTAAATTCTCAAATTTCTAAAGACTCTCCATTTTAGAGATCAGAATACTGAGGCTTAGCTAAGTAAGTGTCTTTCCTAAGACACACTGTGCTAATGGTGGAGCAAAGGCAAGGAACAAAAAGAAACCCAAGTTCTCTAAAGAAGAAAAGGCTTTACTCAAAGAAAACTCATTCCTTTTTGTTAAAGTATTCCCATAGTGATCAGACAATACTTTTTTTTTTCTGCTCCAGAGAAACTGATTTTGTTTATGAACATAGACCATCTCTTCTCAGAAGATGGGAAAATGAAGATATTGTGCAGCCACTGTAGAAATAACCTAAATAAAAGGCATGAACATTTATTCAGATGTTGGCCAATTAAAGAACTTTCAGCAGAGGGAGATTTTGTAACAATTACTAAGTAGAACAGAGCACACAAATGTCAGAAAAAGAATATACATACACAAAAAATTTAGCTCAGAAAAACACTTAAATTTTAGACAATGCTTGTTTTGTGTCTCTTTTTACAATTTAGGAGGGAGCCGTGGTGGTGCAGTGATTAAGAGCTTGGCTGCTAACCAAAAGGTCAGCAGTTAGAATCCACTCACCGTTCCTTGGAAACCCCGGTGGGGCAGTTCTACTCTGTCCTATAGGGTCGCCGTGAGTTGGAATCGACTCGATGGCAAAGGTTTTTTTGGTTTATTTTTTGCTTTTTTTAGGTAATAGAAACAAAGAATACTTTGAAACTGAGAAAAAACAACTTTAAAAATAGAAACAATCAAAAAATAGAATTAACACTGCTAATAATGGAATAAAATCCAAATCAATGACAAGGAAAAGTTTAAATAATTCTTCGAAATGTGGAGGAACAGGACTAAGATTTTTCAATGATGAGAGAAAAAGACCATGATTACTAACATATGGATAGTTTGTGTTTCTGAAGATAAGATCGGAACAAATGGAAGATAATCAATATTCAAAGACATAACACACATACACACACACATGCACTCTCACACAATGAGCTATGGAAGCACTTTTAGCTACATATCAAAAGAGGCTACTTGATACCCAGCAGAACTAACATAACAGACTAATAAATAGAAACAGCCAGGTGAAAGTATGGACTTTCAAAGAAAAAAATGCAACAAGCAAAAAACAGAATCTGATGGCTTATAAAGGAAGAAACCCCATGCTGACTCGAGACTTTTCCTTTTCAGAATTAGACGCCAGAAGTCAACAGAGCAACATCTATGGAGACTTGGTGTGATCTGAGATTTCTATACCTATCTATCCTGTCACTCTTGTGAAAGCAAGAGAAATGCCAGGTGCTTAAGAATCTTATGCAGGTACCCATCCTGAAAGGGAAAAAAATTCCTCTCAAAATTTTCCAGAGGACCCAAGAATGGGGAAGCCAACTGTTGGTGAGCATTGGAACACCCAAACACAGAAATACACATTGATAATTATTGCAAATATAGGCACAAAGCAGAAGGCATAATTTTTTAATAAGATGAGACATTATGTAAAGTGCTTAGCCTAGTGCTGGGCAAATGAGAAAACTCAATTAAATTCAATAAAAAAGAAAATATATAATCTGAATATTAGTATCATATAAGTAAATCTAAAGCAAAATTAATAAGTGAAACCAAAAGAATTGTGTGTATGTATGTGTGATTAAACACATGAACCTATATTAAAGATATACTAGTCAGGAAGCTTTGTAAACCAAATAACAAAACGTCAAAATATATAAAGTTAATATTGATTAAGAAAACATTAGGAGAAAATGAGAGAAAATGTGAAAGTTTTTAACATATAAAATACTTAAGAAATATAGAAATATGAAAATAGAGACAATTTGAAGATTACAATTAATAAGAGCAAATTTTAAAAGATAAATATATAGGATAAACAATTACGTCCTATTTTTAAAGGCACACTGAATATTTCCAAAATGATCATTACATATTATACCTCAAAAGACACTATTAATAAATGTTGAAGAGTAGAAATCCTTTCAAAGACATTCTTTACTTTAAGACAAAAAAATTAAACATGAATTACAAAACGATAGGGAAAATAAAATCACCTGAAATTAAATGCACACACACAGCAAAACACACTTGAATGTTATTGTGTGAAAGAGAAAATAAAAACTCCAAAACTAAAATATTAGAAAATAAGAAAGCATTATTTCATTAAAAAATTTATGAATGCAGAAAAAATCATAGTTTTAAATGCTTTAGTTATAAATGAGAAGAATTAAACTAAATAGAGCATGCAAATCAAGAAGCTCAGAAAAAGGAAATAAAATCAGCCCAGGGAAGTGCAGTATATATTTGGATTCTTAGAGACTCTTGGCCTCACCTTCCTGGCTGGATTTCTCAAATTCATCTACCTTTCTAAATCTCTCGAAATTCAGATAATTTATAGGGAGGTTGCGAGGATGGAAAATTCTTAGGTTCATTAGTAAATTGCTCTCCAGAAAGTGCTTTGAGGCAAAGCTAATTTTCTTTCCCAATATGAAAAGAGTTGGGGCCTACTGAGAAGAAGGAAATTATTTGAGCATGTGCCAGAAAATATGTTTTCTATCTTTCCTTTGTTGGATATTCAATGGGAGTTAGTCTCATTTGCTCCTCTTTACTGCATTTGAATAAAACACAAGCCAGGCTTGAAGATGATAAATGACTAATACATTTTAATTGGCACTTCAGCTCATAATATATAAACAGTCATTAAATTCATCCAGAAAATTGTTAGAATGGAAATGCTCAAAATTGCAGAATGTACCAAAATAGCAGCTTCAAGATCATCTATTTTCCTTCCAGTTTCAAGACTAACCCTAGGACCAAAATTCCTAATGGGATGTATAGGAAAGTAGAAGCTCAAATTTTTTTGAAGGGGTCAGAATTGCTGGGGAGAAGACAGAAGTGGGTTAAAACATGGAGGAACGGAGAGCGGGGCCAAGATGGCGGACTAGGTGGACGCTACCGCGGATCCCTCTTACAACAAAGACTCGGAAAAACAAGGGAATCGATCACATACATAACAATCTACGAACTCTGAACAACAAGCACAGACTTAGAGACGGAAAACGAACAAATACGGGCAGACAGCGACCGTTTTCAGAACCAGGAGCCAGCGTACCAGCCGACTACTTGGAAAATCTAGTTTCCCAGTGATGGCTCGGAGACAGCAGTCCATATCAAACCACATAAAGAAACAGACCATGACAGCTTCTCCAACCCCCCAAACAAAACAATCAAAATCTTTCCCAAATGAAGATACAATCCTGGAATTATCAGATACAGAATATAAAAAACTAATTTACAGAATGCTTAAAGATATCACAAATGAAATTAGGATAAATGCAGAAAAAGCCAAGGAACACACCGATAAAACTGTTGAAGAACTCAAAAAGATTATTCAAGAACATAGTGGAAAAATTAACAAGTTGCAAGAATCCATAGAGAGACAGCATGTAGAAATCCAAAAGATTAACAATAAAATTACAGAATTAGACAACGCAATAGAAAGTCAGAGGAGCAGACTCGAGCAATTAGAATGTAGACTGGGACTTCTGGAGGACCAGTGAAACAACACCAACATAGCTGAAAAAAAATCAGATAAAAGAATTTAAAAAAATGAAGAAACCCTAAGAATCATGTGGGACTCTATCAAGAAGGATAACTTGCCAGTGATTGGAGTCCCAGAACAGGGAGGGGGGACAGAAAACACAGAGAAAATGGTTGAAGAACTCCTGACACAAAACTTCCCTGACATCATGAAAGACGAAAGGATATCTATCCAAGATGCTCATCGAACCCCATTTAAGATTGATCCAAAAAGAAAAACACCAAGACATATTATCATCAAACTTGCCAAAACCAAAGACAAACAGAAAATTTTAAAAGCAGCCAGGGAGAAAAGAAAGGTTTCCTTCAAGGGAGAATCAATAAGAATAAGTTCAGACTACTCAGCAGAAACCATGCAGGCAAGAAGGGAATGGGACGACGTACACAGAGCACTGAACGAGAAAAACTGCCAACCAAGGATCATATATCCAGCAAAACTCTCTCTGAAATATGAAGGAGAAATTAAGACATTTACAGATAAACACAAGTTTAGAGAATTTGCAAAAACTAAACCAAGACTGCAAGAAATGCTAAAGGAGATTGTTTGGCCGGATGACCAATAATATCAGGTACCAGCACAATACAAGGTCACAAAACAGAACGTCCTGACATCAATGCAACTCAAGTAGGGAAAGCACAAAAACAAACAAATTAAGACTAATTCTAAAAAATAAATAAATAAACAAAATAATACACATAACAGGAAATCATGGAAATCAATAGATAAACGATCACAATAATCAAAAAGAGGGACTAAATATAGGAGGCATTGAACTGCCAGATGGAGAGTGATACAAGGCGATATAGAAGGATACAAGTTAGGTTTTTACTTAGAAAAATAGGGGTAAATAATAAGGTAACCACAAAAAGGAATATCAATTCCATAACTCAAGAAAAACATAACGACTCAACAAACACAAAGTTAAACATTATGAAAATGAGGATCTCACAATCTACTAAGAAAAACGTCTCAGCACAAAAAAGCATGTGGAAAAATGAAATGGCCAACAACACACATGAAAAGGCATCAAAATGACAACACTAAAAACTTATTTATCTATAATTACGCTGAATGTAAATGGACTAAATGCACCAATAAAGAGACAGAGAGTCACGGACTGGATAAAGAAACACGATCCATCTATATGCTGCCTACAAGAGACACACCTTAGACTTAGAGACACAAACAAACTAAAACTCAAAGGATGGAAAAAAATATATCAAGCAAACAATAAGCAAAAAAGAAGAGGAGTAGCAATATTAATTTCTGACAAAATAGACTTTAGACTTAAATCCGCCACAAAGGATAAAGAAGGACACTATATAATGATAAAAGGGACAATTGATCAGGAAGACATAACCATATTAAATATTTACGCACCCAATGACAGGGCTGCAAGATACATAAATCAAATTTTAACAGAATTGAAAAGTGAGATAGACGCCTCCACATTTATAGTAGGAGACTTCAACACACCACTTTCGGAGAAGGACAGGACATCCAGTAAGAAGCTCAATAGAGACACGGAAGACCTACTTACAACAATCAACCAACTTGACCTCATTGACTTATACAGAACTCTCCACCCAACTGCTACAAAATATACTTTTTTTTCTAGTGCACATGGAACATTCTCTAGAATAGACCACATATTAGGTGATAAAACAAATCTTTGCAGAATCCAAAACATCGAAATATTACAAAGCATCTTCTCAGACCACAAGGCCATAAAAGTAGAAATCAATAACAGAAAAACGAGGGAAAAGAAATCAAATACTTGGAAAATGAACAATACCCTCCTGAAAAAAGACTGGGTTATAGAAGACATCAAGGAGGGAATAAGGAAATTCATAGAATGCAATGAGAATGCAAATACTTCCTATCAAAACCTCTGGGAAACAGCAAAAGCAGTGCTCAGAGGCCAATTTATATCGATAAATGCACACATACAAAAAGAAGAAAGAGCCAAAATCAGAGAACTGTCCCAACAACTTGAACAAATAGAAAGTGAGCAACAAAAGAACCCATCGGCCACCAGAAGAAAACAAATAATAAAAATTAGAGCTGAACTAAATGAATTAGAGAACAGAAAAACAATTGAAAGAATTAACAAAGCCAAAAGCTGGTTCTTTGAAAAAATTAACAAAATTGATAAACCACTGGCTAGACTGACTAAAGAAAAACAGGAAAGGAAACAAATAACCTGAATAAGAAACGAGAAGGACCACATCACAACAGAACCAACTGAAATTAAAAGAATCATATCAGATTACTACATAAAATTGTACTCTAACAAATTTGAAAATCTAGAAGAAATGGATAAATTCTTGGAACAATACTACCTACCTAAACTAACACATTCAGAAGTAGAACAACTAAATAGACCCATAACAAAAAAAGAGATTGAAACGGTAATCAAAAAACTCCCAACAAAAAAAAGTCCTGGCGCAGATGGCTTCACTGCAGAGTTCTACCAAACCTTCAGAGAAGACTTAACACCATTACTATTGAAGGTATTTCAAAGTATAGAAAAAGATGGGATACTACCCAACTCATTCTACGAAGCTACCATCTCCCTGATACCAAAACCAGGAAAAGACATTATAAAAAAAGAAAATTTTAGACCTATATCCCTCATGAACATAGATGCAAAAATCCTTAACAAAATTCTAGCCAATAGAATCCAGCAACACATCAAAAAAATAATACACCCTGATCAAGTGGGATTTATACCAGGTATGCAAGGCTGGTTTAATATCAGAAAAACCATTAATGTAATCCATCACATAAATAAAACAAAAGATAAAAACCACATGATCTTATCAATAGATGCAGAAAAGGCATTTGACAAAGTTCAACACCCATTTATGATAAAAACTCTAACCAAAATAGGAATTGAAGGAAAATTCCTCAACATAATAAAGGGCATCTATGCAAAGCCAACAGCCAATATCACTCTAAATGGAGAGAATCTGAAAGCATTTCCCTTGAGAACGGGAACCAGACAAGGATGCCCTTTATCACCGCTCTTATTCAACATCGTACTTGAAGTCCTAGCCAGGGCAATTAGGCTAGACAAAGAAATAAAGGGTATCCAGATTGGTAAGGAGGAAGTAAAGCTATCACTATTTGCAGATGACATGATCGTATACATGGAAAACCCTAAGAAAACCTCCAGAAAACTACTGAAACTAATAGAAGAGTTTGGAAGAGTCTCAGGATATAAAATAAACATACAAAAATCACTTGGATTCCTCTACATCAACAAAAAGAACATCGAAGAGGAAATAACCAAATCAATACCATTCACAGTAGCCCCCAAGAAGATAAAATACTTAGGAATAAATCTTACCAAGGATGTAAAAGACCTATACAAAGAAAACTATAAAACTCTGCTACAAGAAATTCAAAAGGACATACTTAAGTGGAAAAACATACCCTGCTCATGGATAGGAAGACTTAACATAGTAAAAATGTCTATTCTACCAAAAGCCATCTATACATATAACGCACTTCCAATCCAAATACCAATGTCATACTTTAAGGGGATAGAGAAACAAATCACTAATTTCATATGGAAAGGAAAGAACCCCCGGATAAGCAAAACATTACTGAAAAACAAGAATAAAGTGGGAGGCCTCACCCTACCTGATTTCAGAACCTATTATAGAGCTACAGTAGTCAAAACAGCCTGGTCCTGGTACAACAACAGGCACATAGACCAATGGAACAGAATTGAGAATCCAGATATAAATCCATCCACGTATGAAAAAAAAAAAAAAAAAAAAATGAGCAGCTGATATTTGACAAAGGACCAGTGTCAGTCAATTGGGGAAATAATAGTCTTTTTAACAAATGGTGCTGGCATACCTGGATATCCATTTGCAAAAGAATGAAACAGGACCCATACCTCACACCATGCACAAAAACTAACTCCAGGTGGATCAAAGACCTAAACATAAAGACTAAAACGATAAAGATCATGGAAGAAAAAATAGGATCTACCCTAGGAGCCCTAATACAGGGCATAAACAGAATACAAAACATTACCAAAAATGATGAAGAGAAACCAGATAACTGGGAGCTCCTAAAAATCAAACACCTATGCTCATCTAAAGACTTCATCAAAAGAGTAAAAAGACCACCTACAGACTAGGAAAGAATATTCAGCTATGACATCTCAGACCAGCGCCTGATCTCTAAAATCTACATGATTCTGTCAAAACTCAACCACAAAAAGACAAACAACCCAATCAAGAAGTGGGCGAAGGATATGAACACACATTTCACTAAGGAAGATATTCAGGGAGCTAACAGATACATGAGAAAATGCTCCCAATCATTAGCCATTAGAGAAATGCAAATTAAAACTACGATGAGATTCCATCTCACACCAACTAGACTGGCATTAATTCAAAAAACACAAAATAATAAATGTTGGAGAGGCTGCGGAGAGATTGGAACTCTCATACACTGCTGGTGGGATTGTAAAATGGTCCAACCACTTTGGAAATCCATCTGGCGTTATCTTAAACAGTTAGAAATAGAACTACCATACAACCCAGAAATCCCACTCCTCGGAATATACCCTAAAGATACAAGAGCCTTCACACAAACAGATATATGCACACCCATGTTTATTGCAGCTCTGTTTACAATAGCAAAAAGCTGGAAGCAACCAAGATGTCCATCAACGGACGAATGGGTAAATAAATTGTGGTATATTCACACAATAGAATACTATGCATCGATAAAGAACAGTGACGAATATCTGAAACATTTCATAACATGGAGGAATCTGGAAGGCATTATGCTGAGCGAAATGAGTCAGTTGCAAAAGGACAAATATTGTATAAGACCACTATTATAAGATCTTGAGAAATAGAAAAAACGGAGAAGAACACATACTTATGTGGTTACGGAGGGAGGGAGGGAGAGGGCTTTTTACTGATCAATCTGTAGATAAGAACTGCTTTGGGTGAAGGGAAAGACAACACTCAAAACAAGGAAGGTCAGCCTAATTGGACTGGATTAAAAGTAAAGAGGTTTCCGGGATAAAATGAAAGCTTCAAAGGTCAGCGAAGCAGGGGCTGGGGTCTGGGGAACTTGGTTTGAGGGGACTTCTAAGTCAATGGGCAAAACAATTCTATTATGAAAACACTCTGCATCCCACTTTGAATTGTGGCGCCTGGGGTCCTAAATGCCAACAAGCGGCCATCTAAAATACATTAATTGGTCTCAACCCACCTGGAGCAAAGGCAAAGGAAGAACACCAAGGTCACACGACAACTAAGAACCCAAGAGACAGAAAGGGCCACATGAACCAGAGACCTACATTATCCTGAGACCAGAAGAACTAGTTGGTGCCTGGCCACAATCGATGTCTGTCCTGTCAGGGAGCACAACAGACAACTCCTGAGGGAGCAGGAGACCAATGGGATACAGACCTCAAATTCTCACTAAAAGACCACACCTAACGGTATGATTGCGACTAGAGGAATCCCAGAGACAATGCTCCCCAGAACTTCTGATGGCACAGGACAGGAACCATCCCCGAAGACAAATCATCAGGCATCAAAAGGACTGGTCAGTGAGGGGGAGAGAGATGCTGATGAAGAGTGAGCTAATTAAATCAGGTGGACACGGGAGAGTGTGTAGGCAACTCTTGACTGGAGGGGGGATGGGAAGATAGAGAGAGAGGGAAGATGGCAAAATTGGCACGAAACGAGAGACTGTAAGGGCTGACTCAATAGGGGGAGAGCAAGTGGGAGAAGGGAGTAAGATGTATGTAAACCTACATGTGACAGACTGATTGGAATGGTAAATGTTCACTTGAAGCTTAATAAAAATTAAAAAAAAAAACAAAAAACATGGAGGAACAAAATTGAAACACTTTCTCAATTAAAATGTTCTGGTAATTAATGTGTTCTTTCTTCCCGCCAATACATGCGTGCTGCCATAGGCAGTGTGGGCAACAAAGATGATTTTGGTGTGGGTTCCTCTGTGTCGCACTGGCCAGGATGGAAGGAAATGCTTTCTTTTTAAAGTAAGCAAACTACCAATGAGTAGGTGGTTAAGTATCATTAATGGAGGAACAACAAGAATCTCTCCCCTCAAGGAACTGGTGATGATTCTATAAAAAAAAAAAAAGCTACTGCAAAATAATAATGCTTTTGTTTTTAGGGACCTTTTTAAACAACTCAGTGGGTCTGTGCTGGTGGCTTCTAGAGCATTTATCTCATGACATTTTCAATCATCTTTTAGAAATGGGTGACCTAAAAGGACACCAGCCAATTCAAAGCCACAAAATTACCTTCTTTGAGGCAGCAATTCCACTTTTCTAAACTTTCCCTAAAGAAATAGTAAAGGATGATCACAAAGATTTAATTGAGACTGTTCATTGCAGAATCACTGATAATAGCCAAAAATTAGAAAAGAAAAAACAAAGAAAACGGAAATACTCAACAATAGGAACTTATCTACGTAATGGGACAATCATCCAGTGGGTCGTTGCAGTGTGGGGAAACGTGCAGTGTTGGCCTGCCAAGGTCAGAGGTCAAAAGAAGAGGGCACGGCATTCTGAAGGAAGCATTCTCAAAGCGGGCAATGGGTGGAGGGACAGAGATTCATTGTTTAAGCTTCTGGTTCTCAGTGTAACAGTGTAGAAGACAAGCTCTGATAGAGCCTACTGCTTACCTACTACCTATTCTCATCATCTTCCTTAGGGAAAGAAATCTAATTTTTTTCTGGCCAATGGGATCAGGTTAAAAACAAAACATTTCCCAGCCTTTTCTTCAGTTAAAGACAATAAATAAGATGCAAGAAAAAGTTACTGGGTGGGATTTGGAGGAATACCAATTAACAGGAAGACAGGTAGCTGGCCGCTTTGTCATTTCTCCCTTCTTGCTTCCTGCTGGCTTGAATGTGGTCTTGACGACAGGAGTTGTAGCAGCCATCTTGGATCAAGAGCTATCCGTACCATAAGCTGACTGTGAGAATACCAAAAAAACCCAAACCTTTGTTGTCCAGTTGATTCCAACTCATAGCTACACTACAGGACAGAGAAGAACTGCCCCTCGGAGTTTTCAAGGCTGTAATCTTTACAGAAGCAGACTACCACATCTTTCTCCCTCAGAGTGGGTGGTGGGTTCCAAGCTCAGACCTTTCAGTTAGCAGCTGAGTACTTAGCCACTGAACCACCAGCACTCCTCACTTCACAAATAGAAGTCCCTTAATAGAGTAGAAATATAGAAAAGACTTGGCCCCTGATAATACAGAACACAATATGAGCCCTGGACTGCTACCTCAAGACTTCTTTACATAAGACAAAAATAAATCTTTATAAATGTAAGCTACCATTGTCTGGAGTTTTCCGTATGAAGAGCTGAATCTAATTCCAACTGATTCACCAATTAAATGAACAAAAATACCAAATAGAAATCAAACTGTTCTTCAAAACTTCACTCAAGGCTATTGGTTCTATAAGTGGGAGACTGTTTTCAAGCAGTGACATCATGATGGAAAATATTATTTAAAAGCATTAGTAATGCCTTACCCAACAATGCTTGTTAGCACTTATTTTTCCCCTTCAGAAGAGCCAAGTACAAAATGCCCCTGAATTTACTTTTCCAAATGCTGGTATCACTGATGATGTCAGTTGAATCTCATGACTTAAGAATCTGTTTCTACAAAAAAAGTTTGGTCATCCTGTGAAACAATACTTAAGATTCAAAGGGGAAAATCAGTTCAGCGTAGAGATGAATTTCAGGCCTTTTGGAAAAATTTTACTCTTCAGCAAGTTACTCAGTTTAAGTTAACAATTTTTCGAAAGAAACCAACACAGTGCTAGCATTAACTAGCATTTATCGAGCAGTCACTTTGTGCCTGCTTCTATATAGGCACTTTATAAACATTGTCTCACCATGAGCGGTATCCCCATTTTTTAGATTTGGAAACTGGTGCACGGGGTCACCATGAGTCGGGGGCTGACTCAACAACCTCCTCTATGTGGTACGTACTCACACTTCGATTGAAACATCCATTTCCAAAGCCCACATTTAACAGTCCTGGATATTATCTTATTTCCTTATAGTGCTCCCAGAAGTGGTGTTCCACATCACTTGCATTTCTAAAGCAATACCCACAGACTTAAATCTTCAAAAATACTTGAAACTTCACATTTATTATTCAATAGAGACAATTCTGGTCCATTCTTGGGGATTTCTCCCTTAAGTACATAATTACCCTCCTGGAGATATGTGGATATCATACCATTACCTTAGTGAACCATAGAGATTGCTGTGTGAGACTCTGGGTATGGGGAGAGTGAAGCCCTATAGAACCCTTTGTACCTGATGGCACTGATAATAGCCACCAAGTTTGTTATATAGTGAGTTATTTTATAATGGCATCTTATAATGGAATGGGCATTTAAATGTGTTAAATTTACTGGAAGAAAGATTCAAACACGGGTTTTACATCCCTATAGAAATTACTCCAGAATTTCCTAATGCATTAAACTGCTAGTATTATATTTCTATTGGAAAAATAATTGAAAATGTGGAGCCATAGGGATCTGGTGCACAGCTTCCTCCTCTCCCACCCGCACAGTTACTCACTTACCTGTGATGGCCAGCTGAGTCACAAAGAAGGTCATTCTTGACTTCCTCTTCCTCCTCCACGTGGAGAAGAGCACGATGGCATTTCCAACAGTGGTGAAAACAAAGAGGACCCACAGAGTTATCAGCTGCTCAGTCTGCAAAACCAGAGCAACAGAAAACCAGTGCACTAGTGAGAAGCACGGTACTCTTCTCAGGGTGTAGCTCGGGCTGGGGTGTTGGAATCCTCCCTCCTCCTTCTTCCATACCCCCTCCTGTCAAAGCTCTGTGCTTGAGGAAACAATAATGCAAGGGCCCTTATTTACACTGGTAGCAGGGTAAATAGGCATAACATTTAAGAAATCTATTTAGAAACACATATCAAGAGACAAAAAAAAAAAAAAACGTATTCCTTGACCAAGCAGTTTTAAGTCTATGTGAAAGAACTCAGGGTACGAAAAAGAATACCACATATTCAGCCATAAAGAAAAATGGAGTCCTGATACATGCCATGATATGGATGTCCTTGAAAATGTTATACTGAGCGAAATAAGTCAGACACAAAAGGACAAATATTTTATGATCCCACTTGTATGAAATTTCTAGAATAAACAAATTAATGGAGACAAAAGTTTATTCGTAATTACTCGGGGCTGGGAGGAGAGGAGGACGGGCAATTATTGCTCAGCAGGTACTGAGTTTCTCTTTGGGGCAATGAAAAATGTTTGGAAATGGATAGTGCCACGGTGGCACCACGTGGGGAAGGCACTTAATATGACTTGTACACTACTTAAAAATAGTTAAAATGGCAGATTTTTATTATCTATTAAAATTAAATATAATAACATTTTTAAAAACTCAGGATGTTAAATAAAGGAACACTATGACCATAAAGATGTACAAATTTATTATAAGAAGAAAGTAAAGTTTAGTTTAAAGGTAACAGGATTGTTAAGCAAATAAATGCATTTTGATTCTTTGAAATATTGTGTAGCTATTAACACGATGGCCATAAAGACTATGTAGCAACATTAAAAATGCTTATTAATAAGTACAAAAAAATGATGAAAATAGTATATTCAATGATTATAACCCTGCAAAATTATACACCTAGGAAAAAGACTGAAGAACACTGAAATGTTAAGAGTGGTTATTTTAGGGTAGTGTGATTATGGGTTATCATTTCTTTTTTCCATTTGACAGAATTTTATAATATAGTAATATTAAAGTTTCACTGAATAATATGTAATTAGTTAAATAAAAAGCTGGAATTCTAGTCATTTAAAATGCCAACTCCGTAAGACGTTTTTCACAATCCCTTCACATGGGGCTTTTCATCTGTTTGAAGTCCACAGCTAAGGATAAGCAGAGGCCCAGGGCATTGGACTAGGCTGGGTAGGGACAGGGACCAGGCAAAGATAGTCCATGGCTGAAGAGCATGGGGCCAAGGAGGTCCAGGAGATGGCACCCAGGGGCAAACCTGAAATTTAAAACCAAATGACCCAGCAGAGACATCAGCCCAAAAGGTCTGGGCAGAACCCAGGTAAGAATGCCCACGTCTGAAACTGGAGCCTACAGTGCAGAGGAGCCTGTTTGGAGGAAGAGATCAGAGGGACCTGAAGAAAACTTGTAGTCCCTGAGGCACTGCAGCAGCACCAGGCAAACAGTTGTACATGAATGTGCTACAAGCCCTGCAAGTTAGGACAAAACCAAAAAGCAAGCCGGTTGCCATTGAGTGGACTCCCAGTCATGGCAATCGCATGCGCTGCAGAGTCGAACTGCTCCATAAGCTTTTCTTGGCTGTAATCTTTACAGAAGCTGTTCCCCAGGCCTTACTTCTGTGGCACCACTGGGTGGGTTCAAACCGCCAGTCTTTCAGTTAGCAGTTGAGCACAAACCCTTTGTACCACCCAAGGCCCTGCAGGTTAGGACAGGCCCCTGGAAAAGGGGAACCAGGAAGAATTTGGAATTTTTCATCCCGGCAAGTGGAAGGCTAAGACTGGACTTGCCCCAGGTTCTGGACTTGGGCTGAGGAAGGCAGCAGGGCAGAACATAAGCCTACAGAATGTATTGCTGAAAGTGGTTCACAGGCAGTGCTGAGATATGGAAGATCAAATCAAGAGCCTCAGCTATGCAAACCATTTATAAAGCAAAGGTCCAAAGGGGCTGAGCTAAGTGACAGCACCCAGCAGTGGGGCAGTGGGCATAGACAGGAGATGTCACATAGAGGGAAACCTCAGATCCTGTTGTGATGCCAGAGTTTGGGGGGGTGGAGGGAAATGGGGGGTGGGTAGTCAGGGCATCTCCCAGTCCCTTCCTCATAATAACGAACGCATACATCAGGATACACATACAGAAATAAAGTTATAAAATACAGAAAAAAAGAAGGAACTAAAACTGTTGTAATTTTGGTGTATAAAAAATATAAAACCGAATCCATTGCCGTCGAGTTGATTTCAACTCATAGTGACCCTATAGGACAGAGTAGAACTGCCCCACAGGGTTTCCAAGGAGCACCTGGTAGACTCAAACTGCCTACCTCTTGGCTAGCAGCCATAGCTCTTAACCACTACGCCACCAAGCTTTCCTAATTTTGGCGTACATACTTTCAAAAACAATCCTCCTCTCTCTTTCTTCTCTTATCGTCCTCCCGCCCTTCTTTTCTCTCTCCTTCTCTCTCTCTCCATGCCCACAAATAGAATCTTTTTCAAGGTTTTGTTTTGGAACTTCCTTTTTTTCTTATACCACAACATATTGAACCAAGACAATACTAGCATTTGATACCATCACTTTAGTTAACAGTTCCAGCAGCTCTAAAAGAGTGTTTTTGTTCGTTTGTTTGTTTATCCCCAGGATTTTATGTGAGTGAATTAAAGCTCAGAAGAATTAACCCAGTGTCAAAAGAGGTCTGATCTGTGCCTACTTTGCTTCACTCCTGTCTTCGAGTTCTCCAACAATGAGACACAACTTTACTCAATCCCTGATAATGGCCATCCACTTTCCACTGGGTGGATATATTGTAACGTACTCAACTGACCCCTTGTTACTGGACATTGATTTTTAGCTTTTTTTTTTTTTTGAGTCATAAATAATCCTATAGCAAATATCTATGTACATTTGCTTGATTCATTGCTGAGGAAAAATTGCTAGATGTGCACAATTGGAGTCAAAGAAATATGTAGATTATAAAGACCTTGCATACATATTAATTGTTATCAAGAAAATGCTTACACCAGTTGTTACTCACTCTGCCAATACTTAAATATGAATATTTCAAAATACTCTCCTAAAGACAGTGTACTTTTTTGTTTTTGTTAATCTTTTCCAATTTAGTAAATGACAAATAATACTTAATGCATTTTACTATTATGAACTGCTATTATCTTTCATTACTACTTATTGACCATTTCTTCTTTTAAAATTTTGTATTTGGAAACTTGACTCATTTTTCCACTCTTTTAGATTGATTTGTAACAATCCTTTATTTATAAAGAATGTAATCTCTTGGTAATGTAAGTGGCAAATGTTTTATCAGTTTGTACCTGCGTTTTGTTTTGGTATCTTTTTATAACATAGGCACAAAAAAGTGCATAACATATGTATGTACAAATTACTTAAGGAGCGTTTAGATGCTGTCTTAGGCTAGCTTCTTGGTTCTGTAGAGAAGCAAAACCAGTGAGGCGTACACACACACACACACACACACACACACACACACACAGATTTATCTCAAGGAAACGATTCACCTGGTTGTAGAGGCTGGTAAATCCCAAGTCTGTGGGTCAGGCGTCAGGTTGGAGGCTTCTTCTGGCTCATGTAGCTGCAGGGGCTGATGAATCCAAGATCAGCAGGCCAGATGGAGATGGCAGGCTGCTGGCTCATGGGCTGCAGAGGCTGATGAATCCAAGATCGACTGGTAAAATGGCAGGCTGCCAGCTCAAAGGCTGCGGAGACTGACAAATCCCAAGATACGGCACGTTGCTGGCTCAAGTCCCAAGAACTGGAGTTCAGATGATGACAAGCTGGATTCAGGATCCAGAGCAACAAAAGAGCTTTGCCAGAACATCCATATATATATTGGATGCAGGCCACATCCCCCAAGGAAACTCCCTTACAACTGATTGTCCAATTGCATTGGATTACATCATGGAGGATGACTATATCATTACTAAACTGTCAAATCACATCATTACATAACTGCCAAACCAATGGAGAATCATTGCCCAGCCAAGCTGACACACAACCTTAACCATCACAGATGCTAACCAAAAGGTTGGCCGCTTGAATCCACCCAGTGGCGCCATGGGAGAAAGACCTGGTGATCTGCTCCTGTAATGATTAGAGCCATGAAAATCCTATGGGGCAGTTCTACTCTGTCACATGGAGTTGCTATGAGTCGAAATCAACTTGATGACACCCAATAACAACACAGATTTCTTAACGAACATATGACAAAAACTCATGTAATGATTACCAAAATCATGAAGACCATTGACAGCACCAAAAACCCCTCTATTACATTTCTTGTCATAATCCCATTCTATCCCTCCTAGAAAAAACCTATAACTTGATTTTTCTGGTAACAATTTCCTTACTTTTACTTAGTTTTTAGTTTTACTGTTACTACTAAAAATTCATCCATAAAGAGTTTTGCCTGTTTTTCCACCTTATGTGAATAGTTTCATGCTGTATGTATTCTTTTTTGTCTTGCTACTTTGGCTTATGGTTGTAATTTTCATCCCATATATAATTCTATTTTATTTATCCATGTACTTTGATAAACATTCAAGTAGTTTCCAGTTAGGAGCTCTTATAAGCAATGCTACTAAGGTATGCTTTTCTCTAGCATATATTTCAAGGGAATGCAGGAACATGGCGGAAACAAATCTTCAACTTGATCTGATAATGCTGTTTTCTTTATTGGCTCTGGGTAGAGTTTTTCAGCTTTCTTCAGAAAGCTTCCTTTACATTTTGTTTCTGGGTAATTTCTATTGTAAATGGGATCTTTTACTTACACCATTATATTTTCCTAATGGGTTAATGAGGTCTTATGTGAAAATAACTCATTTCTGTTTGCTTTGAAATCAGCAAAGTGATAAATGGTTTCACTAGCTCTAACAGTTGTTTGATTAATCCTTTTGTACTTTTAATAGAGAGTATCATGTCAATGGCAAATTATATTTTTCTTCCCTACTTCCAAATATCTTTGATGTGGTGAAAAATGGGTGAAATTGTGCACTACAGAGTAGTAAGTAAGCACAAGTAAGACAATGTGTACCTTGTTTGCTGGGTAATCCTTATGCATTAGGTCTCCTTTCGTTGTGATTCTTCTTGACTTTTTTATATTAAAAGACTCAGTTTTTAAAGATAGGTAAGTTGTCTTCTATTATTGCTTTCATTTTTGTTTCTTCACTGTCCTCTTCTCGCTTCTGACATTTTTATTGCATGGATCTCACGGAATTTTCCTGCACATCTCGTCTTTTTCTCCCTCCACCTTTTCTTTCTCCTCCTCCTCTTTCTTCTTCTCTCTCTTCCTCTTCTCTCTCCCCCAGTCATATTCAGCTCTCCATTTTCTATTGTGAACTTTATGAGAATTTCTTGAATTTTCTTACCACTAACCACAGTGAACTGTTCACTTTCTCCATTCTTTGCAGTTACTGTATTTTCAGGTTAAAACAATATTTTCTGAACTCAGACATGTCCCTTTTTTTTTGTTTTCTTAATAGAATTTATCTTGCCAATTGACTTAGAAGTCCCCTTAAGCCACAGTCCCCAAACCCCCACCCTTGCTCCGACAACCTTCGAAGCATTCAGTTTATCCTGGAAACTTCTTTGTTTTTGGTCCAGTCCAGTTGAGCCGACCTTCCCTGTATTGAGTATTGTCCTTCCCTTCACCTAAAGTAGTTCTTATCTATTATCTAATCAGTAAATAGCCCTCTCCCACCCTCCCTCACTCCCCACCTCTCGTAACCACAAAAGAATGTGTTCTCGGTTTATACTATTTCTCAAGATCTTATAATAGTGGTCTTATACAATATTTGTCCTTTTGCCTCTGACTAATTTCGCTCAGCATAATGCCTTCCAGGTTCCTCCATGTCATGAAATGTTTCACAGATTCGTCACTGTTCTTTATCGATGCGTAGTATTCCATTGTGTGAATATACCACAATTTATTTACCCATTCATCCGTTGATGGACACCTTGGTTGCTTCCAGCTTTTTGCTATTGTAAACAGAGCTGCAATAAACATGGGTGTGCATATATCTGTTTGTATGAAGGCTCTTGTATCTCTAGGGTATATTCCTAGGAGTGGGATTTCTGGGTTGTATGGTAGTTCTATTTCTAACTGTTTAAGATAACGCCAGACAGATTTCCAAAGTGGTTGTACCATTTTACATTCCCACCAGCAGTGTATGAGAGTTCCAATCTCTCCGCAGCCTCTCCAACATTTATTCTTTTGTGTTTTTTGGATTAATGCCAGCCTTGTTGGAGTGAGATAGAATCTGATCGTTGTTTTAATTTGCATTTCTCTAATGGCTAATGATCGAGAGCGTTTTCTTATGTATCTGTTCGCCACCTGAATATCTTCTTTAGTGAAGAGCGTGTTCATATCCTTTGCCCACTTTTTGATTGGGTTGTTTGTCTTTTTGTGGTTGAGTTTTGACAGAATCATGCAGATTTTAGAGATCAGGCGCTGGTCTGAGATGTCATAGCTGAATATTCTTTCCCAGTCTGTAGGTGGTCTTTTTACTCTTTTGGTGAAGTCTTTAGATGAGCATAGGTGCTTGATTTTTAGGAGCTCCCAGTTATTTGATTTCTCTTTGTCATTTTTAGTAATGTTTTGTATTCTGTTTATGCCTTGTATTAGGGCTCCTAACATTGTCCCTATTTTTTCTTCTGTGATCTTTATCGTTTTAGTCTTTATGTTTAGGTCTTTGATACACTTGGAGTTAGTTTTTGTGCATGGTGTGAGGTATGGGTCCTGTTTCATTTTTTTGCAAATGGATATCCAGTTATGCCAGCACCATTTGTTAAAAAGACTATCGTTTCCCCAGTTAACTGACACTGGGCCTTTGTCAAATATCAGCTGCTCATATGTAGATGGAATTATATCTGGGTTCTCCATTCTGTTCCATTGGTCTGTGTGCCTGTTGTTGTACCAGTACCAGGCTGTTTTGACTACTGTGGCTGTATAATATGTTCTAAAATCAGGTAGAGTGAGGCCTCCCACTTTCTTCTTCTTTTTCAGTAATGCTTTACTTATCTGGGGTTTCTTTCCCTTCCACATGAAGTTGGTGATTTGTTTTTCCATCACATTAAAAAATGTCATTGGAATTTGGATCGGAAGTGCATTGTATGTATAGATGGCTTTTGGTAGAATAGACATTTTTACTATGTTAAGTCTTCCTATCCATGAGCAAGGTATGTTTTTCCACTTATGTAGATCCCTGTTAGCTTCCTGCAGTAGTACTTTGTAGTTTTCTTTGTATAGGTCTTTTACATCTTTGGTCAGATTTATTCCTAAGTATTTTAATTTCTTGGGGGCTACTGTGAATAGTATTGATTTGGTGATTTCCTCTTCGATGTTCTTTTTGTTGATGTAGAGGAATCCAACTGATTTTTTATGTTTATCTTGTAACCTGAAACTCTGCTGAACTCTTCTATTAGTTTCAGTAGTTTTCTGGAGGATTCCCTAGGGTTTTCTGTGTATAAGATCATGTCATCTACTACTAGAGAAATTTTTAATTCTTCCTTGCCAGTCTGGATGCCCTTTATTTCTTTGTCTAGCTTAATTGCTCTGGCCAGGACTTCAAGCACAATGTTGAATAAGAGTGGCGATAAAAGGCCTCCTTGTCTGGTTCCCGATCTCAAGGGAAATGCTTTCAGGCTCTCTCCATTTAGAATGATGTTGTCTGTTGGCTTTGTATAGATGCCCTTTATTATGCTGAGGAATTTTCCTTCAATTCCTATTTTGCTGAGAGTTTTTATCATGAATGGGTGTTGGATTTGTCAAATGCCTTTTCTGCATCAATTGATAAGATCATGTGGTTTTTGTCTTTTGTTTTATTTATATGGTGGATTACATTAATGGTTTTTCTAATATTAAACCAACCTTGCATACCTGGTATAAATCCCACTTGGTCGTGGTGGATTATTTTTTTGATATGTTGTTGAATTCTATTGGCTAGAATTTTGTGGAGGATTTTTGTATCTATGTTCATGAGGGATATAGGTCTGTAATTTTCTTTTTTTTTGGTGTCTTTACCTGGTTTTGGTATCAGGGATATGCTGGCTTCATAGAATGAGTTAGGTAGTATTCCATCATTTTCTATGCTTTGAAATACCTTTAGTAGTAGTGGTGTTAACTCTTCTCTGAAAGTTTGGTAGAACTCTGCAGTGAAGCCAGCTGGGCCAGGACTTTTTTTTGTTGGGAATTTTTTGATTACGTTTTCAATCTCTTTTTTTGTTATGGGTCTATTGAGTTGTTCCACTTCTGATTGTGTTAGTTTAGGTAGGTAGTGTGTTTCTAGGAATTTCTCCATTTCTTCTAGGTTTGCAGATTTGTTAGAGTACAATTTTTCATAGTAATCTGATATGATTCTTTTAATTTCAGTTGGGTCGGTTGTGATATGGCCCATCTCATTTCTTATTCAGGTTATTTGTTTCCTTTCCTGTATTTCTTTAGTCGGTCTGGCCAATGGTTTATCAATTTTGTTAATTTTTTCAAAGAACCAGCTTTTGGCTTTGTTAATTCTTTCAATTGTTTTTCTGTTCTCTAATTCATTTAGTTCAGCTCTAATTTTTATTATTTGTTTTCTTCTGGTGCCCGATGGATTCTTTTGTTGCTCGCTTTCTGTTTGTTCAAGTTGTAAGGACAGTTCTCTGATTTTGGCTCTTTCTTCTTTATGTATGTGTGCATTTATCGATATAAAGTGACCTGTGAGCACTGCTTTTGCTGTGTCCCAGAGGTTTTGATAGGAAGTGTTTTCATTCTCGTTGCATTCTATGAATTTCTTTATTCCCTCCTTAATGTCTTCTATAACCCAGTCTTTTTTGAGCAGGTTATTGTTCAGTTTCCAAGTATTTGATTTCTTTTCCCTAATTTTTCTGTTATTGATCTCCACTTTTATGGCCTTGTGGTCTGAGAAGATGCTTTGTAATATTTCGATGTTTTGGATTCTGCAAAGGTTTATTTTATGACCTAATAAGTGATCTATTCTAGAGAATGTTCCCTGTGCACTAGAAAAAAAGTATACTTTGCAGCTGTTGGGTGGAGTGTTCTGTATAAGTCTATGAGGTCAAGTTGGTTGATTGTAGCAATTAGGTCTTCCGTGTCTCTGTTGAGCTTCTTACTGGAAGTCCTGTCCTTCTCCGAAAGTGGTGTGTTGAAGTCTCCTACTATAATCGTGGAGGTGTCTATCTCACTTTTCAGTTCTGTTAAAGTTTGTTTTATGTATCTTGCAGCCCTGTCATTGGGTGCATAAATATTTAATATGGTTATATCTTCCTGGTCTATTGTCCCTTTAATCATTATGTAGTGTCCTTCTTTATCCTTTGTGGTGGATTTAACTTTAAAGTCTATTTTGTCGGAAATTAACATTGCTACTCCTGCTCTTTTTTGCTTGTTGTTTGCTTAATGTGTTTTTTTCCATCCTTTGAGTTTTAGTTTGTGTCTCTAAGTCTAAGGTGTGTCTCTTGTAGGCAGCATATCGACGGATCGTGTTTCTTTATCCAGTCTGAGACTCTCTGTCTCTTTATTGGTGCATTCAGTCCATTTACATTCAGGGTAATTATAGATAACTATGTGTTTTTTTTTTTAGTGCTGTCATTTTGATGCCTCTTTGTGTGTGTTGTTGACAATTTCATTTTTCCACTTACTTTTTTGTGCTGAGACGTTTTTCATTGTAAATTGTGTGTTCCTCATTTTCATAGTGGTTGAATTTATGTTTGCTGAGTTGTTATGTTTTTCTTGGTTTTTATTTTGAGTTATGGAATTGTTAGACCTCTTTGCAGTTACCTTAATATTTACCCCTATTTTTCTAAGTAAAAACCTAACTTGTATTGTCATATATCGCCTTGTTTCCCTCACCATATGGCAGTTCTATGCCTCCTGTATTTAGTCCCTCTTTTTGATTCTTGTGATCTTTTACATATTGACATCAACGATTCCCTGTTTTGAGCATTTTTTTCCTTTTAAAAGTAATCTTAATTTGTTTTTGTGATTTCCCTATTTGAGTTGATATCAGGGTGTTCTGTTCTGTGACCTTGTGTTGTGCTGGTATCTGATATCATTGATTTTCTGACCAAACAATTTCCTTTAGTATTTCTTGTAGCTTTGGTTTTTTTTTTTTTTTTTTGCTTCGGTTTTTGCAAATTCTCTAAGCTTGTGTTTATCTGTAAATGTTTTAATCTCACCTGCATATTTGAGAGAGAGTTTTGCTGGATATATGAGCCTTGGCTGGCAGTTTTTCTCCTTCAGTGCTTTATATATGTCATCCCATTACCTTCTTGACTGCATGGTTTCTGTTGAGTAGTCTGAACTTTTTTTTTATTGATTCTCCTTTGTAGGAGACCTTTCTTTTATCCCTGGCTGCTTTTAAAATTTTCTCTTTATCTTTGGTTTTGGCAAGTTTGATGATAATATGTCTTGGTGACTTTCTTTTTGGATCAATCTTATATGGGACTCAATGAGCATCTTGGATAGACATCCTTTTGTCTTTCATGATGTCAGGGAAGATTTCTGCCAACAGATCTTCAACGATTCTCTCTGTATTTTCTGTTATCCCTCCCTGTTCTGGGACTCCAATCACACACAAGTTATTCTTCTTGATAGAGTCCCACATGATTCTTAGGGTTTCTTCATTTTTTAAAATTCTTTTATCTCATTTTTCTTCAACTATATTGGTGTCAATTGCCTTATCCTCCAGCTCCCCCACTCTGCATTCCAATTGCTCGATTCTGCTGCTCTGACTTCCTATTGAGTTGTCTAATTCTGTAATTTTACTGTTAATCTTTTGGATTTCTGAATGCTGTCTCTCTATGGATTCTTGCAGCTTATTAATTTTTCCACTATGTTCTTGACTAAAGCTTTTGATTTCTTCAACAGCCTTATCAGTGTGTTCCTTGGCTTTTTCTGTAGATGGCCTTATTTCATTTCTGAGGTCATCCTTGATGTCTTGAAAGATTCTATAAATTCGTTTTTTATATTCTGCATCTGGCAATTCCAGGATTATATCTTCATTTGGGAAAGGTTTTGATTCTTTAATTTTGGGAGTTGTAGAAGCAATCATGGTCTGCTTCTTTATGTGGTTTGATATCGACTGCTGTCTCCGAGCCACCTATAAGATATTGTGATGATTTATTTTATATTTGCTCACTGAGTCTTATCTTGTTTTGTTTTCTTTCAGTATACATAGATGGGCTACTAGATTGTGCTGTCTTGATTGCTGTAGCCCTTGAATCACTTATGTCCTATTACCAGCTGGTATGGGCTGTTACCATATATATAAGCCTAAGAGTCCATTCACTATTCTTGAATAGAATCTGATTTTGGGTCACCAAGTGTGTGTTGTAGACTGTCACCTATTAACTTAGATGAGTAGTGGTGATAGGTGTGTGCACCAGATTCTAGCAGCAGCAGGGGGTCACACTCCAGGGGGGGCAGGATGCTGACAGCCTTCCTCCAAGTGCCAGTGAGGTAGGTGTGTCTCTATTCCTAAAGCACTTTGTTGGGTGGGCTCTTCAGCTGTACTTTAGGCACCCAATGCATGTACCTCTACAGATTGGTAGGTGTCACTATCCTCAGACCCCTTTGGCGGGAGGCTAGGTGGTTTGGGTGGAGCTTCAGCCCTCAGTTCCCTGTTGTGGGTCAGTGATGGCTCTGTTTAATAGGTAGAGATATCAGACCTGGAAAACTTGTCTTTCCAGTAATCTGCTAAAACAATTACACTCAGATCACTATCAGAATTGCCTTTACATTATAATAGCCACCTTGTTCCCTGTAGGGATGAAAGGCCAAGACTGTGGATCTCATATGCTTGGCTGGAGCTGGTTCTGTATTTTTATTCCAATTTTGGGAAGTCAGGGAAGGATTTTTGGTCCCTGGGTTTTTAGTAGCCGCTTCTCTCAGGCCAGGAGAATGGGTTAGGAAAAGACAACAACAACAACAAAAAAAAAATGCAGAGCACTTCACTCCCTGGCCCAGGAAATTCCAATGTTAAGGAAGCCGCCTGGGAAGAGAGGGGAGGGATCAGATAGATAGGAGAGAGTAGCACCCAGAAATATAGACAAAGTTACTTATCTTGCTTGGTGATGACTGTTTTATCTGAGGTTCCAGAGGGGCTTGTAGCCTGTGTGCTCTGGCTGGGTTGAGATTGCCCCCGAGGGTCAGGCCCGTGTTCTGTGCTTGTGCTGTCTCAGAAGCCGTGGTCAGCTCCTCCGCTCCCAGTCCAAAGCCCAGCGCCAAGGTTCCCCAGCTGGGACGCCGCACTCCAGGCTTCAAAACCAGTCGCTGCCTCCTGTGACTTCTCCTCCTTTGAGCCGCATCGCTGCGCTGCCTGCATGCACTTGCTGAGCTCGCCCTGAGGTCACTTCAGGAAGCTAGAGCTGTGTCCTGTGTTTGCACCGTCTCAGGAAGCCATGCTCAGCTCCCCTGCATCCAGTCCAAAGCCCCGCGCCAAGGTTTTCTGACTGGGACACTAGCTCCAGGCTCCGAAAACAGCTGCTGCTTCCCCATGGTTGCTCGCTCTCTCATTAGCCCCGTCAGTGTGCAGCCTGCTTGCGCTGGCTGAGTCTCTACCGAGGTTACCCCAGGGGGCTAGGGGTTAGGGCTGTGTCCCATGCCTGCCCCGCCTCAGCAAGCCACAATCAGGCCCGCCACTTAGCACCAGGGAACTGAGAGGAATCAAGGCTGTGGTGCCGGACGCCGGTTCCAGAGGCTGTTGCTGCTTCAGGATGCAGGTTTTCACTCATCTGTCACTCAGGTCAACTCTTTAGATCTGTGTTTGATGGTCAGGGTTTGTAGATTGTCATGTATGTGATCGATTCACTTGTTTTTCTGAGACTTTGTTGCAAGAGGGATCCGAGATAGTTCTACCTAGTTAGCCATCTTGGCCCCCCCCCTTTTTTTTAAATAATTTTTATTGTGTTTTAGTGAAAGTTTACAAATCAAGTCAGTCTCTCACACAAAAACCCATATACACCTTGCTACACACCCCCAATTACACTCCCCCTAATAAGACAGCCCACCCTCTCCCTCCACTCTCTCTTTTCGTGTCCATTTTGCCAGCTTCTAACCCCCTCCACCCTCTCATCTCCCCTCCAGGCAGGAGATGCCAACATAGTCTCAAGTGTCCACCTGACCCAAGAAGCTCACTCCTTACCAACGTCCCTCTCTAACCCATTGTCCAGTCCAATCCATATCTGAAGAGCTGGCTTCGGGAATGGCTCCTGTCTTGGGCCAACAGAAGGTCTGGGGGCCATGACCACCGGGGTCCTTCTAGTCTCAGTCAGACCATTAAGTCTGGTCATATAAGTATTTGGGGTCTGCATCCCACTGCTCTCCTGCTCCCTCAGGGGTTCTCTGTTGTGTTCCCTGTCAGAGCAGTCATCGGTTGTAGCCAGGCACCATCTAGTTCTTCTGGCCTCAAGATGATGTAGTCGCTGGTTCATGTGGCCCTTTCTGTCTCTTGGGCTTGTAATCGCCTTGTGTCCTTGGTGTTATTCATTCTCCTTCAATCCAGGTGGGTTGAGACCAATTGATGCATCTTAGATGGCGGCTTGCTAGCGTTTAAGGCCCCAGACACCACTCTTCAAAGTGGGATGCAGAATGTTTTGTTAATAGATTTTATTATGCCATTTGACTTAGATGTCCCCTGAAATCATGGTCCCCAGACCCCTGCCCCTGCTACACTGGCCTTCGAAGCATTCACATTATTCAGGAAACTTCTTCGTTTTGGTTTAGTCCAATTGTGCTGACCTCCCCTGTATTGTGTGCTCTCTTTCCTTTCACCTAAAGTAGTCCTTATCTACTATCTAATTAGTGAATGCCCCTCTCCCACCCTCTCTCCCTCCCTCCTCTCGTAACCACAAAAGAATGTTTTCTTCTCAGTTTAAACTATTTCTCAAGTTCTTATAATAGTGGCCTTATACAATATTTGTCCTTTTCCAAGTGACTAATTTCACTCAGCATAATGCCTTCCAGGTTCCTCCATGTTATGAAATGTTTCACTGTTCTTTATCGATGTGTAGTATTCCATTGTGTAAATATACCATAATTTATTTATCCATTCATCTGTTGATGGGCACCGTGATTGCTTCCATCTTTTTGCTATTGTAAATGGTGCTGCAATGAACATGGGTGTGCATATATCTGTTCATGTAAAGGCTCTTATTTCTCTAGAATATATTCCAGAGTGGGATTGCTGGATCTTTTGGTAGTTCTATTTCTAGCTTTTTAAGGAAGTGCCAAATTGATTTCCAAAGTGGTTGTACCATTTGACATTCCTACCAGCAGTGTAGAAGTGTTCCAATCTCTCCACAGCCTCTCCAACATTTATTATTTTGTGTTTTTTGGATTAATGCCAGCCTTGTTGGAGTGAGATGAAATCTCATTGTAGTTTTGATCTGCATTTCTCTAATGGCTAATGATCATGAACATTTCCTAATATATCTGTTAGCTACCTGAATGCCTTCTTTAGTGAAGTGTCTATTCATATCGTTTGCCCATTTTTTAATTGGGTTATTTGTCTTTTTGCAGTTGAGTTTTTGCAGTATCATGTAGATTTTAGAGATGAGGCGCTGATCAGAAATATCATAGCTAAAAACTTTTTCCCAGTCTGTAGGTAGTCTTTTCACTCTTTTGGTGAAGTCTTTGGATGAGCATAGGTGTTTGATTTTTAGGAGCTCTTAATTATCTAGTTTTTCTTCTGCATTCTGTAAAATGTTTTGTAAACTGTTTATGCCATGTATTAGGGCTTCTAACATTGTCCCTATTTTTTCTTCCATGATCTCTATCATTTTATGTTTTATATTTAGGTCTTTGATCCATTTTGAGTCAGTTTTTGTGCATGGTGTGAGGTATGGGTTTTGTTTCGTTTTTTTGCAGATGGATATCCAGTTACGCCAGCACCATTTGTTAAAAAGACTGTCTTTTCTCCATTTAACTGTTTTGGGCCCTTTGTCAAATATCAACTGCTCATATGTGGATGGATTTATGCCTGGATTCTCAATTCTGTTCCCTTTGTATCTGTTGTTGTACCAGTACCAGGCTGTTTTGACTACTGTGGCGGTACAATAGGTTCTAAAATCAGGTAAAGTAAGGCCTCCCAACTTGTTCTTCTATTTCAGTAATGCCTTATTTATCTGGGGCCTCTTTCCCTTCCGTATGAAATTGGTGCTGCGTTTCTCCACCTCATTAAAGAATGTCCTTTGGATTTTGATCAGAATTGCATTAAATGTATAGATTGCTTTTGCTAGAACAGACATTTTTATAATGTTAAGTCTTCCTACCCAGGAGCAAGGTATGTTCTTCCACTTATTTAAGTGTCTTTTGGTTTCTTGCAGAAGCATACTGTAGTTTTCTTTGTATAAGTCTTTTACATCTCTGGTAAGATTTATTCTTAAGTATTTTATCTTCTTGGGGGCTACTGTAAATGGCATTGATTTGGTGATTTCCTCTTCAATGTTCTTTTTGTTGGTGTAGAGGAATCCAACTCTGCTGAACTCTTCTATTAGTTTCAGTAGTTTTCTGGAGGATTCCTTAGGGTTTTCTGTGTATAAGATCATGTCATCTGCAAATAGAGATACTTTTACTTCTTCCTTGCCAATCTGGATGCCCTTTATTTCTTTATCTAGCCTAATTGCTCTGGATAGGTCTTCCAGCACAATGTTGAATAAGAGTGGTGATAAAGGGCATCCTTCTCTGGTTCCCAATCTCAATGGGAATGTTTTCAGGCTCTCTCCATTTAGGGTGATATTGGCTGTTGGCTTTGTATAAATGCCCTTTATTATGCTGAGGAATTTTCCTTCAATTCCTATTTTGCTGAGAGTTTTTATCATGAATGAGTGTTGAACTTTGTCAATGCCTTTTCTGCATCAATTGATAAAATCATGTGATTCTCGTCTTTTGTTTTATTTATGTGGTGGGTTACAGCAATTGTTTTTCTAATGTTGAACCATCCCTGCATACTTGGTATGAATCCCACTTGGTCTTGGTGAATTATTTTTTTGATATGTGGTTGAATTCTATTGGCTAGAATTATGTTGAGGATTTTTGCATCTACATTCACGAGGGATATAGGTCTATAATTTTCTTTTCTTGTGGTGTCTTTACCTGGTTTTGGTATCAGAGATATGGTGGCTTCATAGAGTGAGTGTGGGAGTATTCCATCCTTATCTATGCTCTGAAATACCTTTAGTAGTAGTGGTGTTAACTCTTCTCTGAAAGTTTGGTAGAACTCTGCAGTGAAGCCCTCCAGACCAGGGCTTTTTTTTTGTTGGGAGTTTTTTTTTGATTAACGTTTCAATCTCTTCTTTTGTTATGGGTCTATTTAGTTGTTCTACCTCTGTTTGTGTTAGTTTAGGTAGGTAGTGTGTTTCTAGGAATTCATCCATTTCTTCTAAGTTTTCAAATTTGTTTGAGTATAGTTTTTCCTAGTAATCTGATTTTTTTAATTTCAGTTGGGTAGGTTGTAATATCGCCCATCTCATTTCTTATTCAGGTCATTTGCTTCCTCTCTTGTTTTTCTTTTGTCATTTTGGCCAGTGGTTTATCAATTTTGTTGATTTTTTTCAAAAAACCAGATTTTGGCTTTCTTAATTCTTTCAGTTGTTTTTCTGTTTTCTATTTCATTTAGTTCAGCTCTAATTTTTATTATTTGTTTTCTTCTGATGCCTGTGGGTTTCTTTTGTTGCTCTCTTTCTATTTGTTCAAGTTGTAGGGATAATTCTTTGATTTTGGCCCTTTCTTCTTTTTGGATGTGTGCATTTATTGATATAAATTGACCTCTGAGCACTGCTTTTGCTGTGTCCCAAAGGTCCTGATAGGAAGTGTTTTCATTCTCATTGGATTCTATGAATTTCTTTATTCCACCCTTAATGTCTTCTATAATGCAGTTTTTTTTTTTTTTTTTTTTTTTTTTGAGCAGGCTATTGTTCAGTTTCCAAGTGTTTGATTTCTTTTCCTGTTATTGATTTCTACTTTTATGGCCTTATGGTCAGAGAAGATGCTTTGTAATATTTCAATGTTTTGGATTCTGTTAAGGCTTGCTTTATGACCTAATATGGTGTCTATTCTAAAGAATGTTCCATGTGCACTAGAAAAGAAAGCATAGTTGATTGCTGTTGGATGGAGTGTTCTGTGACATGTCCCTTTTTTTTTTAATGAAATGCCCTCTCAGTTCCTGCTGAGAATACACATGAGAGGTTTTCCGAGATTTTTCTCCCATTTCTTCAGAAAATCTGTTTCATAGTGAGGAGCATTTTGATGCCTTAAAGTAATTCCATTTCTGAAATTATAGACGCTGTATCATGGCCAGCAATTTTTCTCATCCTGGGTGGTGGTGATGATGGTTTGTTTCCATACTTGTCCAGTACTATGTCTCTGTTGCGCTGTTTTAGTCTAAGATTAAGGAGGAAGAGAAAAGCTAGATTGCTTGTGATGTTTTTTTGCCAGACCAGAAATTCAGGTCTCCATGGTGAGTGGGGAAAGGGCAATTATCTAGAAGCAGCTACAGAAGGAGCCACGCTGCTCTGCCAGGTACGATTGGATACTGGAAAGGTACTAGTTACAGGCTATTGTCCCACCGAGATTATCTCTTCATTAATACCATCATGGTCCTGCCCACATTTTCCTTAGCCATGTGTCTATATCCCTTTTTAACTGGGAGTAAGCACTGAGCACTTGCTATCATCTTCCTCTGTAAGCTCTGCAGAACCTCTATAGAAATCTGCTGATGAATGTCTTCTGCAACCTCAGGCATTTACCCTGTGTAGTGTATTTCCACTAGGGCTGGAATTTTCTCTACTCATTCTCCAGGGGGAAACCCTGGTGGTGTAGTGGTTAAGTACTATGGCTGCTAATCAAGAGGTCGGCAGTTTGAATTCACCAGGCGCTCTTCGGAAACTCTATGGGGCAGTTCTACTCTGTCCTATAGGGTGGCTATGAGTTGGAATTGACTCGACAGCAGTGGGGTGGGGATTCTCCAGGGAGAATGAGAGAATACATGGTCTGTCTTCTCTGTTCTCAGAACATCTTACCTACTCTACACCTTGTAGAAATTCCTCCAATTCTCTAGCTGGTGGATATCGACTTTTCCTGTTTTCTACTCCTGATATAGATTTTTTTTCCAACTAAAGCTATATTCTGATGACTATTTTGATGAGAATTGGAAAGAAGTAGAGAATTAAACAAGTGAACTCAAGGGAATCTTGAACTAGAAGTCAGGCTTATGTTTCCAGACCATTTCTCTCCTTCATATCCTCTTTCCTCACATTACTCACTGCCTATGGTAAGTATGGTTAGGCCATATTTCCAGGGAAACAGCACTGAAGTGGGTAAAATGTTTTCTTTTCTCATGATGAGTTGGTGACTGTGCTATCAGCATCTGTCATAGATTGAATTTTGTTCCCCCAAATATGTGCCATCTTGGCTAGGCCATGATTCCCAGTATTGTGTGATTGTCCAACGTTTCGTCATCTGATGTGGTTTTCCCATGTGTTGTAAATCCTGCCTCTATGATGTTAAGGAGGCAGGATAAGAGGCAGTTATGCTAATGAGGAAGGACTCAATCTACAAGATTAGGTTGTGTCTTAAGCCAATCTCTTTTGATACATAAAAGAGAGAAGCAAGCAAAGATATGGGGGACACACACCACCAAGAAAGAAGCACCACGAGCATATGTATCCTTTGGACCCGGGGTTTCTGTGCTGAGAAGCTCCTAGACAAGGGAAGATTGATGGTAAGGACTTTCCCCCAGAGCCAACACAGAGCGAAAGCCTTCCGCTGGAGCTGGTACCCTGAACTCAGACTTCTAGCCTAGACTGTGAGAGAATAGATTTCTCTGTGTTAAAGCCATCCACTTGTGGTATTTCTGTTACAGCAACACTATATAACCAAGACAGCACCAAAGTTCAGATTTCTAGAAATCAACCTTCTCTCAAATGGAAAATTCTCTGACTTCCTGATTGGCAGGGATTGGCTGCCTTCTTAGCCCTTGCGCTGCACAAACCGGGCTGATGCCCCCAATCTCTTCAAAGTGGACTCAGGCCCCAGATCTATTCTTTCGGGAGCACACAGTGACGAAGACTGCAAATTAAATTCCCCTGGTTTGATGTTTCAGGGAAACGGAACTAGCCTTTAGGAGAGCTGGTACAGTCACTGCTTGCTTAAATGGGGCATTTTTCTTAGGAGCTTGAGGCAAGTGTGCTATGGGCTGGTAGGTCCAAGTAGCTCTGCAAACAGGTCAAGATTTATCCTCCTTGGGACTGGATGATGTCTATAGGACAGGCTGGTCCAATTCTGTGATATCAGGCCCTTCTGCACCCTCTGCCAGAGTTTTCTATTAGAAGGAGGTCACACCTTTTCTCACAGGCTTCAGGAAAACTTCCAGATGGGGGTAATCCCACTTCTGCTTTCTGGAATCTTCCTAAGAACCAAGTTTATTTGTTCGTGTACTAGTTCATCCAACATTTATTAAATGCCTACTATGTGCCAGATGTAGTGTAAGGTGTTGAAACTATAAAAAACCGACCCATCACCATGGAGTAGATTCTGACTCATAGTGACCCTACAGGACAGAGTAGAACTGCCCCATAGGGTTTCCAAGGAGTGGCTGGTGGATTCAAACTGCTGACATTTTGGTTAACAGCCTGAGCTTTTAACCACTACGCCATGGAACTATACAGGAAAATAAAATATCTAGAGTGTATAAGTTATATTCAGCCTTAGTTTAAGACCTGTTACTTCAAATAATGCAAGGCTCTTTAAGTATGAAAACATTTAGCTGCAGATTCATTTATTCGTAACATTATGACACACACGCACACCCACACACATGCTCTAGGATAGTGTCCCATCCAGGTGAGTGGCATGATAGAAGAGTGGGTAGGCTTTGAATCCAGATTGACTTTGGATCAGATTCTCTGCTATTTGTTAAACTAGAAAAAAAAATTTTTTTTTTTCTAGTTTATGTTTATGTTAGTTGGGTAATATATCCGGTAAATGATAAGCTCATTTAGCTTCCATTTTCTCATTTATAAAATGAGGATAAACACAAAATCTATCTCCGGATCGTTGCGATGGATAGATGAGATGATGAAAATGGAGATTTCTAGCTCAGTGCCTGAAGTATAGTAGACATGTAATACAAACTGGTCTATCTCCTTCCTTATTTTCATGGACTACATAAAGGTTGGGAGTAAGTTATAAATAACTCACTATCTTTTCAAAAGGATGCTTGAATTTACCCTCTTCATCTATTTTTAGTGCCTACTGGGATTTCACTTGAGCCTAACAGTTGCACTCCACTTACCCTCTCTCACTTCAGGTTTTGATGGTGAGCCAACACCATTTTCCAAATTTTGCAGAAAATAGCCGAGGATTAAATGCCCCCTAGTGGTTATGTGAGGTAAAAGTCTGGCCAGATTCAAACTCTGAGTAGAAATAAATGGTGATTTTGGAAATTTTCAATAAGTGAAGACTAGATTATCTTCAACTCAGCTACATGATTTTGGTCTCCTGACTGCCTTTCAACTTCAAGTCAATCTGTCCACACAGTGACATCAGCTCTCTGCAGACTCAGAATTGGATTTAGGGGAATGTATTGCAGAGCTTCCTTGATAATGCTGGACTTCCTTAATAATGCTGGTGCTGGCACCTGGTATTTGGCTCCATGGACCATCCTTATAGAGTCAAAAGGAAGCCCATGAATGTAGGAGTTGTGTCTGTGTTACCCCTCTATCTCCAGACCTGGCTTTTATCTGGCCCACTAACAAACAAACAAAAAATAAAGAACAAAAACCAAACTCATTGCTGTCAAGTTGATTCTGACTCATGGTGGCCCATGTGTTACAGAGTAGAACTGATCCATAGAGTTTTCTTGGCTGTAATCTTTACAGAAGATCCTGCCACCTAGGCACCTTCATCTGGCCCAACAAAAGCCAAACATATTGCTGTCGAGTCAATTCTGAGTCACAGCAACCCTATAGGATAGAATAGAACTGCCCCTCATAGGGCTTCCAAGAAGTGGCTGGTAGATTTGAACTGCTGACCTTTTGGTTAGCAGCTGAATGCTTAACCACTGTGTAACTACATAAAGTGCTTAATAAATACCTGTTGAATGGGTATATGGTAGATGACAAGCTCAAAGGTGTAAGGATCACAAGACAGGTCATTTGAAATGGTGATTATCTGAGGACATATACGACAGTTACTCTGGTTGAATCTGGATATGGCAGACTTGTCTGGAGTGGATTACATGATTTATCTAAATCCAAGGAGTAATGATCCTCTTTTATAGTATAGTCCTGGAAACTAGAAGACAAAAACGTAAAGTGTTTTTAACAATTGTAGGGTGAATGACAACTAACATTATTTGAATGAATCATATTAAGTCAATATCTGGCTTATTTAGTTTGTTATACATAGTAGGTGCTCAGTAAATGTTTGTTGTTGATTGATTGTCATATGCCAAGCATCTTTTGAGAAGCTATACATATTGCTAGCTCAATTATACTGTCTAACCAAGGAGATGTCTTTGTTCTCAATCTTATAGGTAAAGAAATGAGGCTATAGAAGTTACTTAGCTGGGTTATCTGGCTCCTAAGTGATGTAACTGGGATTTGAATATAGCTTTACTTGGCTGAAAAGTCCAAGTCCCGTTACTGTAATCCTTTCCTGCTTCACTCTTGGGCCAGAGATAGTGAAGTTGCCTCATTTATTTTGAATTTTCAAGTGGGAAACATCTCCATTTTCCTTCTGACCCGAAACTTGTCTGAGGCTGGGTTTCCAGGGCTAGGTCGGATTCATGACTATCTCCCCAGCACTGTCTTCCCAGCACAAGGTCAATGCTTAATACATGTTCAAATGGATGGACACTGGAGCAATATTTAGCTTCTGCACATTGTCACCATGAATATCATACAAGATGAAGCTACACCATTATCACAGGGGTCAAGAGCTTTCTGTATCCCTCACATTTTCATGGTTCATTTTATGATTATTGTCATTTCTGTGATGTTCAAGATGAATATCTCAAACAAGCCAGGTTCAAAAGAGGATGTGGAATGAATGTTATCATCACTGATGTCAGATGGATCTTGGTTGAAAGAGAGGATACCAGAAAGATCTTTACCGGTGTCCTATTGACTATGCAAAGGCATTTGACTGGTGGATTGTAACAAATTACAGATAACATTGCAAAGAATGGGAATTCCAGAACACTTAATTGTGCTCATGAGGTAACCTGTACATAGACCAAAAGATAATCATTCAAACAGATCAAGAGGATACTGCATAATTTAAAATGAGGAAAGGTGTGTCAGAGTTGTATCCTTTTACCATACTTATCAATGTGTATTCTGAGCAAATAATCCAAGAAGCTGGCATATATGAAGAAGAATCCTACATCAGGATTGGAGGAAGACTCATTAACAACCTTCAATATGCAGACGACACAACCTTGCTTGCAAATGGAGAGGACTTGAATCAGTTACTGATGAAGACCAAAGACTACAGTCTTTGGTATGGATTACACCTCAACATGAAGAAAACAAAAATCCTCACTATTGAATCAACAAGAAACATGATGATAAACAGAGAAAAGGCAGAAGTTGCCAAGGATTTCATTTTACTTGGATCTACAATCAACACCCATGGAAACAGCAGTCAAGAAATTGAATGACAAATTGCATTGGGCAAATCTGCTGCAAAAAAACCTCTTTAAAGTGTTAAAAAGCAAAGATGTCACCTTCAAGACTAAGGTGTGTGTGACCCAAGCCATGGTGTTTTCAATCGCCTCATATGTATGGGAAAGCTGAGCAATGAATAAGGAAGACTGAAGAATTGATGTCTTTGAATTATGGTGCTGGTGAAGAATATTGAATATACTATGGACTGCCAGAAGAGTGAACAAATCTGTCTTGGAAGAAGTACAGCCAGAATGCTCCTTAGAAGTGAGGGTGGCAAGACTTCGTTTCACATACTTTGGACATGTTATCAGGAGGGACCAGTCCCTGGAGAAGGACATGATGTTTGGTAAAGTAGAAGGTCAGAGAAAGAGAGGAAGACCCTTGATGATGTGGATTGACACAGTGGCTGCAACAATGGGCTCAAACATAGCAATGATGGTGAGGATGGTGGGGCACCTGGCAGTGTTTCATTCTTTTGTACATAGGGTCACGATGAGTTGGAACTGACTTGACAACACCTAATAACAACATCTGAATCACAGGAAGAAGCAAATATCTGCTACTTTGCAAGAGGGAAAATTAAGTCTCTTAGACTGGCTCAGTGATTCAGCCTCAGTTCTCAGCCTGCAGGCAATATGACTCCCCTGTCCTTTGGAGTCCTGTGAATGAGTCATCTGTCATTTGCAGCACTTAGGTGGCTGCTCAAAGCCTCATTAATTTGCCTAGGTGGGTTGGAAATATCAAAAGCAAATATCTGAAATCTCAAATTACATTGAGAATGACTCACTGTAACATAGGGATGCACACACAGGAGCACACAACTTCAAGAGACACAAGTAGGAAGAGACTTGCAAAGCTTTGGATCCCTAAGGCTGCTTAATTAGACTTGAAGAATGAGATAAGTTTCAAGGATTTAGAGACCTCTGGGCAGTAACCATTTCTGAACAGTTGGGAACCCCTCAGACTTGAGTTTGTTCCATTTTCTCCCTACCTCTTGCCCTACCTGCTGTGTCAGAAGCACTGCCAGGTGGTTAATAACAAGTAAAGGTCAACAAGGAGGCCAGGAGGTAGGTGGGGCTGGGCTTGTCAGAGTGCCACCTTCACTTCTTCTCCTCCTCTTTCTGAATTTTAACCACCCCCTAGAAACCCAGCTGGGAGGCACCCTTGCAAATGCAGGTGAGTTACTGTCATTGCAGCCCCTTTTCTGCATTCACCTTTTCAACATGTTTTACTTAGATCTGTGGGGATTCCATCTTGGATTACTCATAATAAAACCAAAAAAGCCCATTGCTGTTGAGTTGATTCCGACTCACAGTGACCCTATAGGACAGAGGAGAACTGCCCCATAGGGTTTCCAAGGAGTGCCTGGTGGATTTGAACTGCTGAACTTTTGGTTAGCAGCAGTAGCTGTTAACCACTATGCCACCATGGTTTCCTACTCATGATAGTCTTCATTTTTAGTGCTCAATTATGAACACATGAATACCAAGATTTTTTAAATTATCACTACTAATAAACGTAATAAAATTACTTAAAACAAAACAAATCCAAACCCATTGCTATGTATGGATGTAGATGTTAATTCAAGTTTTATTTTTTTCTTAAAGATGTTTCATGTAAGTTAAGCAGGGGTCAAGAACAGGGGTACAGATTGCACAATCTTGCAATACCTCTGGAGCTGATTATCCACATAATTCTTTACGAAGTCTGCAGGAATGTGTGTGTGTGTGTGTGCGTGAGAGAGAGAGAGATCTACCACTGGTCTCTGCTGGAGGCACTTACAAATAAGGGCAAGTGTCTGAGGAATCTTCTCCACTGAGGGCCCATCTTACCTGCAGACCCTCATAACTTCAACCTGTAGTTTCTACCTCATTGTTTGGACTCAAGTCCCAGAAGAACTAGCATCAGTGACTTAGTGGGTTCAAATCCAACTACTGATGTGGTTTGGGGCTCGACATGGTCTTTGGTTTGTGAGAACAAAGCCAGTCTTCTTCTTTAAGAGAGATGTGTGTGATCTTGAGGGCTCTCAGCTAGACTGGGACCCTCTCTCCAGAGACAATGGTGGGAGGCGAAGGGTGGTAAAGTCTGAGGAATAAACAGAACCAAGAATTTTATTGTTGTTGTTGGGCTCCGACTCATGACGACCTTATGTATAACAGAAGGAAATATTTCCTTGTCCTGTGCCATCCTCACAATCATTGATTTGCTTGAGTCCATTGTTGCAGCCACTGTGTGTTTTGAGTGCCTCCCAGTCTAGGGTGCTTATCTTCCAGCACTATATTGGACAATACTCTGTTATGATCCATAAGGTTTTCACTGGCTAATTTTCAGAAGTAGATCATCAGGCATTTCTTCCAGCTCTGTCCTAGTCTGAAAGCACCACTGAAACCTGTCCATCATTGGGGGACTAGTCTAGTATTTGAAATAATGATGGCATAGCTTCCACAATTATAGCAACACACTAGGTACGACAGTATGACAAACAGAATTAGAATTACTAAGTCGAAGAACATGTTTAGACTTGCTATGTATTAACAAATTGCTCTCCAGAAAGTTAGGTCAGGTTGTCCTGATTTACTCTCCCACGAACAGCTTTGTACAACTGTCACATGCTGTATGTATTATTTTTCTTTAATCTTCATCAATTTGATAGGTCTAATACTATGTTGGAAACCCTGGTGGCATAGTGGTTAACTGCTATGACTGCTAACCATAATGTTGGCAGTTTGAATCCTCCAGGTGCCTCTTGGAAACTCTATGGGGTGGTTCTACTCTGTCCTGTAGGGAGCTATGAGTCGAAATCAACTCAGCGGCAATGGGTTAGGTTTAGGTTAATAATATGTTGTGGAGCTCTGGTGGCACAATGGTTAAGTGATATGGCTGCTAATCAAAATGTTGGCTGTTAGAATACACCAGCTGCTCCTTGGAAACCCTATGGGACAGTTCTACTCTGTTCTATAGGGTTGTTATGGGTCGAAATCAACTTGACAGCAATGGGTTTTTAATAGTATCTTTTATTGTTAAATGTCTATTGTTCAGACCACTAGCAAACAATATTTTTGCCATAAATTCCTTTTCCTCTATTTTAATCTAAAATTTTGTTTATTTTCTTTGCCAATTTTTCTGTTAGAAATGTGTGTTTCTTCAATAGATATTTATATAGTAGGGATTTAAATGATGTTGTTTTGTTATTTTATTATTGTTAACCATCATATTATTAACTATAATATTATATATTTATTGCAAATCATTTCCTCAGCTTTTCTTTTTCCCTTTCAAATGTAGTTTTTAGGTTTAGAGTATCCTTGCTTATCCTATAGTAAGTCTGATAATTGTGCTTTTTTCCCTGGTTGTATTGTAAAAACATAGCTCCAAACCCAACTGAAATTTGTCTTTTAACATTATATTTGGTAAGAACCATACCAGCTCAACTTGCCCACTACTTTATTACTGAAATACCTTTTCCTTTTTGTCAATTTTGGTAGCCCCTTTGCAGTATTAAGTTGATATATGCAGTAAAATTTTATTTTGGGGACAAATTATTTGTACTTACTGAAATGTCTATCAATTATTGTGCTAATTCCATAATGTTTTCCTTAATGCAAATTGATTTTTATACTAATTTTTAAATATTTTATGGGAAAAAAAATCCCCTTTCCCCATTATCATTTATGTTTACATTTATTAGCTTTTATCACCTTTTTTTTTCTTAATGAGCTTTTGACTTATTCTTCAAATTAAAACAATTACATTGAAGCTTTGACTGAAATTGTTTTAAACATTGTAAACTAATGCAGGGAGAATTGACATCTTCACAAAATTTAATCTACCCATCCTGGAGTGACATATAGTTTTCCATTCATTCAAATCTTTTGTATTCCATATTTTTATGCAATGAAGTGTGCATTATATGCTTTTGCAAACTGTGCAACCCCCTCTTACATTATGCACTATGCATGTTATATGTGCCGGCACATTGTTTACATGGGCACATTATTTGCGAAAAATATGGTATTTCAAGGAGGCTGAGTACTGAGAATTAACGTTATCTTAAATTTGAATAGGGCCTTGAAGTTTATAAAACACTCTTATATTTTCATGAGCCTCTCGGTTACCTCAGGAGCTCTTACTTGGATATGCAAAGATTATAATTCTTGTCTTGACTTAACCATTTACCAGCTTTGTGACCTTGGAAAGGTCATTTCACTTCTCTGGGTCTCATTGGTCCAAAGATGCAGCTTTGTTAGGTTATCCCACAGGTACCTCATTAACAACCTGCAATATGCAGATGACACAACCTTGCTTGCTAAAAGAGAAGAGGACTTGAAGCATTTAGTGATGAAGATTAAAGGCTACAAATTTCACTATGGATTACACCTCAATATAAAAGAAACAAAAATCCTCACAACTGGACCAATAAGCAACATCATGATAAATGGAGAAAAGATTGATGTTGTCAAGGATTTTGTTTTACTTGGACCCACAATCAATGTCCATGGAAGCAGCAGTCAAGAAATCAAACAATATATTACATTGGGCAAAGCTGCTGCAAAAGACCTCTTTAAAGTGTTAAAAAACAAAGATGTCACTTTGAGGACTAAGGTGAACCTGACCCAAGCTGTGGTATTTTCAATTGCCTCATATGCATGCAAAAGCTGGACAGTGAATAAGGAAGACCAAAGAAGAATTGACGCCTTTAAATTATGGCATTGGTGAAGAATATTGAAGATATGATGGACTGCCAGAAGAATGAATAAATCTGTCTTGGAAGAAGGACAGCCAGAATGCTCCTTAGAAGTGAGGATGGCAAGACTTTGTTTCAAGAACTTTGGACATGCCCCTGGAGAAGGACATCATCCTTGGTAAAGTAGAAGGTCAGCGAAAAAGAGGAAGACCCTCAATAAGATGGATTGATACGGTGGCTGCAACAGTGGGCTCAAGAATAAGAATGATTTTGAGGATGGTGCAGGACTGGGCAGTGTTTTGTTCTGTGGTACATAGGGTCTCTATGAGTTGGAACCAACTTGATGGCACCTAACAACAACAGCAACCTTAGGGAGAGAACATGATGCAGCTGTGCATTTCCTGGGGCCATTGACTTCGTAGGATGTTAATAGAGGTAACATCATAATGCCTGGTGGTCAAATAAATTTAAGAAACTCTGGCTAAGCAGAGTCAAACGGGTTTCTTCACTATTAGATTTCATAGAGACTTAAATAGGCCAGTGGTGGTTCAGTGGTAGGATTTCCACCTTTCGTGCAGAAGACCAGGTTTGATTCCCGGTCAATGCACTTCATGCTCAGCCACCACCCGTCTGTAAGTAGGGGCTTGGATGTTGCTAGGATGTTGGACAGGTTTCAGCAGAGCTTCCAGACTAAGACAGACTAGGAAGAAAGGTCTGGTGAGCTACTTCTGAAAATCAGCCAGGGAAAACCCTATGGATCTCAAAGGTCCGATCCACAGCCAGTCATGTGGATGGTGCAGAAACCTGGCAAAATTTTGTTCCATTGTGGATGGGATCACCATGGGTCAGGGCTGATTAAAAAAAAAAAAAAAACACTTCCGTCGAGTCGATTTTGTCTCATAGCAACCCTATAGGACAGAGTAGAACTGCCGATGGAGTTTCCAAGGAGTGCCTGGCAGATTTGAACTGCCGACCTCTTGGTTAGCAGCCATAGCACTTAACCACTATGGCACCAGGGTTAGGCAGTAACAATACCAACGTAGTTAATATATACGTGTATATATATATATCCCTAGGTGGTGCCAATGGTTAAGGCACTTGGCTGCTAACTGAAAGGTTGGAGGTTTGAGCTTACTCAAAGTCATCTCAGAAGAAAGATCTGATGCTCTACTTGCAGAAAATCAGTCACTGAAAACACTATGGAGCATGGTTCTACTCTGACACACATGGGGTTACCATGAGTCAAAGCTGACTCCATGACAGTTGGTTTGGTTTTTTATATAATATGTAGCATTTCCAAATTTATTTGTCTACAGATGTCTTTTGTTTGCTTAGCAACTCATAGAATCAGTTCTGTAGAGCACCCTTTGGGAAGTTCTGGCATGGTGGAAAGAGCACACAATTGAGTCTAGATCTCGTGGCACAAATGGTTAAGTGCTAGACTACTAGCCAAAAGATTAGCCTCCAAACCCACTCAGAGCACCTCAGAAGACAGGCCTGGTGATTTGCTTCTGAAAGATCACAGCCTTGAAAACTCTATGGAGCAGCAGACTATATCCTAGTGCCGTCGAGTCGATTTCGACTCATAGCAAATAGTTCATCAATATTCACTGCCTCTGCAAGAGGAAAGATTGTGTTTCTCTGATCCATTGATATTGGACTTGACCATGAACTCACTTTGATCAATGACTTGTGAGTGGAAGTGATGTATGTCATTTCCAGGCAGAAGCTGTAAGAGCCAGAACAGGGTTCACAAAACTCTATTTTCTCCTGACTCTGGCATTATGGAAGGCTGTGTTGAGATGGAGCTATTGTTAACCTGGTTCCCTGAGTGACTACATGAGGCAGAGCTCCTTTGTTAACTTGTGATGAACATGTGGCATGAACAGGAGGTAAATATTATGGTTTCAGGTCTCTGAGAATATCCAGTAATTTGTTACTACAGCATAACCTAGCTTAACCTGACTAATGAAGGGGTAAATAAACAAATCAGTGGAAAAGACTAAGTGCTTGGTAGAGTAAGCATTCAATAAACTATTCTAAGTTTTATTTTGTGTTACTAGTTTCTGTGTTCTTTATCCCATCCAAGGCCAAAAATCCTCAAAAGATAGTAAAAGCATTGGAAATGGAATCAAGTTTATTTTTAATAAACAAACAAAAAAAACTTTATTTGCATGGATTTCTATATGTTGCCTACAATACCAGATGAAAGAAGGGAAACTTGCATTTGAGCCCTAACAATATTCTCTTTCATTTTTATTAAATTTATGGGTTGTGAATAATGTTCCTTGAGCAAACACTTTGGTTCAGTACCTGCATGTGAATAGAATTCTGAGTGCTTTGGGGAGATGTCTTGTCTGATTCAGAGCCTAAAACATAAGAAGGCAGCTCAGCAGAGGAGCAAAGCAAAGAGACTTCAGAAGCTGGAAGAAGAAATCATTAATGGGGAGCCCACTTCCCAGTTGCTGTAGTTTCTTCTAGAAGAATCCTCTAAACTCTGTTTGACTTTAGCTTTATCTCACCCCAGGGAGCTCAGGAGAGTGAAAGCACATTTACATTAAACCAAGACCTCTTTTAAAATGCAAATAGCCAAGCAAAGTTAGGCTATGGGAGAGATACTTGAGGGATGGAATTAGTTTACCAGAATGGTTTTTCTTCTTCTGCTTGGTATCAGCTAATTGAGGAAAGAAAGCTAATTGATGAGATGAAAGGAGGGTTGGGGAGAAAGAGGAAATAATTTTTTTTTTTTTTAAAGAACATGGAAGATCTAAGTGAATGCCCTACTAGGGGTGAGGGCAGGCAGAGGTGCCTGGGAAGAAGGAGAGATGTGTGAGAGGGCAGACAAGCTTAAACTGGGTTCTTGTGAATCACGGAGAGGTTATTCTTACTTATTTCTTTCCAACAACTCGCTCCCAGGTGGCACAACAGTTAAGCGGTAGAGCACAAGCTGAAATATTGGCAGTTTGAACAAAACCAGAGGTGCCTCAGAAGCACTGCCTGGAAATCTGCTTCTGAAAGATCAGAGTCTTCGAAAACCCTATGGAGCACAGTTCTACTCTAAAGCACATGGGGTTGCCATAAGTGGAAATCAACTTGATGGCAGCTGGTCACTCCTGTCTGTAGGAGAACTGTGTCTTCCCATCTGAAAAGGGAACTGAAGGGTAGAAGGAGACCAGGGAAGTTTCTATTCTACCCATCTTTGGTAATGGTGGGTGGAGAGTCTAGGAAGGTGGAGCGTGTGGGAGGGTGGAGTTCTGGGAGGGTGAAGGTATGTACTTATAGGTGGGTGAGGAGTATGTGAAGGTGGGACATGGGAGAGCAGAGGGCGTAGGAGGGCCGGAGGCCTGGGAGGGTGGTCTTTGAGGGGAAGGGCACCAGCTCTCTCCCAGCCCCCGCCAGGCTCGGAAAGGACCCTCAGGAGATTAGTGAGTGGAATGCATCCGTGACTATCTCCCTTCTCGCTCCTAAAACTTGGCTCCTTCCTCACTTCACCATCCCTCCCTCTCTACTGAGGGCTGTGGTGAAGTAGACAGGAGCTGAACTGAAGAGGGGCAAAAAGGAGGTCCAGGGCAAGTGTTTGGTAAGGTGACTTTTGCATGGAGTTCAGCACAGAGGCCATTTGGAGGAATGAGATCAACCATGGCCTAAGTAGGTTATGCTAATAATAGGCGAGTTATGCTAATAACAGGCGAGGATAGTGGGAAAGCTAACATTTATTGAGTGTTATTATGTGCTAGGCACTGCTCTAAGATTTTTGTTTGTTTGTTTGTTGAGTAACTCACTTAATCCTCACAACATTCCTGTTGTTGTGTGCCTTTGTGTCGATTCTGACTCACAGCGACCTCATATGACAGAATAGAACTGCCCTATAGACATTTTCTAGGCTGTTTTTTTTTTAATCTTTATGGGAGCAGATCACCAGGTCTTTTTTCCCTCAGAGCTGCTGGTGGATTCTAACTGCCAACCTCTAAGTTAGTAGCTGAGCGCTTAACTATTCTGCCACCAGGGCTCCTTCACAACAACACTATGAGGTAGTTATTACTATTATTCCCACTGTACAGATGAGAAAACTGAGACATTAGAGAAGTTAAGTAAATTGCTCAATATAACATCAACTTCTTTATCTTGGGTGGTTCAGAATGCACCTGGGGAAATGTAACACTTACATATGAAAAGTGAAATAATAAGTTAGATCAGAATTACATAAAAAATGAATAAAAAGAATAGTAAATGCCAAAAAAATCCACATACCTTCATTGTGGATGAGGAAATTAGGAGAGGTGATCTGCTTCACTAAAGATACAAAAAAAAAAAACCCAAAAAACAGAAAAACACCAAAACCGTTGCCGGCGAGTTCATTCTAACTCATAGTAACCCTACAGGACAGAATAGAACCTCCCCATAGGATTTCCAAGGAGGGCTGATGGATTTGAACTGCCAGCCTTTTGGTTAGCAGCCAAGCTCTTAACCACTGAACCACCAAGGATCCTCACTAAAGATTGCATCTTAGAAAACCCCATGGAGCAGTTCTACTCCGTAACGCGTGAGTTCCACGAGTCAGAATCAAATCTATGGTAATAAGTTTGTTTGTTTCATGGAAGAGGTATATCCTGAGCTGGTGAGATATGAAAATCAATTTCATTTGATTTTCTAAACTGCCATTCCATGGAAGTTGGGAAGTTGCCATTGTCCTGCACTCACAGGGTGCTGCCTGCCGCCAAAGTAGTCCTGTGAGGTGCTCCGGACCACACAGCCCAGGACTGTCTGTGGGGTTCAGAGTCCAAGTCTCCAACTTACACTCTCCTGTCTTATTTTCAGCTGTCAGGAAAGGACACAATTCCTTATGCTTCAGGAAGGAAAATAAAAAATCTTCTTATCAAGCTGTCATATTAAAATGAGTTAATGTTTTGGGTAGTTTTTTTTTTTTTTGAGCTAAAGTTTTTTAAGTGCTTTCAATATTTTTCAAACATATATATATATATATATAAAAGTATATAAGTAAATGGCTTTGTTATTATCTGGAGTGTGAAGAATCATTCTGAAAAATTTAAGGCCCCCCTTTTTTCGAGATGGAGAGGAGAGTTTCTTGCTTACTCAGAAGCATGCAATGTAGCCCGAATCACTGTTGACAACAGTCTATTCAATCTCTTTGTAACCTAGGTAATAAAAGGAGGAGAAACATGGGCGTAGCCAGCCCTTGGGCTCCCCATATGTGGAATAAGTAAAATGTCTTTTTGACTCTCTTGGCCCTTTTCTAGGGCCTTGGTGTCAATATTCTTAGTATCCAGTTTTTCACTTGGAATTTGTAACAATTAGGAAAGTGTTAGCTCAAAAATAAAAGGAAGCTGGCTTTACAGTGGCTTAAACAAATAAAGATTTCTTTTTCTCATAAAACAGGAAATCTGATGGCAGATGGTTGCTGACCTCGATTTAGTAGCTCCCAGATTCACTGAGGTTGCCTTGGCTTTGCTCATGTGGTCACAAAAAGGCAGCTGCAACTCTGTACACTGCATTTAATTTGGGGCCTAAAAGGAGGGAAGGGAAAACAACAGCTATGTTTTTCTCCTTTTAACAGAAAGCAAAAATCTTTAATGGAAATTTCATAGACTCTGCTTAAGTTTCTTTGACCCAAACTGTGCCATATGGCCACCTCTAACTGCAAGGGAGGCTAATGCTTAGCCGGGCAAACTAGTGTTTAACTGGGCAAGTAACAAGGGTTTGAGACTAATTATTGGGTCAAGCACATAGCACTTTTGGCCACAGGAACCTGTCCAGGATGTGTTCCTGAACATACCTGGTTTTTCTCCTGGCTTATTTAGTGTCTCCTTTGTGGTTTTCCAAAATTTGGAAGCATCATTACTCTTTTCCTCATGTAGCATAGCTCTAGTAGAAGGCAGATAACAAACACATAAATGTATAATAAAATGTCGTGTAAGTGCTGTACGGAAAAATAAAGCAGGGCGGGAATAGGAGATGATTATGGGGGTCTTACTATTCTTGATGGAGTAGGTCAAAGAAGGCCCTTTAGGAGGTGACCTTTGAGCATAGAGCCCTGTGATGGTTAAGACTGCGTGTCAACTTGGTTGAGCCATGATTCTCAGTGTTTTGGCAGTTGTATAATGTTGTGATCACTTCCCTGTTGAAATTTGATATGTAATCACCCCCATGATGGTATTTGCTGAGTGCTACCAGCGGGGGTGGGACCTGTGGTGGCTCGCCACACCCTCAGCCTTCATCTCTCTGCCTTCCACTGCCTACTTCCTTCCTGCTCACCTTGCCAAGGTTGTTGGCTTGTTCTGGATCCACAGCTGCCTCTTGTCTGACCTCTGGTTCTTGGAACTTGAGCTAGCAACTTACCTGTCCATCTTGGGATTCGTCAGTCTTCGCAGCCTGTGAGCAAGAGTCCTGATCCTTGACAGCTGACCTTGGGTTCACCAGTCCCTGCAGCTACGTAAATTAGGAGAAACTGCGGTCTTGTGTGCTGACCTTGGGACTCCTTGACCTTCACAGCCTGTGAGTGGGATACCTGCTCTCTGACCTGCTGATCTTGGGTTCACCAGGTTCTGTGGCTCTGTGAATTGGGAAAGGCCTCTATCCTGACCCACGGACTTGGGAAGTTCCAACCTCTACAGTCGCATGAGCTGTTTCCTTGATATAAATCTCTCTATATACATATTTATACACTTTATTGGTTTAGCTTCTCTAAAGAACCTAGCCTAAGACAAGCTTCTCTGTCCATTTTGATTCATGCTTACTGTTTTTGGGAGTTCATCCATCTATTTATTCTGCACTAATTATTTCTAACTCTGTGTCACAATTCAGGTCTTCCTGTGGCTTCAACTATACTTCCAAAAATGCTATCAGTTGGATTTATGACTTTTCCATGAAACACACTGTCATGGATTGAATTGTGTCCCCCCAAAATGTGTCAACTTGGCTAGTCCATGATTCCCAGTTTCATGCGATTATCCACCATTTTGTCATTTGGTGTAATTTTCCTATGTGTTGTAACATCCTATCTCTATGATGTTAAGGAGGTGGGATTAATGACAGTTATGTTAATGAGTCAGTACTCAATCTACAAGATGAGATTGTGTTTTAAGTCAATTCTTTTGAGATATAAAAGAGAGAAGCAAGCACAGACAGGGAGACCTTATACCACCAAGAAATCAATGCCAGTAGCAGAGCGTGTCCTTCGAACCCAAGGTTCCAGTGCTAAGAAACTCCTAGATCAGTGGAAGATTGATGACAAGACCTTCCCCTAGAGATGACAGAGACAGAAAGCCTCCGCCTGGAGCTGGCATCCTGAATTTGGACTTGTAGCCTACTAGATTGTGAGAAAATAAATTTCTCTTTGTTAAAGCCATTCACTTGTGGTATTTCTGTTATAGCAGCCCTAGATAACTAAGACATACTGTTGAAAACTAAACTCAACATGTGGGTCTTTATATCACTTAAAACTTTTTTTTATTAAGTTATAATTTATACAAAGGAATACTCACCTTTTAAAACGTACAGTTCTGAGAGTTTTAACAAAAGTAACTACCACTATAATCAAGATAAAATAGCTCCATCATCCAAAATAATTTCTGTGTCCCTTGTAGTCAACCTCTTCTCCTATCCTCAACCCATGGCAACCACTAATTTGTTTTCTGTCCTTATAGTTTTACCTTTTTAAGAATACCATATAAGTGAAATCATATAGCATGTAGCATTTACCGTCTGGCTTCTTTCACTTAATATAATGCATTTGAGATTCATCCATGTTGTAGATTCATTCAAATCTGTAGTTCATTCCTTTTCTTTGCTGAGTAATATTCCATTGTATGGATGTGCCACAGTTTGTTCATATATTTTCCTGCTGAGGGATGTTTGGGGTTTTTCCACCTTTGGCAATTTTGAATGAAGTCACTGTAAATATTCACACACAATTTTGTGTGTAGACGTATGTTTTTATTTCCCTTGGATAAATTCCTCGAAATGGGTTTTTTGGGTTGGATAGTAAATGTGTGTTTAACTTTCCAAGAAACTGCCAAAACATCTTTCAAAATGTTTGTATCATGTTGTCTTGCCATCAGCAATGCATGATGGTTCTAATTGCTCCACATTCTTGCCACTGCTTGGTACTGTCAGTGTATTTTTATTTTAGCCATTCTTTAATGGATGTACATTGTGTATTTTGTTATGGTTTTATTTTGCTTTTCTCTAGTGACCAACGATGTTGAGCATCTTTTCATGTGCTCATTTACCACCCACATATCTTCTTTGTGTTCAAATCTCTTGCTATTTTTAAAAATTGTGTTGTTTTATTTCACATTGAGGTTTGAGAATTTTTAATATATTCTGAGTACAATTCCTTTACCAGATAAGTGGTTTGTAAGTATTTTCTCCTAATATATGGCTTGCCTTTTTATTCTCTTACTAGTATCTTTCAAAAAATAGTTTCTTAACTTTAATGAAGTTCAGTTTATCAATTTTTTCTTTTACGAATTGTGCATTTAGTGTCATATATAAGGAACCTTTGCCCAATCCAAGGTTACAAAGATTTTCTCATGAAATTTTTTCTAAATATTTTGTAGTTTTAGGTTTTACATTTAGGTTTACTATCCATTGAGGATTCTTTTTTATAGCATGCAAAGTATGGATTGGGATTACTTTTTTTTTTTTTGCATATAGACATTCATTTGTATTTTTTTCAATTGAATTACTTTTTTACCTTTGTGAAACATCTATTAACTGTGTGTGTGAGTCTATTTCTGGAATTTTTTATTCTTTTCCATTGATCTGTATGTCTCTTCTTTATTCTATTCTACACCATAACTTCACAGTAAGATGCAAATCAGGTAGTGAGAACCCTCCAATTTTTTCCTCTTTATCAGAATTATTGTAGCTATTCAATTTCCTTTGTGTTTCCATACACATTTTAGAATCTGTTTTCCAGTTTTAACCCCCAGATCATTTCCTTCTCTGCCTCTGCCAAACTTCTGATTCCCTACATCCACGTACAATTCCACATGAGAGCAATTGCTTCTCTTTTCCAATCTCAGAAAATCCTTGTCAGACTGCGTCCTCAACACCCCCTGATGGGCCATCATAATTTGACTTTCTTTTCCCAGTGTACCTTCCAGGGCCTGGTTAATCCCCCTAAAACCACAGCTTTGAACTGTCAACATTTCTGTTAAGAAAAATTAGAAGATTCCTTATCTATAGGAAAAAAGTCCATATTGTTTAGCCTGCTGTTCTACTTTGTTGTGTTTCCCTCTCTAACTCTTCCACCTGCACCCTCAGCTTCAATCTAATTGGTCTACTTGGATCTATATGTAGAAATCCTGCATATGTACAAATTTGTTTATACTCCCCATTCCTCGTCCTCCCTCCACCAGTCTTTTCTTTTCTTCCCTCATATAAGTGACTATATCCTCTTCCCTTACATTTAAGTCATAGTTATTGTTTCCTCCATTACAGAGAGCTGCCTGAGGACAGGGCACCTGTCTTAGCCTTCACTGAACTCCCATTGCCTAAGGTAGTGGAAGCTCTATCAAGTCAATCAGTGATTATCAACTTGGTCTGGTAAGGGGGTACATAGTGTAGCAATGAGGTAGAGAATAGAGTTTAAAAGTTTATATTCAGCATTACCCAGCTTTGACTTATTTTTAGACATGGTCCTTAATTTCTTTTAAAATTAAAATAACAGTAACTTAAATAAGAGTGAGAAGCATTTATGCTTATGTATGGGTTTTAAGAATTTAAAAGACTGATGATCATTTTAGTCTTATTTGTTGAATTAATTAATATGTTTACCAGCCCCTAAGGACAATAATAATAAACGCTTTTTGGCTCCCTGTTACCTAGCATGGGGTCCAGTGCAGAGAAAACCGTTGTAGTTCCACTGTTCACAGGGCACATCTTCTGAATGTAAGCATGCAGCTAACAGCAGGTGGGAATTAAGTGTGACTTCCTGATTCAGAATCCTAGTAGACAGGGCTCGATCCAAACTCTGCCCACCTTCCCACCACTGAACTCCTCCGTGGCTGTGCTTTAATAATCAGACACAAGGACCCACATGGACAGAGCAGAGAAATGCATGTGACCACTGTGCTTGCTCAGTGCCTGCCTGGGGCCCTTGGGCTTGGAGGTGGATGGTCCCGAGGCCTCAGATGCCAAACAAGAGTCGGCAGCATGTGGAGGGGGCCCTGGATGCTGTTTGGATCTAAAGACCTATCTATGCTTCCCCTGACACGGCTGGTTGTGATGTTGGGAATTCCCCAAATCATGGCACCTTTAAAATCTAAACTTGGTGGCTGGCAAGTAAGGATTAAGACTCCATCCACCCTCATCTGTTCATATGGATTTCTTGAGATTTTAGGAATAAACCTTTTATGCAGATTGTTTTGTGATATGCCTTTTTATGGTCAAAATATTTATTAACTATCTACTATGTCAGGCACGGTACGAGGTACATTGGGCACTAAAGATGGCTTGAAAACCTGACATCCAATGTGTGCATACATGTGTTCTTGCACATGTGTGCATATATGTCTATGTGTGCATGGACATTATATATGTGTGAGTGTGTGTGCTGTGTGTGTCTAAGTGTTTCTGTGTATGTGTATGTACATGCGGGCATGCATGTGAGTCTAGGTGTGTCTGTGTGCACACGTACACTGTGTGTATGTATACGTGTGTGTGTGTGCCGTACCTGTGTGTCTGAGTCTGTGTATGTGCACTGTGTACACACACATGTGTCTGCATATGTGTGCATGTGGGTGTGTCTGAGTCTAAATGTGTCTATGTGCATGTGCACTGTGTTTGTGTGTTTATGTTCATGTACGTGTGTGACTGTATCTGTGTGTGTGCACATGCATGTGTGTGAGCGTATGTATGTGTAGGTGAATAATCATACTACACAGAGATGCAAAGTGCCTTGGGAGCAGGGGTAGTGGTGGTGCGGGACAACTAAAAATACCTGGAGGCTTCCCAGTGTGGTAGCAGAAGGAAAAGGTGGCCGAAAGGCATTTTAGGAAAAGGGAAAAAATCTCAGTTCTCTGGAATTTGGTGAGCCATTCAGTGCACTGTGGTAGAAGTCGTGAGGAAAAGTTTAGGGAAGGTGACAGAGTCCAACTGTGAAAGGCCACTCTGCCAAGCTGAAGAAGGTAAGGACCAAACAGCTTTCAGCAGCACGCTACGTCCCTGCACTGTTTCATCTTCCTGGGCATTCGGTTAACCTACCTGTCCCATGGCCCTCAGGTCACTGACTCCTGTGACATGTGTCACCTTGTCCCAGAGCAGACATGAGGAGTTGTGCCACCTGTCTGCTCTCTCTTCCCCAGGTAACTTGGAAGCCACTTGTTTCTTATGGTTTATCTACAAGTTGGAGAAAACCTGCTTGAGACTGTGTTGTGACAGAGAAATAAACTTTTACTGTTTAATAGCCTAACCTATTCTGAGTAAAATAAGCACTATATACATATATAGATAGAGAGAGAGACAGAGATATATATAGAGAGATATAGATATATAGAGATAGAGAAAGAGATATATAGATAAATATAGATATACATATGTATATGCACACTTGTATGTACAGATTTGTGTATGCATACATACACGTATAAAAAAAATTATACGCACATATATATATATATGTAGTCATACCTTGGAGATATGGCAGTTAGCTTCCAGACAACTGCAATAAAGTGAATCACATGAATTTTTTTGTTTCCCAGTGCATGTAAAAGTTATGTTTACACTATACTGTAGTCTGTTAAGTGTGCAATAGCATTAAGTCTAAAAAACAATGTATGTACCTTAATTAAAGAACACTTAATTGCTAAAAAAAAAAAAATGCTGACTAATAGAGCGGTGGTTGCTAAAGTGTGGCGTGGCTGTGGCAATTTCCTCAAATAAGGCAAAAATGAAGTTTACCACATTGATTGACTCTTTCACAAAAGACTTCTCTGTAGCGTGTAATGCTGTTTAATAGTATTTTAACCACAGCAGAACTTCATCGAAAATTGGAGTCAACCCTCTCAAATCCTGCCACTGCTTAATCAACTAAGTTTATGTAATATTCTAAACCTGTCGTTGTTATTTCACCAGTGTTCATGACATCTTCACCAGGAGTAGATTCCATCTCAAGAAACCACTTTCTTTGCTCATCCATAAGAAGCAACTTCTCATTAGTTAAAGTTTTATCATGGGATTGCAACAATTCAGTCACATCTTCAGGCTCCACTTCTAATTCTAGTTTTCTTGCTATTTCCACCACATCTGCAGTTACTTCTTCTACTGAAGTCTTGAACCCCTCAAAGTTATACATGAGGGTTGGAATCAACTTCTTCCAAACTCCTGTTAGTGTTGATATTTTGACCTCCTCCCATGAATCACAGATGTTTTAATGGCATCTAGAGTGGTGAATCCTTTCCAGGAGGTTTTCAATTTACTTTGCCCAGATCCATCAGAGGAATCACTATTTATGGCAGCTATAGTCTTTTTTTTTTATAGTCTTACAAAATATATTTCTTAAATAATAAGACTTGAAAATCAAAATTGCTCCTTGATCCATGGGCTACAGAATGGGTGTTGCTAGCAGCATGAAAACAACATTAATCTCCTTGTACATCTCCATCAGAGCTCTTGGGTAACCAGGTACGTTATCAGTGAGCAGTAATATTTTGAATGAAATCTTTTTTTCTGAGCAGTAAGCCTCAACAATGGGCTTAAAATATTCAGTAAACCATGTTGTAAACAGATAACGCTGTCATCAAGGGTTTGCGGTTCCATTTATAGAGCACAGGCAGAGGAGATTTAGCATAATTCTTAGGGGCCCTCCAGTTTTTGGAATGGTAAATGAGCATTGGCTTCAACTTAAAGTCGCCAGCTGCATTAGTCCCAAACAAGGGAGTCAGCCTGTCCCTCTGAAGTTCAAAGCCAGATATTGACTTCTCTCTGGCTATGAAAGTCCTAGGTGGCAGCTCCTTCCAATATAAGGCTTTTTTGTCTACGTTGAAAATCTGTTGTTTAGCTTAGCCACCTTCATCCGTTATCTAGCTAGATCTCCTGGCTAACTTGCTGCGGCTTCTATATTAACACTTGCTGCTTCTCCTTGCACTTCTATGTTATAGAGACTTTTCCTTCAACCTCATGAACCAATCTCTGTTAGCTTCAAACTTTTCTTCTGCAGCTTCCTCACATCTCTCAGACTTCAAAGGATTGAAGAGAGTTAGGGGCTTGCTCTGGATTAGGCTTTGGCTTAAGGGAATGTTGTAACTGGTTTGATCTTCTATCCAGACTACTGAAACTTTTTCCATATCAGCAGTAAGGCTGTTTTGTTTTCTTATCATTTGTGTGTTCACTGGAATAGTGCTTTTAATTTCCTTCAAGAACTTTTCCTTTGCATTCACAACTTGTCTAGCTGTGTGGCGCAAGAGGCCTAGTTTTCCGCCTGTCTCAGCTTTTGATGTGCCTTCCTCACTAAGCTTAATTGTTTCTAGCTTTTGATTTAAAGTGAGAGATGTGCGACTATTCATTTCACTTGAATCCTTAGGGGCCATTGGAAGGTTATTAATTGGCCTAATTTCAGTACTGTCATGTCTCAGGGAATAGGGAGGCCTGAGGAGAGGGAGAGAGACAGGGGAACGGCTGGTAGGTGGAGCAGTCAGAACACATAACATTTATCAATTAAGTTTGCCGTTTTATATGGGCACAGTTCATGGTAGACCAAAACAATTACAATAGTAACATCAACGATCAGAAATCACCATAAAAGATATAATTAAAAAGTTGACACGGAGGCATGAAGTGAGCACATGGTGTTGGAAAAACGGTGCCGATAGACTTACTTGACACAGGGCTGCCACAAACCTTCAGTTTGTAAAAAGCACAATATATGTGACACACAATAAAGCAAAGGGCAATAAAAGGAGGTACGCCTATATATATGTTGTTGTTGTTAGGTGCCGTTGAGTCTGTTCCAACTCACAGTGACCTTATAGGGTTTCCAAGGATTCGAACTGCCAAACTTTTGGTTAGCTGCAAGTTCTTAACCACTGCGCCACCTATGCTTCTGTGTATATAAACACATGCACACACACTACACACACACACACACACATATGTGTTTGTATATGTTGTTAGGTGTAGTCAAGTCAACCCTGACTCATGACAACCCCGTGTATCACAGAAAGAAACACTGTCTAGTCTTGAGCCATCCTCACAACCTTTGCTATGTTTAAGTCAATGTTACAGCTACCATGTAAATCCATCTCATTGAGGGTCTTCCTCTTTTTCACTGACTGCTACGTCTTTCTCATGGTGCGGCTGGTAGTTTAGAACTGTCAACCTTTCGGCTAGCAGCTGAGCACTTAACCACTGAGCCACCAGGGCTCCTTTGAATAAAATATACTATATACCAACAAACCAACCCACTGCCGTCGAGTCGATTTCGACTCATAACGACCCTATAGGACCGAGTAGAACTGCCCCATAGAGTTTCTAAGGAGCACCTGGCGGATTCGAACTGCCAACCTCTTCGATTAGCATCTGTAGCACTTAACCACTACGCCACCAGGGTTTCCAAAATATACTATATATATATTTAACTAAGTTCACATCTTTAACTTCTCTCAGATTCCATTTTCACAACTGGTTTAAGAGAAACAAATGCTATTTTAAATTCCGTAGAGATGATGGGAAGGATTCCTGGCGGTGCAGTGATTAAGTGCTCTGCTGTGAACCGCAAAGTCAGCCATTCGAACTCACCAGCTGTTCTGTGGGAGACAGATGTGGCAGTCTGCTTCTGAAAAGATTACAGACTTAGAAACCCTGTGGGGGCAGTTCTAATCTGTCCTATAGGGTCGCTATAAGTCAGAATCTACTCATGGCAATGGGGTCAGGGTAGAGATGATGGGAGGGTCAAATGGATCACATGGTAAACTGAAAGAGCTGCTGACAAGACTAAGAGAGCCATCATTTTTAGATAACTAAGTAGGCAATACAAAACAAAACCCTGATTATTGCTCACAACTTCCTTGTGACCTTGGGTGATTTTGCCATGTTGTGGCCAGGAAAGTCTTTGTGCCACCCTAGAAACCCATTCTTTCTTGTTCTGGACAGGGCATAACTGTGCATCTCTGCAAACAGCCCTTCATTTGTGGACACTTAACTTGCCTAGAAAAAAACTAGACATTATATCAGGATGATAAAGTAAGAAATGCAATCTTCCCCGAATATCTCTACCTTAACACCATGAGTCAAAGTCGACTCGACAACATTTTTTTCTCTTTAATCTACATTTAAAAAAGATTTTTTTTTTCTATTTGGGAAAAAATGAATATATAGTTTCATCATGTTTGAGAACCTAATGTATATTAAAACCATCATGAAATATTTCAACCTCCAGTGGTCCCTTGGAACCTTCAGAAGATTCTTGATGAGTGGCCTGGAGAAAATAGAGTGAACCAGCTAATTCCCGGTAGTAGCTAATATTTACTGAGCAGTTTATTTTGACCCACTCACTGTTCTTAAAGATTTTACAAACATTCTGTCACTTACTTTCCACAATATCCTTCTGATGGACGTTCAGTCATCAGCTTCATTTTTCGGAAGAGGAAACCAAGGCACGGGTGTCAGTAAACTGTCCACCGTCACACAGCGAGATGGTGGGGGAATTGGGGTTAGACCTCAGCAGTCTGGCTCTACAGCCTAGCCTCTAAGCAACACTGCCTCGCTGACCTGAAGGTAAAAACTTGAGAGCCCGAGTTTACCTGGGGATAACTAAGCTACCTTTCTGCACTCAGATGTCCTGAGAGTTCCAGAGAGCAGCTAAGTTCAGTTACAGAAAAATAAAGTAACATTTCCTGTCCACTTGAATGCGTAGCTTTAAACATCTTACTCTATCAACCACAAATTACTTCAAGGACGACAGGGTGACATTTTGAGGTGTTAATGGATGTGCGTCTTCCCACTTGCTTGATATAAACTTCCCCAGCCCAGGAGGCCATGGCACACTACCCCACCTGCTCTCAGGGTACCTTCTTTACTCCGTCAAGTCTGATAGAAATGAGTTTGCATTCAGCTTTCAAAATACCTCACGATGGATCTCATAAGTAGCTTGAAGAAAAATGGCTTTTTTAAAAAGGAATTTTTGGTAAAATATACACAGCAAAGCATTTGCCAGAGAAATGGCATTTGCCATTGTAAGAACACCGTCTTTTGAGTATGCAGAGCAGAGAGCCTGAAATAAGTTTGGAAGAACTTATAGTACAGTCAGATTCCCCACCACAGAGAAAGGAGGCTGAAGGAAACGGAGAGCTAAATGGTGCAACAGTGGTGCAGGATGTGAGGAGAGATGTGGGAGAACTTGATGAGAAAGTATGTGTATGTCTCTGTCAGTTACCATGGAGTCAATTCCCACTCGTGGCGACCCCATGTGTGCAGGGTAGAACTGCTCCCATAGAGTTTTCAAGGCTATGACCTTTCAGAAGCAGATGGCCAAGCCTGTCTCCTGAGGCACCTCTGGGCGGGTGCCAACCACCAACCTTTCAGCTAGTATTGGAGTGCTCGACTGTTTGCGCCACCCAGGCACTCCTACTATTCCACTGTAGAAACTCAAATTGAATATACAGAGTGAAACTAATTAGAAGAGGACAAAACATACATAATGGAAATGCAGGACCCCTTGGTATTAACTGCAGGAGATACTTTGGGAGGTTGTGGGCTGCAGGTTCCTGGATTCTAGGAAGGGCAACATTGACATTGTCCTGGGATCCAAGGCAGGAAGGAAGATAAGCAAGCCATGGAGAAGTGTGATGGGACAAGTGGAAGATTCAGGAAAGGAGGCACTTGGGCAAAGAGGAGTTGAAACAGCAGTCACAGATGGTGAAAATATGGATACTCAGTAGGTAGACTGAGCTCTTAGAAATGAGTTGTGAACGTAAATGTAATGAAAACAATCACAGTTACTTAAGCTTCTTAAACTGAGCTTTTCCTAAAAGCGTCCTGTGAGATAATTGGGTTATGGGTTGAGCTGAAATTTGCTTTTTTTATATATTAATGGAGGAAGGGTGTGTTAAGAAAATGAACAGTAAGGCAGCATGGCAGGGAGGGTGTACAAACAAAGGGAACAAACCAGGTCCAATCACCCTCAAGCACTTAGGCACAACCATTTACACATAAACAATAGTTAGACTAATTGCATATCATTTGTAGTTACCCACTGAAGGAGACTGAATAAAAGATTCTCATTAGGTAATATTTAGCAGTCTTGGTTCACGCTTTGCTCCTCACCTAAGAATAATAAAACTGAGCTTCATTTGCATTATGGTATCATTCAGATAATTTACTAATTCAGATGGACCTCCTTCCCAGTTAGTTAAAATTTGGTTTCTCATCACTAAGAATCAAAGATTCAGGAAACATTGCTAGTGAATTCATGTGCCAAGTTAAGGGCTGTACAAAGGATTCCCTCTTAATCTTCCATTCAGACAGTGTTATATTTGGACCCCCTATGTTCTTTCTGATGAGCCAGTTTCCATCTTCCTTGAAAACTTCTGGAAGCCCATATAATTCCTTAATGTTGGGGGCTAGGACTTGAGGAGGTCATCTGGTTGGGATCTTGAAAGGACAAATTGGAAAATGGAAAGGAAACAAAGGTCTGAGCTGAGAACCTTGAACATAGGACCACATGGGGTTAGTCACAGAAAACCCATGATACAAGGAGGAGGAAAATTCACCTTGATTTCTCTGCTAACGTCTAAGGAATACACCATGCTTAGGACTACAGAGCAGGTTAGAGTTGTGGGGAGCAGAAGCAAGAATTTGGAGGTGGAAGGAAGGAAAAGGTTCTCAGCCTATGAAGGAGGGATGGTAAGATCTAGACAGGGGTGTCTTTTCTCTGGCCAAAAAGGCTTCAGGGTTAGAGGAGAAGAACCAGAGCGCTAAGCAGGAAACCAAGTCAGAGACCCAGGTATGTGGACTGAGCAAGACAGCTGAGACTAAGTAAGGCAAAAACACAGTGGGTATAGGTTCTTGAGGGCTAAACCAGGTTCTGGGTACTGGCCTATGGCCCCACAACAAATCTCATAGCTTACCCACTGAAATATATCACTTACCTTCATCACAGTTGGCTTAAAAATGGGATAAGGATAAGCTAAACATTTCTGCAGAGGACTTCTGTCAATACAGCTGATAGAGGCCAGACAAGGCAGGGGCTGACGTGTGAAACTGTGGTTGATAAGAACCCCTACCCTTGTCACTGGGAATGTGACCTTCCTGACTTAATTTAGGCATGGACAGAAACAGACACCACAGTTCATTTATGTAGTAAATGTTTATTGAGGGTGTGCAGTATGCATAGTGCTGAGCTCTGAATCCAACATCAGGCATGCCTTTCCTTCAAGGAGCTTAATGACTGTCCATACATATTTAAATAACAGTTTAAAACAGAGTTGGATTAAGTGGAAGGAAGAGAAATACAACCCATAACACTATTGGAACTCAGAGGAATGAGTCAAGAGGGGCTTCAGGGAGGAAGCAACCCAAGCTGAGCCTTAAAGAATGGGTAGAATTTAGATAGATGCAAATGAAGATGGAAGGCAATTCCAGATGGAATTCAAATCACCTTGAATTGTGAGAGCTAAATGAGATACGTCACAGAAGCTGCTTGGCAAGATTCCTGCACCAGAAAGCCCCCAGTGAATGGACAGTACGGCTACTGCCGTTGCTATTATTTCTGCTGTTAATATTTTACTACTTTTATTGCTGTTACAATTTTTTTTATGCTAGTTTTTTTTTTTTTTTTTTTACTGCTTTTTGTAAGGTAATGGGGATAAAAAGGATAGGTTTGGAAGATAGTGAGGAGGGACATTTCTGTTTCTTTTTTGGGAAGTATGTGGAATAAAAGCAAAGAGAACAAGGGCTTGCATCAGACCTGTTTGTCAAGCATGCTTCCTGCCCCCATCCCCGCAAAAAAAAAAAAAAATGCTTGGGCTCAAAGGGGACCACAGCAGAAGTTACACTAGGAAATTTAAGCTAGATGCCTACAAACACCGCTGCTGATTGCTGTGTAGCTAAAACTCATCGTGTGTTAGCAAAGAGAACACGTGAGGCAGAGCGTTCCAAGCACCTGACCAGATTTCCAATTCCTGTCTTTCTGCGTCTCTCTTTGTCCAGGGTCTAGCTGTCTTTACGGCAAACATGTCAATAGGAAAAAGATAAAAATAAGACAATGCTATTTAGTGCCTGGAGCCCTGTTACCGGCACAATAGTTAACCAAGAGGTTAGCAGTTCAAATCTACCCACTGCTCCTTGGAAGCCCTATGGGGCAGTTCTACTCTATTCTTTAAGGTTCCTGTGAGTTGGAATTGACTCAATGGAAGTGGATTTCTTTTATTCTTTTTTTTTTTTTTTAGCAATGATGTTGCTAGAACAGAGAGTAGAAACACTAACAGAGTAAGCAGGTATTTGTTCACATATTTGGCACATCCCCTCTGGTGCTGTGTTCAAGGAGTGGCAAATGAGATTTCATTTCAGAGTAATTATTGCCTGAGTCTCAGAACAACTGCTTTATTGCATATTATTACCCCCTTGCTATGGCCAGTCTCTCTTCATTCTGTTTGCTGTCATGTTCTATAAATATCAGAGGCTGCAGAGGCAGCCGTCACTGAGTGCAGTGTGTGTTTCCCAAGCACACAAAGCTTGCTCCTCCGCCATACCGTCTTGGGGTCTGCAGGCTGCTGTCCTAGAGGAGACTAGTCAGCCACTGGCAAATGACAATGAACTCCAATTTTAGTTTCTATTTTATGCCGTGGACCTTGTGTGTGTGTCTGTGTGCAAAAGTTAGGAGCTGGTTCCAAGGGACAAAGTCCCGCTGCCAAGAGCCTAAGTGATTTGTTTGGGCTCAGCTTTGCTACAGGGGCTCTTGGTTCTGAAGGAGCGCAAAGAAGCAGGCTCCTGGGATAGCTCCCTGCTGAAAGTTTTATTCTGAGTAGTGTTCCCAAAGAGGCGGGCCTCCAGTAGCAAGGTGGTCCTGCAAAAACCAGACCGAATCATTTCGAGAACACCAGAGGATCAAAAAAAAAAAAAAAGAAGCAAAACTATCATTTTTTCCTGGAGTATTTTCTTTTTGAAATAAAGGAACAGTTTGAGACCTGTGAATTATTGCAATGACTGAACACACCATGGAGGCAGCATGTGAAATAACGTGAGGCCTCAGTGTTCTCATGTAAGATGCAGCAAACTCTTGTTTTCTAAATGCCTGATTTATCCCTGGCCGCCAGAACTCGTTGCAGCTGAAGGAGCAGTAGCAGCTCAATGAGGATCATTTCCTTAATGTGGATTTCAGATGCTTTTAGTGAAACTCACCAAACTCTTCATTTGTTCTAGTAGGCAGCTTGTTGCAAACTGTGGTACCGCAAACTGTGGTCACGGGCTCTGTTTCTCACCGATGATTTTCAGTGAAAAGGATCAACAAGTAAAGTGTAGTCCTTCCTTACACAGCGCTGTGTCTCTCAATGCACTGGAAGCTGTCCCGAGGGGCCGTGGGCTTTCCTCACCCCGATACTCCTAGCAAAAGACTTACAACTCCAACCCCCATTACAAATACACCATTTCAAACACTGCTACAGGGTTAAGTACAAGTGCCTTTTCCTAAAGAAAGGAGGAAAATAAACAAACAAAAAAATCCACTCATCAAAATTACTCATTCACACATTCAACAGTAGCAGGAAAAAAAAAAAAAAACCCTTTAATCATATGAAACTACAATACAGCTTCTTATCTACTATGAAAAACTCGTTGCTTTAACCTATCCTTCTTTCAACCTTTTTAATAAAGGAAATAAACTCCACTCATTTCAGTGCTAGCTAGGATACCGTCTCTTAGGCTCCACCTGTTTCATCCTTTAAATCAAGGTTCAGCATGGAAGGCTTACCTTGAAGGAGGAGTAGAAAGAGCCCCACTCTTCTCCCTCCACTACTTCGGTGACAGTCACTGTTTCGGAGCAGGCGGCCGGGGAAGAATCCAGCATCTGTGTGGTCCCACTGGAATCGGGGCTGCCCTCTGTGAGGTTGGCTGGCATGGCTCAGGCAGGGTTTAGCCTCTCTGTCCCTGCACCTGCAGCCAAATAGCAGAGTCTGGCTCACCTCTGGAGAGCCGGGCAACAGGCAGCAGCTCTGCCTCCCAAGTCTTCTGGCTGGAGCTGGGCTGAGCAAAGGCACACAGAGCCCTCCTGAGCTCACCTCATTGAAGAGCTCTGCCTGATGATAGGGAGGATCCACGTGCTGCTCTCTCCTTGCATTTACCATCCAGTAGCCAGCACAGTCCTGCCCAGGGTCGGGGCCTCATCCTGACGGCAATCCCTGTGGTCCCTGGACAGGCCTCCCTTCAGTGTGTCTCTGCCCAGGTATCCTTTTCCTAACTTCCAGAACGGACCCCCACTTCTGCTCAAGCTTCAAAAATACAGGAGTTTGGACTGTTCAGTAGGTTGATCAATTCAGGTCATGTTTGCATTTCTGAAATCAAATCAAAATTATGCATTTGTTTCAGCTGAGATTATTGTCTGACTTAGAATCCTTACCCAGCCTTGTACTGAGCAGCATACACCTTATTCAGAAAACAGATGCAACTAGCACATTTGGATTTCACACCTGTGGTTTTGCTCCAGGTTTTCAAAAGGCAGTTCTCAGAAAAGCCTGGAGTCTATGTTTGTCAATAAGGCCTGACCCCTCTGTGATATGGCTGAGAACGGAGCCTGGTACAGAATCCTGTCACCTCGAGTGTATTCACCTCTGTTGTTGCCCAGGACCATACTCAGGGAGGGCTGGATGGAGGTAAGGGAGGTATCCTTGGCGCAATAGACAGGCGTGGGCAAGAATAACCTTGGCTGCTCCCATTTCTCACACAAATAAAACAGATATATGTGTTTTGATTTAACTTCCAAAACAACTCTGTGAGGCCTTTGGGGAAGATAACTTTATGTTTCATTTTACACTGGAAGAGACTGTCTCTGAGAGATGAAATGACTTGCTCAAGATCCTAAAGCCGACAATGGAAATGAGATGAACTCCCATCCCTTCAGAAATCCCTAGACAGTGGTGCTTTCATCTAATACAGACTGGTTTGCATTAATTCCCAAATGCCTACAGGGGCATGGAGTTAACATAAATAGGGGTGGCAGGCCAGGTGTAAAACAATAGGCACTAAGCTGCTTATTGTATTGCAAGCAAACGTAATACCTGAGTACTTACACTGAAAACGCCCCAAGAGTCAAATAAACATGCCCAGCCACCTGTTTTTGACACTTGGTATAAGAGAGGTGGCAGGTTTAGTATAATCATAAAAGACTGCAGCCCCCCATGAGACTTCCTGGGAAAGCTTTGGCATAATCCATCCAGCCCCAAGAAGGGTACAGTATGCTACAGTGTGTCTATAAAGAAGGGGCAGGGCAAACAGGAAAGAGCTGTCCAGAAAACTGTGTAAGCTTTGGCTCTTAGGGAAAGGGTAAAACAGAACAACAACCCAATAGCAAAATGAGCAAAGATATTCCAACTGGCAAATAAACATGGAAAGATGCTCAACCATATTAATAAATAAAAAAAGCAACTTAAAACAATAAGAAAGCATTTTTACCTGTTAGCAGATGAAAAATACAGTATGACCTCCCCTAGCGCTAATAAGAATAAGGAGAAACACATATGCTTTTCCACTTCTGATGTGAGGATTAATTGACATGGTGGCTTTGAAGATAAATTTGGAAGTATATAGTAAGATTGAAATTACACATCCTAAGTGCATGATTTCACTTCTGCGCTGCTGATAATTTTCCATCTCTGTATCTGGGTTATGTATGCGTGTTCCGTTTGGGGAAATCTGTTGTGCTACACTCTTAAAATGTATGTGCTTTTCTATCGAAAGGTTTTACTTGAATTAAAATTTATAAAAAAAAACCTGTGAGAAACTTCTGGAGGTGAGGGGTGATGCAGAAGCTGGTTGGGTCACAGTGTAGTAGAGATGGGGAAAGAAAATGGCAGATGCTTATGGACAGGCTATAGATTGAGTTTTCTGGTTGTGCCCTTTTCTTTCCACTCATGGTCCAGTGGACATTGCCTGACCTGTGGGTACCCAAGAGAAACATTCACACGCACACACACTGTATTTTTACACAAATAACGCATGCCTGCTTGTTTGTTTGCCAGCTGCACCCTCCTCTCACAATATATTTTCTTAGGCACATTGCGCTAATTTTTTTTTTTTTACAGCAACATGTGGAGGAGGACCGGCATGGTGGTGCTTGTGAGGGTACCTCATGATGGGAGGAGAGCGCGGCCAGAAAACAAACACAGAGAGTGCGCATTATTTGCGTTAAGATAAGGTGTGTGTGTGTGTGTGTGTACACTCTGGTGGTGCAGTGGTTAAAGCACTAGACTGCTAAGCAAAAGGTCAGCAGTTCAAAACCACCAGCCATTCCACAGGGGAAATATGTGGCAATCTGGTTCCATAAAGATTTACAGCCTTGGAAACCCTATGAGGTCACTGTGAGTTGGAATCAACTTGGTGACAGTGGGTTTTGTATACACAAGGAGATATGCAAAATAATATCTTTGCAACACTGATTAGAAACAAATCAGAAACAACTAAATATTCATGGTGAAGAAATTGACAAGAACTCCAAACATAGCTACCCAAATACACATCAATAGTAGACTGTGTAAATGCTTTGTTGTTTAGTCACAATGGAATACTATAGAGCAATGGGAATGAATGATCTACAATCAAATATGGCATTATGGATGAAACTCATAAACACAATATTTAGTAAAATAATACATAGATTTGTTTCATTTACAACAAGTATAACTATATGCGAGTGTATTTACAATGGACTACTGTCATAGATGGAATTGTGACCCGAAAAAATATGTGTCAACTTGGTTAGTTCATGATTGTGTGCATTGTCCTCTATTTTGTGATTTTCCTATGTGTTATAAATTATAATCTCTGTCTGTGGATAAAGAGGATTAGGGTGGGATGTAATACCCTTGCTCAGGTCACATCCTTGATCCAATATAAAGGGAGTTTCTCTAGGGTGTGGCCTGTACCATCTTTTATCTTACAAGAGATAAAATGAAAGGGAAGCAAGCAGAGAGTTGGGAACCTCATACCACCAAGAAAGCAATGCCGGGAACAAAGTGCATCCTTTGGACCTGGAGTTTCTACGTGGAGAAGCTTCTAGTCTAGAGGAAGAGTGACAACAAGGACTTTGCTCCAGAGCCAACAGAGAAAGCCTTCCACTGGAGCTGATGCCCTGAATTTGGACTTCTAGCGTACTAGACTGTGAGAGAATAAACTTCTGTTCCTTAAAGCTACCTTCATGTGGTATCTAGCAGCACTAGATAACTAAGACAACTGTTATACAGCAGTTAAAAGACAGGCGCAGACAAAATGGCAAACCAGCATGGCTGTTAGCTCCTCCCCTGTAGTTAACTCTGAAGACTCCACAAAAATAAAAAGGACATTGAAGGATCACAGAACTTAACATAAAGCCATGAAACACCACTCTAATGGCCAAAATGATAAAGATGGAAAACACCAAATGTTGGTAAGGATAAAAGAACTATCATGTTCTACTCTGGAAATGACAGTTGGTACAACCACTTTGAAAAACTATTTGACAGTATTACCTGAAGTTGAACATAGGCATACTTTACTACAATCAGCTTCATTGCTAGAAAATAACCAACACAAAAGAGTACATTTTTAAACCAAAAAATACAAAGCTGAGTATAGTAGCTCTGTTTTTAATTGGCCCTGGCTGGAAGCTAATACCCCCACATGTCTTTCAGTTTGTTTTACTGTAGGAGCTTGTGTGTTGCTGTGATGCTGGAAGATATGCCACCAGTATTCAAATACCAGAAGGGTCACGGATGCCGAACAGGTTTCAGCTGAGCTTCCAGACTAAGAAAGGCTAAGAAGAAGGACCTGGCAGTCTACTTATGAAAACAGAACATTGACATAGTGCCAGATGAGCCCTTAGGTTGGAAGGCACTCAAAATACGACTGGGAAAGAGCCGTCTCCTCCAGGTAGAGTAGACCTTAATATGGTTGGAGTCAAGCTTTGGGGACCTTCATTTGCTGATGTGGCATGACTCAAAGTAAGGAGAAACAGCTGCAAACATGCATTAATAATCGGAATCTGGAATGTATGAAGTACAAATCTAGGAAAATTAGAAATTGTCAAAAATGAAATGAAATATATAAAGATTGATATCTGAAGAATTAGTGAGCTGGAATGGACTGCTATTTGTCTTTTTTTTTTTTTTTTTGAGGTCATTGTAGCGAACATTTGTCTTTTTTTATTGTTCTTTAAGTGAAAGTTTACAAATCAAGTCAGTCTCTCATATAAAAATTTACATACACCTTACGATATACTCCTAATTGCTCTCCCCCTAATGAGACAGTGCACTCCTTCCCTCCACTCTCTCTTTTCGTGTCCATTCCGCCAGCTTCTGACCCCCTCTGCACTCTCATCTCCCCTCCAGACAGGAAATGCCAGCATAGTCTCATGTGTCTACTTGATCCAAGAAGCTAATTCTTCACCAGTATCATTTTCTATCCCTTTGTCCAGTCCAATTCCTGTCTGAAGAGTTGGCTTTGGGAATGGTTCCTGTCTTGGGCTAATGGAAGGTCTGGGGAACATGACCACCAGGGTCCTCTTAGTCTCAGTCAGACCGTTAAGTCTGGTCTTTTTACGAGAATTTGGGGTCTGCGTCCCACTACTCTCCTGCTCCCTCAGGAGTTCTCTGTTGTGTTTCCTATCAGGGCAGTCATCGGTTGTAGCTGGGCACCATCTAGTTCTTCCTGTCTCAGGCTGATGTAGTCTCTGGTTTATGCGGCCCTTTCGGTCTCTTGGGCTCATAATTACCTTGTGCCTTTGGTGTTCTTCATTCTTCTTTGCTTCAGGTACATTGAGACCAAATGATGCATCTTAGATGGACATTTGCTAGTGTTTAAGACCCCAGATGCCACTCTCCAAAGTGGGATGCAGAAAGTTTCCTTAATAGATTTTGTTGTGCCAATTGACTTAGACGTCCCCTGAAACCATGGTTCCCGAACCCCTGCCCCTGCTACGCTGGCCTTGGAAGCTTTCAATTTATTCAGGAAGCTTCTTTGCTTTTTGTTTAGTCCAGTTGTGCTGACCTTTCCTGTACTGGGTGATGTCTTTCCCTTCACCTAAAATAGTTCTTATCTACTATCTAATTAGTGAATACCCTCTCCCTCCCTCCCTACCTCCTCCCTCTCATAACCATCAAAGAATATATTCTTCTCTGTTTAAACTATTTCTCGAGCTCTTGTAATAGTGGCCTTACACAATATTTGTCCTTTTGCAGCTGACTAATTTCACTCAGCATAATGCCTTCCAAATTCCTCCATGTTATAAAATGTTTCACAGGTTCGTCGCCGTTCTTTGTTGTTGCATAGTATTCCATTGTGTGAAAATACTATAATTTATTTATCCATTCATTCCTTGATGGACACCTTGGTTGCTTCCATCTTTTTGCTATTGTCAACAGCGCTGCAGTGAACATGGGTGTGCATATATCTGTTTGTGTAAAGGCCCTAATTTCTCAAGGATATATTCCAAGGAGTGGGATTGCTGGATAGTATGGTAGTTCTATTTCTAGCTTTTTAAGGAAGTGCCAAATCGATTTCCAAAGTGGTTGTACAATTTTACATTCCCACCAGCAGTGTATAAGTGTTCCAGTCTCTCCGCAACCTCCCCAACATTTATTATTTTGCATTTTTTGGATTAACGCCAGCCTTGCTGGAGTGAGATGAAATCTCATTCGAGTTTTGATTTGCATTATGGCTAATGATCTTGAGCATTTCCTCGTGTATCTGTCAGTTACCTGAATGTCTTCTTTAGTGAAGTGTCTGTCCATATCTTTTGCCCATTTTTTAATAAGGTTATTTGTCTTTTTGTAGTTGAGTTTTTGCAGTATCATGTAGAATTTAGAGATCAGGCCCTGATCAGAAATGTCATGGCTTAAATTTTTTTCCCAATCTGTAGGTAATCTTTTTACTCTTTTGGTAAAGTCTTTGGATGAGCATAGGTGTTTGATTTTTAGGAGCTCCCAGTTATCTAGTTTCTTTTCTGCATTGTTAGTAATGTTTTGTGTACTGTTTATGCCATGTACTAGGGCTCCTAATGTTGTCCCTATTTTTTCTTACATGATCTTTATTGTTTTAGATTTTGTATTTAGGTCTTTGATGCATTTTGAGTTCGTTCTTGTGCATGGTGTGAGGCATGGGTCTTTTTTCATTTTTTTTGCAGATGGATATCCAGTTATGCCAGCACCATTTGTCAAAGAGACTGTCTTTTCCCCATTTAACTGACTTTGGGCCTTTGTCAAATATCAGCTGCTCATATGTGGATGATGTATGTCTGAATTCTCAATTCTGTTCCATTGGTCTATGTATCTGTTGTTCTACCAGTACCAGGATGTTTTGACTACTATGGCAGTATAATAGATTCCAAAATCAGGTAGAGTGAGGTCCCCCATTTTGTTCTTTTTTTTCAGTAATGCTTTGTTTATCTGGGGCCTCTTTCCTTTCCATATGGAGTTGGTGATTTGTTTCTCTATCTCATTAAAAAATGCTGTTGGAATTTGGATAGGAATTGCATTGTATCTATAGATCGCCTTTGGTAGAATAGGCACTTTTACAATGTTAAATCTTCCTATCCACGAGCAAAGTATGTTTTTCTACTTATGTAGGTCTCTCTTGGTTTCTTTCAGTAGTGTTTTGAAGTTTTCATTGTATAAGTCTTTTACATCTCTGGTAAGATTTATTCCTAAGTATTTTATCTTCTCGGGGGCTACTGTAAATGGCATTGATTTGGTGATTTCCTCTTTGATGTTCTTTTTGTTGGTGTAGAGGAATCCAACTGATTTTTGTATGTTTATCTCGCACCCTGATGCTCTGCGGAACTCTTCTATTAGTTTCAGTAGTTTTCTGGAGAATTCCTTAGGGTTTTCTGTGTATAAGATCATGTCATCTGCAAATAGAGATACTTTTACTTCTTCCTTGCCAAGCTGGATGCCCTTTATTTCTTTATCTAGCCTAATTGCTGTGGCTAGGACCTCCAGCACAATGTTGAATAAGAGTGGTAATAAAGGGCACCCTTGTCTCCTGATCTCACAGGGAATGCTTTCAGGCTCTCTCCATTTAGGATGATGTTGGCTGTTGGCTTTGTATAAATGCCTTTTATTATGCTGAGGAATTTTCCTTCTATTCCTATTTTGCTGGGAGTTTTTTTTTATCATAAATTGGTGTTGAACTTTGTCAAATGCCTTTTCTGCATCAATTGATAAAATCATGTGACTCTTGTCTACATGATGGACTACATGAATTGTTTTTCTAATGTTGAACCATCCCTGCATACCTGGTATGAATCCCACTTGGTCATGATGAATTTTTTTTTTTTTTGATATGTTGTGGAATTCTATTGGTTAGAATCTTGTTAAGGATTTTTGCATCTGTGTTCATGAGGGATATAGGTCTGTAATTTTCTTTTTGTGTGTGTGTCTTTACCTGGTTTTGATATCAGGGATATGGTGGCTTCATAGAATGAGTTTGGGGGGATTCCATCTATTTGTATGCTCTTAAATACCTTTAGTAATAGTGGTGTTGACTCTTCTCGGAAAGTTTGTTAAAACTCTGCAGTGAAGCTGTCCAGGCCAGGGCTTTCTTTGTTGGGAGTTTTTTGATTACTTTTTCCATCTCTTCTTTTGTTACGAGTCTATTTAGTTGTTCTACCTTGTTTGTGTTAGTTTAGGTAGGTAGTGTGTTTCTAGGAATTCATCCTTTTCTTCTAGGTTTTCAAATCTGTTAGAGTACAATTTTTCTTAGTAATCTGATATGATTCTTTTAATTTCAGTTTATCAATTTTGTTGATTTTTTTTCAGAGAATCAGCTTTTGGTCTTGTTAATTCTTTCAATTGTTTTTCTGTTTTCTATTTCATTTAGTTCTGCTGTAATTTTTATTATTTGTTTATTTCTGGTGACTGAGGGTTTCATTTGTTGCTCTCTTTCTATTTGTTCAAGTTGTAGGGGTAGTTCTTTGATTTTGGCCCTTTCTTCTTTTTGGATGTGTGCATTTATTTGTATAAATTGACCTCCGAGCACTGCTTTTGCTGTGTCCCAAAGGTTCTGATAGGGAGTGTTTTCATTCTCATTGGATTCTCTGAATTTCTTTATTCCATCCTTAATGTCTTCTATAATCCAGTCTTTTTTCAGCAGAGTATTGTTCAGTTTCCAAGTGTTTGGTTTCTTTTCCTGTTATTATTTCTACTGTTATGGCCTTATGGTCTGAGAAGATGCTTTGTAATATTTCAATGTTTTCGATTCTGCTAAGGCTTGCTTTATGATGTAATATGGGGTCTATTCTAAAGAATGTTCCATGTGCACTAGAAAAGAAAGTATACTTGGTTGCTGCTGGGTGGAGTGTTCTGTACATGTCTATGAGGTCAAGTTGGTTGATTGTGGCATTTAGATCTTCCGTGTCTTTATTGAGCTTCTTTCTGGATGTCCTCTCCTTTACCAAAAGTTGTGTGTTGAAGTCTCCTACTATAATTGTGGAGCTGTCTATCTCACTTTTCAATGCTGTTAGACTTTGTTTTTATGTATCTTGCAGCCCTGTCATTTGGTGCATAAATTTTTAATATGGTTATATCCTCCTGGTATATTGTCGCTTTAATCATTATATAGTGTTCTTCCTTATCCTTTGTGGTGGATTTAACTTTAATGTCTATTTTGTCCGAAATTAATATTGCCATACCTGCTCTTTTTTGATTGTTGTTTGCTTGATACATTTTTTTCCATCCTTTGAGTTTTAGTTTGTTTGTGTCTCTAAGTCTAAAGCGTGTCTCTTGTAGGCAACATATACACAGATCGTGTTTTTTAATCCACTCTGCCACTCTCTGTTTCTTTATTGGTACATTTAGTCCATTTACATTCAGTGTAATTATGAATATGTATGAACTTAGTGCTATCATTTTGACGTCTTTTTTTTTGTGTGTTGTTGACAGTTTCTTTTTTCCACTTAATTTTTTTTGTGCCGAGTAGTTTATCTTTATATATTGTTTTTTCCTCTTACTTGTTGTTGTTGATTTTATTTCTGCTGAGTCTCTATTTTTTTTCTTATATTTCATTTTGATGAGTAGGATAGTTTGTCTCCTTTGTGGTTACCTTAATATTTACCCCTATTTTTCTAAATTTAAACCTAACCTTTATTTCTTTATATTGCCTTGTCTTCCTCTCCATATGAAAGATCTATGACATTTCTTAGTCCCTCTTTATTATTTTAATGTTGTCTTCTTTTACATAATAGTATCACTCTTTTCCTGTTTTGAGAGTTCTTTTACCTTGATTTATTTTTGCCATTTCCCTGCCTGGGATGACATCTGATTGTGCTGCCCAGTGTTCTAGTCTTGAGTTGATACCTGATATTATTGATTTTCTAACCAAAGAACTCCCTTTAGTATTTCTTGTAGTTTTGGTTTGGTTTTTATGAATTCCTAAACTTCCGTTTATTTGGAAATATCCTAATTTCACCTTCATATTTGAGAGACAATTTCACTGGATATATGATTCTTGGTTAGCAATTTTTTTTTTCCTTCAATGCTTTATATAAGTCATCCCATTGCCTTTTTGCCAGCATGGTTTTGGCCGTGTAGTCCGAGCTTATTCTTGTTGACTCCCCTTTGTAGGTGACTTTTTGTTTACCCCTAGATGCTCTTAAAATTCTCTCTTTATCTTTGGTTGTGGCAAGTTTGATTATAGTATGTCTTGGTGACTTTCTTTTAAGACCTACCTTATGTGGAGTTTGATGAGCATCTTGGATAGATATTTTCTCATTTTTCACAATATCAGGGAAGTTTTCTGCCAACAAATCTTCAACAATTCTCTCTATATGTTCTGCTATCCCTCCCTGTTCTGGTACTCCAATCACTCGTAGGTTATTTCTCTTGATAGAATCCAATGTGATTCTTAAGCTTTCTTCATTTTTTTTTTAATTCTTTTGTCTGATATTTCTTCAAATATATTGGTGCCAAGTGCTTTATTTTCAAGTTCACAGTTTCTGCCTTCCACTTGCTCAATTCTGGGCCTCTGGCTTTTTATTGAGTTGTCTAATTCTGTAATTTTATCGTTAATCTTCTGAGCTTCTGATTGCTGTCTGTCTATGGACTTTTCCAGCTCATCAAATTTTTCATTATGTTCCTGAATAACCTTTTTAATTTCTTCAACTACTTTATCTGTGTATTCCTTGGCTTGTTCTGCATATTGCCTGATTTTCTTCCTGATGTCATGAAGGGTTCTGTATATTAATCTTTTGTATTCTGCCTCTGGTAATTCCAGGAAGGCACTTTCATCTAGAAGATTCCTGGATTCTTTGTTTTGAGAGCTTGTTGAGATGATCACAGTCTGTCTCTTTATGTGATTTTATATTGACTGTTGTCTCCGAGCCATCTATAAATTATCATATTAGTTTATTTTATGTTTGCTTAGTGTATCATAGCTTCTTGCTTTGTTTTGTTTGATATGCCCAAATGGGTTGCTTCAGTGAGCTAGCTTGAGTATTTTCACCTTTGAAGTTCTGATGTCCTGTCACCACATGGCTAGAGCTGTTATCAGGTATATCTGCCCAGGATCCATTCACTTTTCTTGTATGGATTCATCTCAAGTGTCCAGGTAGCTGATCATGAAGTGTGTGGTACCGGCTCTGTCCTACAGTCTTAGTGGGGCAGGGTGGTTGGTGTAGGTACCGGTATCTGGTTGGTGCAGGGGGTCATGCTGTGAACAATGCAGGGGCTGAGAATCGTCCTCTAAGTGTCTCTGAGGAAAGCGCATCCATGTTCCCTAGAGCACACAGGTGAGTGGGTTCTGCAGAAGGACCATGGGCACCCAGAGTTTTTTATTGTAAGGACTGGGAAGTACCAGTTGTCCTTGGACCCTGTTGTGGGTGTCTGGGTGATCTGAGTGGAGCCACTGGTACTTAGGCACCTGATGTGGGTAGGTGAGGACCCCAAGTAACAGGCAAAGCAACATCAAACATCAAACACCCACCTCTCTACCACACAGCTGAAACAGTTGTAGTCTGCCAACCAGGGCCTATTATACTGAAATGCACCCACACAGGTTCATGCAGAGGTGAAAGTTACTCAAAGGCCACGGACCATTTATGCCTGGACAGGAGCCTTTTCTGTCCTGAGATCCCTAGGTTAGTGGAACTGGCAAATTATCTTTCCCCCCAATTGCAAATCATTCCTTCTCCAAGGCCAGGAGGATGGGTCTAGGCTCTCAGCAGGGCCTATCTCAGGCCCAGAGAAATCAACAGCTGCTGAAGTCAGCTTGGATGCAGGGGACGCTGTAAAATATTTGCAAGTACTTAGGTTTTGCTGAGAGCACTGTTTTCCTCTGGTTCCAGAATTGTGAGTAGGCTGTGTGGCAGGCTGCTTCTCCCTGAGGAAACTGTGGCCAAATGCTAGTATTAGCCCGTCACAGCTGCTCCCAGGAATGGTGCCTGAGGGCTCCCAGTGATTCAGGTCCGGTAACTCCTCTCCACTTCTGAATCAATTCTCCCTCCCCTTGCAGCTCAGTCCATTTTTTTAACTTTGCCTTTGATGTTCAGAGTTTCTAGCTTGTCATAAATATAATAGTTCCACTTGTTTTTTGGGGGTCTTTGTTGTAAGAGGGCTCACTGGAAGTGTCTGTCTAGTCTGCCATCGTGGCCCCCCCTCATATTTGTCATTTTGAATCAGACAATCATATGGCCTACTACGTCAGGAATGACAACTTGAAAAGGAATGATGTGGCATTCACGTTCAAAAAGAACATTTAGAGATCTATCCTGAAGCACAGTGCTGTCAGTGATAGGATAATATCCATATGCCTACAAAGAAGACCAGTTAATATGACTATTATTCAAATTTATGCATCAACCATTAAGGACAAAGATGGAGAAATTCAAGATTTTTACCAACTTCTACAGTCTGAAATTGATTGTGCATGCAATCAGGATGCATTGATAATTACTGGTAATTGGAATATGAAAGTTGGAAACCAAGAAGAAGGATAAGTAGTTGGAAAATATGACCTTGGTGATAGAAAAGATGCCAGAGGTCACATGATTGAATTTTGCAAGACCAATGACTTCTTCATTGCAAATACTTTTTTTCACCAATGTAAATGGCGACTGTACACATGGACCTCGCCAGATGGAACACACAGGAATCAAATTGACTTCATCTGTGGAAAGAGATGATGGAAAAGCTCAACATCATCAGTCAGAACAAAGCCAGAGGCCTACTGTGGATCAGACCATCAATTACTCAGATGCAAGTTCAAGTTGAAACTGAGGAAAACTAGAACAAGTCAATGACAGCCAAAGTACAACCGTAAATATATCCCACCTGAATTTAGAGACGACCTCAAGAATAAATTTGATGCATTGAGCACTAATGACCAAAGACCAGATGAGTTGTGGAATGACATCAAGGATATCATACATGAAGAAAGCAAAAGGTTATTAAAAAGACAGGCAATAAAGAAAAGACCTAAATGGATGTCAGAAGAGACTCTCAAACTTGTTCTTGAAAGTCAAGTGCCTAAAGCAAAATGAAAAAATGATGAGGTAAAAGAGCTGAACGGAAGATTTCAAAGGGCAGCTTGACAAGACAAAGTAAAGTATTATGATAGCATGTGCAAAGACCTGGAGGGAGAAAACCAAATGGGAAGAACACAGTCAGCTTTTCTCAAGTTGAAAGAACTGAAGAAAAAATTCAAGCCTTTAGTTGCAATACTGAAGGATTCTACTAGGCAAAATACTAAATGACGCAGGAAGCCTCAAAAGAAGATGGACGACATACACAGAGTCACTATACCAAAAAGAATTGATTGATGTTCAGCCATTTCAGGAGGTAACATATGATCAAGAACCGATGGTATTGAAGGAAGAAGTTCAAGCTGCACTGAAGGCATTGGCAAAAAACAAGCAGCCGGTAATTGACAGATACCAACTGAGATGTTTTAACAAATGGATGTAGCGCTGGACGTGCTCACTCGTCTTTGCCAAGAAATTTGAAAGATAGCTACCTGACCAACTGACTAGAAGAGATTTATATTTATGGCTATTCCCAAGAAAGATGATCCAACTGAATGCAGAAATTATCGAACGCTGTCATTAATATCACATGCCAGAAAAATTTTGCTGAAGGTCATTCTAAAGTGACTGCAGCAGTATATCTACAGACAACTTCCAGAAATTCAAGCCAGATTTAGAAAAGGATGTGGAACCATGGATCCTGGCAAAAGGCAGAGAATAAAAGAAAGATGTTTACCTGTGTTTTATGGACTATGCTAAAGCACTCAACTGTGTGGATCATAACAAATTATGGATAACATTGTGAAGAATGGAAATTCCAGAACGCTTAGTTGTGCTCATGAGAAATCTGTACATGGATCAAGAGGCAGTCATTCGAACACAACAAGGGGATATACTGCATGGCTTAAAGTCAGGAAAGGTATGTGTCAGGGTTGTCTCCTTTCACCATACCTATTCAATCTGTATGCTGAGCAAATATCTGAGAAGCTGGGCTGTATGAAGAATGGGCCATCAGGAATGGAGGAAGAATCATTAACAACCTGCGTTATGCAGATGACACAACCTTGCCTGTTGAAAGTGAAGAGGACTTGAAGCACTTACTGATGAAGATCAAAGATCACAGCCTTCAGTATGGTTTACACCTCAACATAAAGAAAACAAAAAATCCTCACAACTGGACCAATGAGCAACATCATGATAAATGGACAAAAGATTGAAGTTGTCAAGGATTTCATTTTATTTAGATCCACAGCCAACACCCATGAAAGCAGCAGTCAAGAAATCAAAAGACGCATTGCATTGGACAAATTGGCTGCAAAAGACCTCTTTAAAGTGTTGACAAGCAAAGATGTCACCTTGGAGACTAAGGTGCACCTGACCCAAGCCATGGTGTTTTCAATCACCTCATATGCATGTGAAAGCTGGAGAATAAATAAGGAAGATGGAAGAAGAATCAACACCTTTGAATTGTAGTGTTGGCAAAGAATATCGAATATACCACAGACAGCCAAAACAACGAAAAAATTTGTCTTGGAAGAAGTACAGCCAGAATGCTTCTTAGAAACAAGAATGGTGAGACTGCTTCTCATATACTTTGGACACGTTGTCAGGAGGGATTAGTCCCTGGAGAAGGACATCATGCTTGGTAAAAGAGAGGGTCATCGAAAAAGAGGATGACCCTCAACGAGATGGATTGACACAGTGGCTGCAACAATGGGCTCAAGCATAACAATAATTGTGAGGATGGCACAGGACTGGGCATGTTTTGTTCTGTGGTGAGTCGGAATGACTCGAAGGCACCTACCAACAACAACAGCTGGAAACTACCTACCAACATATCTCATTTTATTGTGTCATTTACAAATTCAAGGTTTGTGGTAACTCTGTGTCAGCCAAGTCTATTGGCACAATTTTTCCAACAGTGTGTGCTCACATCATGTCTCTGTCATATTTTTGTAATTCTCACAATATTTCAAACTTTTTCATTATTATTATATCAGTTATGGTCATTTGTGATCAGTGATCGTTGGTGTTACTATTGTAACTGTTTTGGCACACCATGAACCTTGCCCATAAGACAGCAAACTTAATCCATAAATGTGTGTGTTCTGACTGGTCGTTCCCCCATCTCTCTCCTCTCCTCTCCCTCTTTTTAGGCTTTTTTTTTTTTTTTTTATTCCCTGAGACATGGCAATACTGAAATTAGGCCAATTAATAACCCTAAAATGGCAGCTAAGTGTTCATAGGAAAGGAAGAGTCACATGTCTCTCACTTTAAATCAAGAGCTAGAAATGACTAAGCTTAGTGAAGAAGGCATGTCAAAAGCTGAGACAGGCCAAAAGCTAGCCCTCTTGTACTGGACAGTTAGGCAAGTTGTGAATACAAAGGAAAAGTTCTTGAAGGAAATTAAAAGTGCTACTCCAGTGAACACACAAGTGATAAGAAAGCAAAACAGCCTTACTGCTGATATAGAAAAAGTTTTATCAGTCTGGATAGATCAAACCAGCCACAACATTTTCTTAAGCCAAAGCCCAATCCAGAGCAAGGCCCTAATTCTCTTCAATTTATTGAAGTCTCAGAGAGGTGAGGGAGCTACAGAAGAAAAGTCTGAAGCTAACAGAGGTTTGTTCATGAGGTTGAAGGAAAGAAACTACCTCCATAACATAGAAGTGCAAGGTAAAGCAGCCAGTGCTGATGTAGAAGCTGCAGTGATTTATCCAGAAGATCTAGCTAGATAACTGATGAAGGTGGCTACACCAAACATCAGGTTTTCGATGTAAACAAAGCAGCCTTATACTGGAAGAAGATGCCACCTAGGACTTTCGTAGCTAGAGAGGAGAAGCCAATGCCTGGCTTCAAACTTCAAAGGACAGGCTAGCTCTCTTGTTACAGGCTAGCTCTCTTGTTAGGGGGTAATGCAGATGTGGACTTTAAGTTGAAGTCAAAACCTCTTTACCATTCCCAAAATCCTAGGGTCCTTACAAATTATGCTAAACCTGCTCTGCCTATGCTCTATAAATGGAACAACAAAGCCTAGGTGACAGCAAATCTGTTTACAAAACGCTTTCTGAGTATTTTAAGCCCATTGTTGAGATTCCTTTCAAATTACTGCTCATTGACAATGTACCTGGTCACCCAAGAGCTCTGATGGAGATGTACAAGGAGGTTAATGTTTTCATTCTTGTTAACACAACATCCATTCTGCAGCCCACAGATCTAGGAGCAATTTTGACTTTCAAGTCTTATTATTTAAGAAATACATTTCATAAGGCTATATCTGTCATAGACAGTGATTCCTATGATGTATTTGGGCAAAGTAAATTGAAAATTCTCTGGGAAGGACTCACCACTCTAGATGCCTTTAAGAACATTTGTGATTCATAGAAGGAGGGAACAATACCGACATTAACAGGAATTTAGAAGAAGTCAATTCCGATCCTCATGAATGACTTTGAGGGGTCCAATACTTCAGTGGCCAAAGTAACTGCAGATGTGGCAGAAATAGCAAAAGAATTAGAGTTAGAAGTGGAGCCTGAAGATGTGGCAGAATCACTGTAATTTCATGATAAAACTGTGACAGATAAGGAGTTGCTTCTTCTGTATGAGCAAAGAAAGTGGTTTTTTGAGATGGAATTTACTCCCTGTGAAGACGCTTTGAACATTATTGAAATGACAACAAAGGATTTAGAATGTTACATAAACTTAGTTCATAAACCAATGGCAGGTTTTGAGAGGATTGACTCCAATTTTGAAAGAAATTCTACTGTGGATAAAATACTATCAAACAGCATCGTGTGCTACAGAGAAATCTTTTGTGAAAGGATGTCAATCGATGAGGCAAACTTCATTGTTGTCTTATTTTAGAAATTGTCACAGGCATGCCAACCTTCAGCAACCACAGCCCTGATCAGTCAGCAGCCATCAACATTGAAGCAAGAGCCTCCACCTGCAAAAAAATTACAGTTCACTTAAGGCTTAGATGATGGTTAGCATTTATTAGCTATAAAGTATTTTTAATTAAGGTATGTACATTGTTTTTTAGATGTAATGGTATTGCGTACTTTATAGACAACAGTATAGTGTAAACATAACTTTTATATGTACTGCTGTTGTTAGGTTCCATCAAGTCAGTTCGGACTCTGTCATGGATTGAATCGTGTCCCCCCAAAATATGTGTCAACTTGGTTAGGCCATGATTGCCAGTATTGTGTGAATGTCCTCCATTTTGTGATTTTCCTATGTGTTATAAATCATAACCTCTGTCTGTGGTTAAAGAGGATTAGGGTGGGATGCAACACCCTTGCTCAGGTCACATCCCTGATGCAAGGTAAAGTGAGTTTTCCTGGGGTGTGGCCTGTACCACCATTTATCTTATAAGAGATAAAAGGAAAAGGAAGCAAGCAGAGATTTGGGGACCTCATACCACGAAGAAAAACAGTGCTGGAAAGCAGAGTACATCTTTTGGACCCAGGGTCCCTACACAGAGAAGCTCCTAGTCAAGGGGAAGATTGATGAGAAGGCCGACAGAGGGAGAAAGCTTTCCCCTGGAGGTGACACACTGAATTTGGACTTTTAGCCTACTTTACTTTGTTAAAGTCATCCACTTGTAGTATTTATGTTATAGCAGCACTAGATGACTATGACAGAATTTGGTGCCAAGAGTAGGGTGATGTTCTAACCAACACATAGAATGCAGAAGCGGTTTTGAAACGGTGAATGGATAGAGGAGCAGCAGCAGAAACAGACCACCAGCAGCGGCAGAGAACCAGCAGCAGCAGAACCGGGAAAACAGCTAGAGACAGCACTGGAACCAAGCCACAGAGTGAGAGAGCTGGGTGCCTGTGCACAGGCATAGGATGCATTGATAATTACTGGTAACTGGAATGTGAAAGCAGGAAACAAAGAAGGATCAGTAGTTGGAAATTATGGTCTTGGTGATAGAAATGATACCAGAGATCACATGATAGAATTTTGCAAGACCAACGACTTCTTCATTGCAAATACCTCTTTTCAACAACATCAATGGTAACTATACATGTGGAATTCACCAGATGGTATATACAGGAATAAAATCGACTACATTTGTGGAAAGAGATGATGGGAAAGCTTGATATCATCAGTCAGAATAAGACCAGAGGCCAACTGCAGAACAGATCATCAATTGCTCACATGCAAGATCAAGTTGAAACTGAAGAAAATTAGATCAAGTCCATGGGAGCCAAAGTATGACTTGGGGTATATCCTACCTGAATTTAGAGACCATCTCAAGAATAGATTTGACACACTGAACATTAATGACCAAAGACCAGATGTGTTGTGGAATGATATCAAGGATATTATACATGAAGAAAGCAAGAAGTCATTAAAAAAACAGTAAAGAAAGAAAAAATCAAAATGGATGCCAGAAGAGACTCTGAAACTTGCCCTTGGAAACCAAGTAGCTAAAGCAATAGGAAGAAATGACAAAGTAAAAGAGCTGAACAGAAGAGTTCAGAGGGTGGCTCGAGGAGACCAAAAAAGAATTTTGTAATGAAATGTGCAAAAACCTGGACATAGTAAACCAAAACGGAAGAACACACTGGTCATTTCTCAAGCTGAAAGAACTGAAGAAAATATTCAAGTCTTGAGTTGCAAAATTGAAGGATTCTATTGGAAACCCTGGTGGTGTAGTGGTTAAGTGCTACGGTTGTTAACCAAAGAGTCAGCAGTTCAGATTCACCAGGTGCTCCTTGGAAACCCTGTGGGGCAGTTCTACCCTGCCCTATAGGGTCACTAGCAGTTGGAATCCATTCGACGGCACTGGGTGTTGGTTTTATTGGCAAAATACTGAACGACACAGGAAGCATTAAAAGTAGATGGAAGGGTGTCTCATCATCTAGTACTGCTATAACAGAAAAACCACACGTGGATGGCTTTAACAAAGAGAACTTTATTTTCTCACAGTCTAGTAGGCTGAAAGTCCAAATTCAGGGTGTTAGCTCCAGGGGACGGCTTTCTCTCTCTGTAGGCTCTGGAGGAAGGTTCCTTATCCTCAAACTTCCCCTGGTTGAGGAGCTTCTCAGGTTCAGGGACCCCAGGTCCAAAGGATGCACTCTGCTCCCGGTGCTGCTTTCTTGGTTGCATAAGGTCCCGAACTCTCTGCTTGCTTCTCTTTTATTTTTATCTCTTGAGAGACAAAAAGGTGGTGCAGGCCACAACCCAGGGAAAATCCCTTTACCTTGGATCAGGGAGGTGACCTGAGTAAGGGTGGTGTTACAATCCCACCCTAATCCTCTCAACATAAAATTACAATCACAAAATGGAGGACAACCACATATGGCCTAATCACGTTGATACACACATTTTGGGGGGGACATGATTCAATCCATGACAAAGAGATACACACAGTCTCTGTACTAAAAAGAATTTGTCAATGTTCACCCATTTCAGGAGGCAGCATATGATCAAGAACTGATGGTACTGCAGGAGGAAGTCCAAGATACACTGAAGGCATTGGCAAAAAGCAAATCTCTGGAAATTGGCAGAATACCAATTGAGATATTTCACCAAATTGATGCAATGCGAGAAGTGCTCGCTCGTCTATGCCAAGAAATTTGGAAGACAGCTACCTGGGCATCTGGCTGGAAGAGATCCATAATTATGCCTACTCCCAAGAAAGGTTTTCTAACCGAATGTGGAAATTATCAAACAATATCATTAATTTCACACACAAGTAAAATTTTCCTGAAGATCATTCAAAAGTGGTTGCACCCGTGTATCGACAGGGAATTTCCAGAATACCAGAAAGATGTTTACCAGGTTTTTTTTTTTGTTGTTGCTGTTGTTCTTTCAGTGAAAGTTTACAGTTCAAGTTAATTTCTCATACAAAAATTCGTATGAATATTGTTATGTGACCCCAGTTGCAATCCCTACAATGTGACAGCACACTCCCCCTTTCCACCCTGGGCCACCTTAGTCCGTTCAACCAGCCGTTTCTGCCTTCTCATCCTGCTTCTGGTCAGGAGCTGCCCATTTAGAATTCTGTATCTACTTAAATAAGAGGAACACTCTTCTCGAATATTATTTTCTGTTTTATAGTCCAGTCTAATCTTTGCCTGAAGAGTTGGCTTCAGGAATAGTTTTAGTTTTGGGTTAGCAAAGAGTCTGGAGGCCATGTCTTCGGGGGTTCCTCTAGTCTCAGTCAGACCATTAAGTATGGTCCTTTTATGTGAATTTGAATTCTGTACCACACTTTTCTTCTGCTCCATCAGAGACTCTCTGTTGTATTTCCTGTTGGGGCAGTCATTGGCAATAGCTAAGCACCATCTAGTTCTTGTCTCAGGCTGATGGGTTCTCTGGTTTATGTGGCCCATTTGTCTCTCAGGCGAACGTTTTCCTTGTGTCTTTGGTGTTCTTCATTGTCCTTTACTCCAGGGGGGTTGAGACCAATTGATGCATCTTAGACGGCGGCTTGCAAGCTTTTAAGACCTTAGACACCACTCACCAGAGTGGGATGCAGAACATTTTCTTAATAAACTTTGTTAGGCCAATTGACCTAATGTCCTCCAAAACCATGGTCCTCAGACCCCCACCCCTACTACCCTGTCCCTGGAAGTGTTTGTTTGTGTTCAGGAAACATCTTAGCTTTTGGTTTAGTCCAGTTGTGCTGACTTCCCCTGTATTGTGTGTTGTCCTTCCCTCCACCTAGCCTAATTCTTGCCTACTGTCTAGACCCCGCCCTCGTAACCACCGAAGAATGTTTTCTTCTGTGTTTAAACCTTTTCTTGAGTTCTTATAATAGTGGTCTCATACAATATTTGTCCTTTTGCGACTCAGCATAATGCCCTCCAGATTCATTCATGTCGTGAGATGTTTCGCAGATTCATTGTTGTTCCTTATCATTGCATAGTATTCCATTGTGTGTATATACCATAATTCGTTTATCCATTTGTTGATGGGCACCTAGGTTGTGTCCATCTTTTTGCTATTGTGAGTAAGTGCTGCAATGAACATGTGGGGGCATATATCTATTCTTGTGATGGCTCTTATTTCCCTAGGATATATTCCAAGGAATGGGATTGCTGGCTCATATGGTATTTCTATCTCTAGTTTTTTAAAGAAGTGTCAGATCAATTTCTGAAGTGTTTGTACCATTTTACATTCCCACCAGCACTGTGTAAGTGTTCCAGTCTCTCCACAACCTCTCCAACGTTTATTATTTTGTGTTTTTTGGATTAATGCCAGCCTTGTTGGGGTGAAATGGTATCTCACTGTAGTTTTGATTTGCATTTCCTTAATGGCTAACGGGAAACCCTGGTGACATAGTGGTTAAGTGCTACGGCTGCGAACCAAAGGGTCAGCAGTTTGAATCCATCAGGTTCTCCTTGGAAACTCTATGGGGCAGTTCTACTCTGTCCTATAGGGTCACTATGAGTCAGAATCGACTCAACAGCACTGGGTTTGGCTTTTGGTTTTGGTAATGGCTAATGATCATGAGCATTTCCTCATGTATCTATCTGTTAGCTGCCTGAATGTCTTCTTTGGTAAAGTGTCTGTTCATACCCTTTGCCCATTTTTTAATTGAGTTATTTATCTTTTTGTTGTTGAGGTTTTGTAGTATCTTGTAGATTTTAGAGACTTGACCCTGATTAGATATGGCATAGTCAAAAATTTTTTTCCAGTCTGTAGGTTGTCTTTTTACTCTTTTAGTGAAATGTTTTGATGAACATGTGTGTTTGATTTTTAGGAGTTCCCAGTTATGTAGTTTTTCTTCTGGTGTTTGTGCACTGTTACTATGTTTTGTATTCTGTTTATGCCATGTATTAGGGCTCCTGGCACTGTCCCTGTTTTTTTATATTTAGGTCTTTGATTCATTTTGAGTTAGTTTTTGTACATGGTGTAAGTTACGGGTCTTGTTTCAGTTTTTGCAGATGGATATCCAGTTATGCCAGGACGATTTGTTAAAGAGACTGTCTTCCCCATTTAACGAAATCTGGGCTTTTGTCAAATATCAGCTGCCCATAGGTAGAAGAATTTACATCTGGATTCTCAATTCTGTTCCATTGGTCTATGTATCTGTTGTTGTACCAGTACCAGACTGTTTTGACTATGGTGGCAGTATAATAGGTTCTAAATGTAGATAGTATGAGGCCTCCCACTTTGTTCTTCTTCAGTAATGCTTTACTTATCTGGGCCTCCTCTTTTCGATAGGAAGTCTGTGACTGGTTTCTGTATCTCGTTAAAAAATGTCTTTGGAATTTGGATTGGGATTGCATTGTATCTGTAGATCGCTTTGGGTAGAATAGACATTTTCACAATGTTGAGTCTTCCTGTTCATGAGTAAGGTATGTTTTTCCACTTATGTAGGTCTCTTTTGGTTTCTTGCAGTAGTGTCTTGTAATTTTCTTTGTGTAGGCCTTTTACGTCTCTGGTTAGATTTATTCCTAAGTATTTTATCTTCTTGGGGCCTGTTGTAAATGGTACTGATTTGATGGTTTCCTCTTTGATGTTCTCTCTGTTGATGTAGAAGAATTCAACTGATTTTTGTATGCTTATCTTGTATCCTGATACTTTGCTTAAATCTTCTATTAGTTCCAGGAGTTTTCTTGTGGATTCTTTGGGGTTTTCTGTGTATAAGATCATATCATCAGCAAATAGGGATACTTTTACCTCTTCTGTACCAATATGGATGCCCTTTATTTCTTTTTCTTGCCTAATTACTCTGGCTAGGACCTCCAGCACAATGTTGATTAAGAGTGGTGATAAACGACATCCTTGTCTGGTTCCCATTCTTAAGGGCAATTCTTTCAGGCTTTCTCCATTTAGGATGATGTTGGCTGTTGGCTTTGTATAAATGCCCTTTATTATGCTGAGGACTTTTCCTTCTATTCCTATTTTGCCGAGAGTTTTTGTCATGAATGGGTGTTGGACTTTGTCAAATGCCTTTTCTGTATCAATTGATAAGATCCTATGATTCTTAATCTTTTGTTTTATTTATGTGATGGATTATATTGATTGTTTTTCTAATGTTGAACCATCCCTGCGTACCTGGTATGAATCCCACTTGGTCATGGTGAATTATTTTTTTTGATATGTTGTTGAATTCTATTGGCTAGAATTTTGCGGAGGATTTTTACATCTATGTTTATGAGGTATATAGGTCTGTAATTTTCTTTTTTGTGGTGTCTTTACCTGGTTTTGGTATCAGGGTTATGCTGGCTTCATAGAATGAGTTGGGGAGTATTCTGTCCTTTTCTATGCTCTGAAGTACCTTTAGTACTAGTGGTGATAACTTTTCTCTGAATGTTTGGTAGAACTCTTCCAGTAAAGCCATCAGGCTCAGGGCTTTTTTTTTTTGGGGGGGGGGGGACCTTTTTAATTACCTCTTCAATCTCTTCTTTTGTTATAGGTTTATTTAGTTTTTCTACCTCGATGTGTGTTAGTTTGTATAGGTAGTGTATTTCTAGGAATTTGCACATTTCCTCTAGGTTTTCAAATTTGTTGGAATACAATTTTTCATAGTATTCTCTTATGATTCTTGTAATTTCAGTTGGGTCTGTTGAGATATTGCTCATCTGATTTCTTATTCCAGTTATTTTCTTCCTCTGGTTTTTCTTTCGTCAGTTTGGCCAGTGGCTTATTGATTTCATTGATCTTTTCAAAGAACCAGCTTTTGGTCTTGTTAACTCTTTCAATTGTTTATCTATTGTCTATTTTATTTAATTCTGGTCTAATTTTTTTTATTTCCTTTCTTCTGGTGCCTGTGGGCTTCTTTTCCTGCTTTCTTTCTATTTGTTCAAGCTGTAGGGTTAATCTTTTGATTTTGGCCATTTCTTCTTTTTGAATGTGTGCACTTATTGCTATAAATTGACCTCTAGAACTGCTTTTGCTGTGTTCCAAAGGCTCTGGTAGGATGTGTTTTCATTCTCATTTGATTTTGTGAATTTATTTTGTCCTAGATTTCTTCTATAACCCAGTAGTTTTTGAGCAAGGTGTTTTTCAGTTTCCATGTATTTGATTTTTTTTTCCTTGCTTTTTCTGTTATTGATTTCTACTTTTATGGCTTTATGGTCAGAAATGATGCTTTGTAACATTTCAATGTTTTGGATTCCTTTAAGACTTGCTTTGTGGCCTAATATGTGGTATATTCTGGAGAATATTCCATGTACGTTGGAAAAGAAAGTATACTTGGCTGCTTTTGGGTGGAGTGTTCTGTATATGTCTATGAGGTCAAGATGGCTGATCGTGACATTTAGATCTTCCGTCTCTTTATTGGGCTTCTTTCTGGATGTTCTGTCCTTCACCAAAATTGGTGTGTCAAAATGTCCTGCTATTATTGTGGAGCTGTCTATCTCTCTTTTCAATGCTGTTAGAGGTTGTTCTATGTATTTTGGAGCTCTGTCCATTGGGTGCATAAATATTTATTTTGGTTATGTCCTCCTGGTGTATTGACCCTTTAATCATTATATAGTGTCCTTCCTTATCCTTTGTGGTAGATTTTACTTTAAAGTCCATTTTGTTAGAGATTAATATTGCCACTCCTGCTCTTTTTTGATTTTTGCTTGCTTGATATATTTTTTCCATCCTTTGATTTTTAGTTTGATTGTATCTTTAAGTCCAATGTGTGTCTTTTGTAGGCAGCATATAGACAGATCATGTTTTTTAATACATTCTACCACTCTCTCTTTGTTGGTGCATTTAGCCCATTTACATTCAGCATAATTATTGATAGGCATGAGTTTAGCTCTGTCATTTTTATGTTTTTGTGTGTGTGTGTGTTGTTGATAGTTTCTTTGTTCTACTTAATTTTCTGTGGTAGTCATTTTTCTTCATGTATTTTCTCTTTATCTGTTTCATTTTTTTTGCTTTTGTATTTGGTGCATCTTTATGTTTTCCTTACTTTTTATTTTGATGTTTAAGACTGTTAGTGTCCTTTGTAGTTACTAAGTATTTACCTCTATTTTTGAAAGTTTAAACCAATCTTTTATTTCTTGATATTGCCTTGACTTCCCTTCCATATGAAAGTTCTATGACTACATTATTTAATCTCTTTTTTGCTTTAATGTTGTTATCTTTTACATATTGACATCTCTGTTTTCCTATTTTCAGTGTTTTAGCTTTGATTTATTTTTTTACTTCCCTATTTGGGTTGATATCTGGTTGTTCTGTCCTGTGTTCTAATCTTGGGTTGTTATCTGATGTTATTGATTGTCTAACCAGAAGCCTCCCTTTAGTATTTCTTGCAATTTTGGTTTGGTTTTCACAAATTCCTTTAACTTCTGTGTATCTGGAAATGCCCTAATTTAGTCATAATATTTGAGAGGCAGTTTTGTAGGATATATAATTCCTGGCTGGCAATTTTTTTTTCTTCAAGGCTTTATGTATGTCATTCCATTGTCTTCTTGCCTGCATGGTTTCTGCTGAGTAGTCAGAGTTTAGTCTTACTGACTCTTCTTTGTAGATGACTTTTTGTTTACCCCTAGCTGCTCTTAAAATTCTCTATCTTTGGTTTTGGCAAGATTGATTACAATATGTCTTGGTGAATTTCTTTTGGGCTCTACCCTATGTGGAGTTTGATGAGCTTCTTGGGTAGATATCTTCTTATCTTTCACTATATCAGGGAAGTTTTCTGCGAACAAATTTTCAACAATTCTCTGTGTATTTTCTGTTATCCCCCCTGGTTCTGGTACTTCAGTCACTCATAGGTTATTTCTCTTAATTGAGTCCCACATAATTTTTAGGGTTTCTTCATTTTTTAAAATTCTTTTATCTGATTTTTCTTCAAATTTGTTGGTGTCAAGTTCTTTATCTTCAATTTCATTTATTCTGCCTTCCGTTTTCTCAGTTCTGCTCCTGTGACTTTCTATTGAGTTGTCTAATCTGAAATTTTATTGATAATCTTTTGGATTTCTATTTGCTGTTTCTTTACGGATTTTTGCAGCCTGTTGAATTTGTCACTGTGCCTTTGTATAGCCTTCTTAAGTTCCTCTATTGCTCTGTCTGTGTGTTCCTTGGCTTGGTCTGAGTTTAGCTTTTTCTCCTTCCTGATCTCTTGAAGAGCTCTATATATTAATCTTTTGAATTCTATGTCTGATGATTCCAGGATTTCTCTTCCTCTGGGAGGTCTCTTGGTTCTTTGTTTTGGTCACTTGTTGAAGCCATCATGGTCTGCCTCTTTATGTGATTTGATATTGATTGTTGTCTCTGAGCCATCAATAAGTTGTTATATTTATTTATTTTGTTTGTTTGCTTACTGAGTTCTAGCTTCTTGTTTTGTTTTGTTTTAATGTGCCCAAACAGTCTGGTCATATGAACTACTTTGATTGTTGGCATCTTTGAAGCTCTCACATCCTCTCACTAGGTGGTTAGAGATGCTACTAGGTGTGAGAGCCCAGGTGTCTTGTTTATTTTCTTGTGTGGAGTCAGCTCAGGTGTCCAGGCTGTTGGTCACTGAATATGTGCTGCAGGCTCTCACCTTCAGTCCTAGACAGGCAGGACTACATAGGGGTGATTTGAGCAGGCATAGATATGTGGCTGAGCAGTGTAGTGGGCTTATGGCTGCCCCTGAGTGCCTGGGTGGAAGGCATGTCCCTGTTCCCTAGAGCATATAGGCAGATGGGTTTTGCAGCCAGACTTCAGGCACCCAGTGCTGTTGGCTGTAAGAATGGGGAGGCACCACTTATTCTTGGACCCGTCTTGGGTGGCTGGGTAGAGTCCTCAGGATCCTAATGTGGATAGGTGAGGACTTTGTTTAATGTGTAGGGTGGTGTCAAATGTCATGAATCTGCTACACCCCCTTAGCTGTTGTATTTAAAAATGGGCTTCAGGTATGTACCCTGTTGTACTATGCTAATGAGGACCTACTCTGTTGAAATAGGCTCACACAGGTCCAGGCAGTGGAGGAAGGCATTCAAAGTCCATCGACCCCTTATGTCTGTGCCTAAGGAGAGAGAGGCTGTGCCTGCTCCAAGTTCCCAATTTATAGGAGCTAGAAATAATTTTTTCCTGCTTGTTATTTGTATGTTAACTTGTTCCCTCCCCAAAGGCTGGAGAATGGCTTGCAGAACATGATGGGTCCCACTTACACCCCCGGGGGGCATGGCGATCCCTAAAGCCAGACTGGGACGGAAGCAGAATGGGGAAGGGGCAGGTGAAGCGGAGAGATGTACTTTCCAGGGTAGGGGCGGGGGGGAAGAGTTATTCTGATCCTGTGAAGTAGGTTTGATGCTTGCACTTAACTTTCACTGTCCAGTGCTGCTTTCTCCTGGCTCTGGAGGCTTGTGGAGACTCTCCTGTCCTTGGTTTCTCCCGATGTGGAAAGCATGTCCCCAGTGCTACTGCTTGCCTCAGCTGGTGTGTTCCAGCTGATCCAGCCTACAGGGTGCCAGCCAGGTGAGGTCTGGCAAATTCTTGCTGCTTCTGAACTGTCTCTTCCTCCCCCTGTCACTCAGTACAACTCCTCAACTTTGTCTTTGATGTTAAGGGCTCCTAGATTGTTGTATATAACTGATTCACTTGTTTTTATGGTCTTTGTTGTAATAGGGACCATAGGAAGGATCTGACTACTCCACCTTCTTGGCCCCAACTTCTACCTGTTTTTTGTTGACTATGCAAAGACATTTGAGTACGCGGATCATAACAAATTATGGATAACATTGTGAAGAATGGGAATTCCAGAACACTAAGTTGTACTTATAAGGAACCTGTACATAGATCAAGAGGAAATCTTTTGAAAAGACCAAGAGGATACTGCACGGTTTAAAGTCAGGAAAGGTGTGTGTCAGGGTTGTATCCTTTTACCCTAATTATTCAATCTGTATGCTGAGAAAATAATCCAAGAAGCTGGACTCTATGAAGAAGAATGGGACATCAGGATTGAAGGACTCATGAACAACCTACATTATGCAGATGACACAACCTTGCTTGCTGAAAGTGAAGAGGACTTGAAGCACTTACTGATGAAGATCAAAGACTACAACCTTCAGTATGGATTATACCTCAACATAAAGAAAACAAAAACACTCACAACCGAACCAAAAAGCAACATCACGATAGATGGAGAAAAGATTGAAGTTGCCAAGGATCTCATTTTACTTGGATCAACAATTAAGATCCATGGAAGCAGCAGTTAAGAATTAAATGATTCATTGCATTGGGTGCATCTGCTGCAAAAAGATCTCTCTAAAGTGTTTAAAAGCAAAAATATCACTTTGAGGGATAAGGTGTTCCTAACCCAAGCCATGGTGTTTTCAGTCGCCTCATATGCATGCGAAAGCTGGGCAATGAGTAAGAAAGGCTGAAGAATTGATGCCTTTGAATTGTGATGTTGGTGAAGAATATTGAAAATATCATGAAAACTGCCAAAAAAAACAAAAAACAAACAAATCTGTCTTGGGAGATATAAAGCCAGAATGCCCCTTAGAAGCTAGAATGGTGAGACTTCATCTCACATGCTTTGAACATGTTGTCAGGAGGGATCAGTCCCTGGAGAAAGACATCATACTTGGTAAAGTAGAGAGTCAGTGAAAAAGATGAAGACCTTCAATGAGATGGATTGACACAGTGGCTGCAACAATGGGCTCAAGCATAACAAAGATTGTGGGGATGGTGCAGGCCTGGGCAGTGTTTCATTCGGTTGTAGGTAGGGTTGCTATGAGTTGGAACTGGCTTGATGGGACCTAACAACAACAACAATGCAGTGACCCCGGTGAACTGCTTTCCAAAAATCAGCCACTGAAAACCCTGTGGAGCACCGTTCTACTCAGACACACAAAATCTACTCGATGACTACTCTTTTTGTTTTGTTTTGTTTTGTTAAATGAGGAAGCTTGAAGCTCCTAGGTATTTTCTAACCTCCCACAGAACCCATTTTTAAGTTGAAATTCTAGCATTTTCATGTATGGTCTTCTGGCCTGTACTGTCAACCTGACCTGGATCCAAATTTGACTCTGCTACTTCCTGTCTGGGAGACCATAGAGTATTTATTTAACATCCTAAACCTCTCTTTCTCATCTGTGAATTGGGATGACAATCGTGCCTGCGCCATGAAAGTGTTGGAGAATTAAATGAAATAATGCTTGTCCATTAGTATTATGTTCCTTCTTTCCTTCTCCTTCTTAATCATTACTACTTATTTTTTAAATGTGTACATGTTTTCCTTGGCTCTTCGTTTAGCCTCCAAATCCCTGAAAGGCAGAAGCTTTTGTACACACTATATTGTTTAAACACGTGTTTAGAAAAAGTAAAAACAAAAAACCAAACTGGTTGCCATCAAGTTAATTCCAACTCATGGCAACCCTATGTGTTACAGAGTAAAACTGCTCCATAGGGTTTTCTTGGCTGTAATCTTTTCAGAGGCAGATTGCTAGGCTTTTCTTCTGTGGCACCACTGGGTGAGGTCAAATCGCCAAACTTTCTAGGTTAATAGTCACACACCAACCATTTGCGCTACCCAGGGACCTGGTTAAAAATACAGTGAAATGTCTGAGAGCTGGAACTTGACAGGTCTGCCTTGTTTTTCCAGGTCTTGCAGGTTTTCTTTTTTGACAGGGTGCAGGCTTACCACTTTTCTATCACTTGTTTTTGTGAAAAATATTTGAGTTTTCCTTCTCTGACAGGCTTCTGCCTCACACAGGTTCCAGCTTTCACAGGTTTTACTGTATATGTTGTATTAAACTGAAAAATGGTATTAGCTAAAAATTCAATCAAACAAAATCGATTAAGCAATTTGTATGTGAGCAACACATCAGGCCATATGCTGTGAAGGAATTGAAGCGTCCCTACATGGGAACTTTTATGATTGGTTAGACAGAACAGACACAAATGCTTCAGGCTACATAACAGAAAACATAACAGAAGGAGAGTAAAATAACAAAACAGCAGCCAACACAAGGTAAAGTGCCATGAATATTCAAGTAATAAAGAGAATTGTTATTCCAGGATCAGAAGAAGCAGAGATCGGTAGTAGTTTTGAGGTTTTGGGTTTTGGTGTTTTTAGTTACTTTGGATGAAGAACACAACTTTTTCTTTTTCTACCAGTGACCGGTGAGCAAGGTGGATTATAGGACAAAGGAAATTAACTTCCTCCTGTGGGATTTTTATCCTGACGTGAGAATGTGCCACTGTCTGCAGAGATGAAATTTCTCAGTATTAAAATGCAAATTGACACCTCAGCCCCCATGACTCTTCTCTCAAAGGAATGAACCTACAACTCAAGCTTGAAGCAGTCCTGATGCTGCACATATCATCTTAGTAGATATAGCACAAGGGTCGGCAAAAAAGAGGAAGACCCTCCTATGAGATGGAACGACACAGGGGCTGCAACAATGAACTCAAACATAATTGCTGTGAGGATGGCGCAGGACTGGGCAATGTTTTGTTCTGTTGTACAAAGGTTCTCTGTGAGTTGGAAGTGACTTGACAGCACCTAACAACAGTTAATAGCGCAGCTGCTACACTTGGACGTTTTGTCTTGAAGTGCCTCTCTTTGAAACTGGATTGGTTAAAGAGGATCTTAAATTCGTATAGAGGTAGGATCATGAAAGGATATTGGGGAGGGGGAGCAATTCCATGTAATCACTGTGCTGGGTGCTTGACATAAGTCACACCCTTTAATTCCTTGAATATTACTTAAAAGTGGTGCAAGTTTCTCCATTTGAAAGAGGTGGAGGGCTCTTCGTAAAGGAGAGCTTTCCAAGAAGATAACGGGATTAGAAACAATCATTGACACTCCATGCTGGTTACCTTTCCGTAGTCCCTTCTTTGGTCTTGCATTCTAATGCAGTGGTGAGGGCTCCAAATCATTAGTATGGAATAATGGTATCCTCTGTCCAGTGTTAGAGAGAAAATTGCTTTAAGGCAGAGAGAAATCCCTGGGATCTTGGAGGAAAGATAAATGCAGTATTACATTTGGTAATTGCTTGCTGTAATAGATATGAGAGGTTACACATGTTACAGTGATTAAGAGATTCAATGTTCTATTTTAAAGAGGATATTGGAAGGAATACAACTTGGCAGTCCATGCTTTTAGGGTTGTGTTTTTCTAATCATCACAGTAAAAACTTGTATCCGAATGTGCAAAGACACAAGTTACATTAACTGCTAATATATTCTCCAGTCCCCAAATGAGAGCATACTATACACTCTGCTTTGCATTCTGCTTTTAAATTTCACATATTGTAGTCTTTTATATTAATAAATGTAATGGTTATTTTCAGTGTCTCTCAGTTACGCTAATGTGTGACGTGCCATGATTTATCCAATCATTCCAATATCACTTGAGATTTAAGTTGTTTCTGAGTTTTCAGAAATAGTGCATTGAACAAACATCTTCGAGAACTTAACTGATTATTTCCTAAAAATATTTCCTTGAGGTACAATAGCTGCTGCTGCTACTGCTGCTTCTTTTTCTTCTTCCTCTTCTGCTTAGCTTCTGCTACAGCTTCTTCTCCTTCTCCTCCTCCTGCTGCTTCTTATTCTCTTCTTCCTCCTCCTCCTTTTTTTTTTCCTGTCCTAATTTTACTTTTTTTTTGTCTGAATTCTTGGAATAAATGCTTAGGCTATTATATTCATTCTCTCATGTTTGTAATTGAAGTGTTTAAAGCATGAATTTTCCTCTGAATATGCTTTGGCTGTGTCTTGAAGATTTTGATATGCACTTCCTTATTTTGATTATTTCCTATAATGTATACAATATGCATTTTGATTTCTTCTTCAGCCAAAGAATTGCCTTGTGAGTGACTTTCCAAATGTTTATATATTTTTATTCAATTGGATTTACTTTCATATTGTTTAGCGTATTTCTTGAATTGTGTTTGGAAGATGAGATCTATATTTTAAAATATTTTTGAATTACCATATAATTAACTTTTGTAAAAAAAGAAAATCCATGGAATTCTGTTTAAAAAGCCAAAGCCAAACCAAACCTGTTGCGGTGGAGTCTATCCCTACTCATAGCGACCCTATAGAACAGAGTAGAACTTCCCCATAGAGATTCCAAGGAGTGGCTAGTAGATTTGAACTGCCGACTTTATAGGGTTGCTATGAGTCGGAATTGACTCAAGGGCAGTAGAATTCTGTTTACAAGACAATAAACACATACACGCTTTCATATGCACATCCTTTTTAATTGTACTGTTCTACTCTGTCCTCTAGGGTCGCTATGAGTCAGAATCGACTCGATGGCAGTGGGTTTTTGGGTTTTGTTTTCTTCAGAGCCTCTAATTTCCTTACCTATTACTTTTTATATATTTGATTGTTAAGGACTCAGAGAAGTTTGTTTATGTTTCCTATTATTATAAAGGCCCTATCAGTTTCTCCTTGCATTTTCTGTAGGTTTACTCTGTACATTTTAATGATGTGTTGTTGTCATAGAAAGATTTATAATACACTTACTTATGTTGGATTATATAAATCCAAGTAAAAGTGATTGTCACATTTAATTTTTTTTATCTTGGATTTTAATTTGTTCTGTATTAATATTATGATCTTATATCAGTCATGAATTACATTTAACTGCATGCAGGAAGCAAAAATGAATAGCTTAAGCAGGGCATTTTTTTTTCCCATTCTTCATGCAACATCAAGTTAAGAGACAGTGGCAGACCAGGGATGGTGAAGTGGTTCCATGATGTCATCGGAATCCTAGGTTCCTTATATCTTCTTACTTTAGCATCCTACTTATTTTTATATTCTTTCTTTTTTTTTAATTTTCTTCTGTAACATGAAAAATATACAAGTTAATTTTTGACTTATTAATATATATTTTTATATGTTTAAATAATTTGACTAAACCTCAGTTTGTTAATTTATCAGCACTGGAAATGAGATACTATTTATTGACTTCCCTGGTGAAAAATGAAGAAAGCATATCACATGCATTTTCTTCCACTCTGCCCTAGCTACCTCTTCATAAACGTTTTAACCTGGAGGCACTGAAATTTTTGATGCAATATAGAGGTTTAATATGGTACATATAGTCTTTCAAGAATATAACATGCAAGTTTTATTCAGATACAATATTCACAAGATGAATTTATATATGATTTTATTTTAAAATATATTCATTGGAATATTTTTCCCCATTCTTTTATTTTCTGTTTGTGTTCTTATGTCTAAGGTATGTTTCTTATAGACAGCAAAAGAATGGATATGTTTTTTAATCCATTCTGCCACTCTCTGCCTTTTGCAAAAGATGTTTAGACTATTTACATTTAAGGTTATTACTAAAAATGAAGTGTCTACCTCACTCATTTTGCTGTTTGAGGGGGCAGGGTATGGCTCATTAAATCTCTGGGACTTTTCTTTATATATATATATATTTCAAACCACTTCAACTGGTGCTAAATTGAGAGTTATCCCAATGAAAGGAGTGTCCTTAAAGTTACAGGTTGCATTCCTAGTTCAGGGTGAATCAGCCTCATTGGTGAGAATTTGTATTAGAGACAGTGATTTTCAACCTTAGCTAAGCTTTGAATCACCTGGGGAGACTTATAAACCACTGACACCTGTTTTTCCTAGCTCCAGATTCTGCTGTAATTAGTCTAGGGGGCAGCTTGAGCAATAGGGGTTTTTAAAAAGTTCTCCAGGTGGTTCTAATGTGCAGCCAAAGTTGAGAAACATTGGGTTAAAAAAAAAATGGCACCTGCAGGTTTTCTGTGTGTTGAGGATAGACAACCTGCCCCTACATGTTTTGTTAGCAAGTAAATTGGTCTTTGTCTCTCCTGTGGTGCTGTCATGCTGGGACCTAACCCAAGATTGGTGATGTGTATAGGGGGAAGGGGTAGTTCCTCAAGTCAGAGGGAAAAGGCACTGCAATTAAAAACTGTATGCTCAGTGGAAAATGATGACAAAGGACATATTACTCATCCTAAATTTTCCTACATGCAATGGGAAGCGGAACAACAAATGTTTCCGTTTTATCTACATTTCACCCTTTTCTCCAGTTACTTTCCATTACACTATGCCTGTGCCTATCAAACTTTAGGTAGGCAAGAGTCGGAACGACTCGATGGAACTAATTTTTTTTTTTTTTTTTTAATGCCTGTGCCTATCAAACTTTAGCATGGATCAGAATCACCTGAAGAGTTGCTATATTTTTATGCAAATAATGTGCGTCTTCTATGTCTGTATGCCAGCCACTCCCTTCCCCTACAAGGTACTTTCTAAAACATCACTATGCCAGTTTTGTCTATGTGTTGCTGTAAAAAAAATTAACATAGACTGTTTATGAAAATACCTCTCGGGGGAGGGAGCTGCTGGCAAACAACTGTAGAAGGCACTTGTTTATGTAAAAATACAGTAATAAAGAATAGCTCATTGAATAGGTTAGGGCCTGGGACCCTGTGTCTTTATTAAGTTCCCCAGGGACTGAGTCATACTAAAGTTTGATAATTCCTGTATTAGAATATTTTCTTGTAAATTTGTAAGAATCTTAGAGAGGAAGCATATATTGTTTTCACGCACATTCAGTTGCTTTGGTTCACATTCTATTACATCTAGCAGAAATTTGTTGAGCAGCTTTACTTCTAAATTTATTTATTTTTCATCTTTTGGGTTGCATCTTACATATCAAACACTAAGCATGATCCAAAGCCTCGTATTATGGCACAACACATCATAAATTCTGAGACTTTAATCATGTACTTAGGCCTGGTCTACAGGTCTGGGAATGCTATGGTTCTCTAACTGATGTGTAACAAACTACCTCAAAACTTAGTGGCACCAAACAACCATTTTATTGTACTCACAGATTCTGTGAATCCTGAATTTGTATAGGGCATCATAGGGATGATTTGGCACTACTCCTTCACATCTGGGACCTCCTCAAGAAGACCTGAACAGTTTGGATGGCTTAAATGACTAGGGGCTAGAATCTTTAGAGACTTACTCATTCACATATCTGGTACCTGAGTTGGGATAATTCTAACGGTAGGCTCAGCTGGAATCATTGACAGGAGTGCCTAAACATAGCCTTTTTTTGGCGGGGGGGGGGTGGGGCATAAGAGACACTTATTATACCAGAAGGGACAGGCAGTGGGGCAGTGCAGAATCCAAGCCCCGGACCAGACATGCAGCATCCATATGCAAGAACAGCTACACAGGTTGGGGCAGAGCCAGGGGTGGAGGACTAGGACTGAAGGATACCCACAACACCCCTACCAGGACACTTGGGCCCTGGGCTCTTGTGCCTCCACCGGAGCAAGAAGACAGAGGACTGGGTAGCTTCCCCATTCCTGGAACTCTATATCACTTGGCCGGAAAGAAAGATGGCATAGGAGGTATGGGGCCTGGCCAGCCTACAGCACTCGGTTCTGTACACAGCCTTGTCTGCAGGCAGGGCCCGATAGCCAGGGCAGCACAGCCTTAGCAGGAAGAGGGTCTACATACTTTCCTGTCCCCACTGCCCTGGCCCCTGATCCCAGAAATTTGGCAGAGGTGGGACCAAGCTCGCCCCACCAAGCAGGGACATGCCCATGAAGGGAACTTGACTTCCCTGAGCACAAGAAGGGGCCTCCTAAGGCAGCAGTAAACTGAGGGGGCTGCTATAGACAGGAGACCTTACCTCTGTGCCCCTGGCATGGGGGAGACACGGCTAGAATATGAGATCAGGCCTGGGGCTAGGAAAGGGGGAAGCGAAGGGCAGTGGCCCTGGGTCCTGACGCCGTGTGTTACCCAGGGCTAGAGGGAGGGGCAGCAGCAGGTAAGGCCTGGGCTTCCTCGGGGTAGAACTTAGGGCTGGGAAGACCAGGACAGGAGTGGGGAGGATGGCTGTCCTACCCAGAACCCCTGCACCCACACTGAGCTTCCTCACAGCGTGTCAGCCACAGGGTAATAGTACATCTTATACAGTTGCTCGGCAGCAAATAAGACACAACCCTCTGGCTTTAATGACCTACCCTTTGAAACCCACATGGCTTCCCTTCTATCATACAGTCTTCTACTTGTTGAAGCAATCGCAAACCCAATTAGACTTAAGGTGATGAATATAGACTCCATCTCTCTATGGAAGGAGTGTTAAAGAATTTATACCTAAGATTAAAAATCTCTACAGGAGAAGAAGCAATTTATCATGGGTAAACTAGATGCTGACTAAACTTCAGAGTAGGACTCAATTATTTTGAGAAATTAATAACCTCTCTTACTGCAAACAACACTAAAACCTCATGTGTGTGATTTCAACTTATATAGTATTGTTTTTTAGTATTATTGGCAGTCTTCAGTTAATATCTTTAAGTGCTATCATGGACTCAAGGCTTGCTTATGGATTTCACTTATTCTAATTGGCTGTAATTATTGTTTTTCTGATCACCATTCTGCTATTGAACGTCTTGTTGTGTGAGCTCTCATCTCAACTCCATCTATTTACTTGTCCCTATACTACTTTTTTTTATACTATCTTCAAAATGTCTAAATAAATTACCACACACTATCAACAAATTATCCTAGTCTCATATTATTTTCCCATCCCAATATCCAGAACCTCTTACCCTACTGGGAAGCTGTATTTCTTTCACTTTATAGGTAGAGAACATAAAGGATCGAATCCAGAATACAGGAGCCGTTGGTTTATATCACAACCCCTGACTTCAGATAGGTTGCAGCTCAACAATTTTAGTCTCAGGGTAAAGGATGTTCAGAGTCCTTGGTCCATGTTAATGATTTCAATTTCTACTTTTATATCTTTTTCAAATACAAGAGCTTCTCTGTCAATTATTTTTTCTTATCTGAACTGCCAGCTTTGCTCCTTCTCCTTTCCCTCATATATGACAAATTCCTATCGGAATCAAAATGGCATGCTCCATATTGTCAAATTAAACTCTGTTTTAAATTAAAATGCTACAAGATCAATATTCAGGTGTATTTTCTGAAAACAAGATTAATAACCCCAATCTTCTGTGATTTAGGTAAGAGGAGATTCGTTGATCTAAACCCAATGTATACTCATTATGTCAGGTATCCTGTATATGTCAGCCAAAACGGAGGTTCCGTCTCATTCAGGAGACCATCTGGGCCTCCCCGAGAACACCCTCTTTTCTTCTCTTGCAGAGACTGCACCTGCCATCTGACCTATGGAATTCAGCCAAGAACAGGAAAGCAGAGATTAACACTCGGAAAGTAGGGTAACAAGACGATGTACAGCCCCTGATCTCGGCATTTCCAACCAATTACAGAGTTTCTGCAGAAGTACTGAACTAGCACTCAAAATGTCCCCTAGCAACATGTGCAGTGGACTGTATGAGAATGGGCTTGAATTTCTGTTCCAGTTCCTAGCAAGCAAGGTGGAGAGGACAGCTGTTGGCTGGATGGGGGCATCTGTGGAAGTCTGGGATGACTGCTGCAGCCCTGGTTAATGTATAATCGGGTTGGAGGGTAACAGTGAGTTAGAACTATGTCTAACCCAAGGAATAAGGAGCCTGAGGTAACCGTAGATCGCTACTATTTTTGTGGCAGGGCACCTTCTGGTTATCTGGCTGGAAGCCAGAGCTATTGTCTTAATTTGAAGGACCATCTCTCCAGGACAAAGAACATGGTTGATGTATAGTCCCAGGGATTCAGAAGGCAAGATAATGAAGCCTATGTGTGTTTGACTGGTGGAAACATGAGGGGTGGAAACCATTTGAAATAGTCCTTAAGAATTTCTCACCGCCTCCTGTCTCACTCACTGTGCTTAACTGGTAGCCTTTTCTAGCACTGTCTCAGACCACACCCTCAGACTTCAGACCAACAGTTACACTCTCATGCTTACTTTGCTTGGCCTGGGCTCCTCTAAACTCCCATTCATTTCCTGGCCTTGTTCTCTTTTTTGACTTATGACCATAAATTAGGCTTTGGAAATCCATCTATACCCTCTGTTTCAGGAGCAGTCCCATTGAAATTTGTTCTCTGGAGCTCTTACTCTGGGTGATACCACGTGTGATTATGAATTCGCAAGGCTACAAGCTGGGGCAACAGGACTGGGTATTTCAAGTTGTCCTTTCTCTTTTTTTTTCTATCAATTATAATCAGGTCTTCAAACCAGTTTGGAACAAGGGCGTGTACATGCCGCATAGCACCCAAATCTGTTGCCTGGCAGATGTTGACTGGAGTAGAAAACAAACGAGGAGCCATGATGGTGCAGTGGTTTAAGTGCTCTGCTACTAAGGAAGGTCAGCAGTTCGAACCCACCAGTCACTCTGTGGCTGTCTACTTCAGTAAAGATTTACAACTTTGGAAACCCTACGAAATAGTTCTACTCTATCCTATAGAGTCAGCATTAGTCAGAAGTGACTCAACAGCAGTTGGTTCGGTTTTGGTTTTTGGTTAGGAAACTAAGAGCGGTGCTCTGCTTAAAGATGGAGGCTAACAGCACCGCTTTGACTGTGTGTCGGTCTCCACAGTCCTGCCGATATTAATTCAGTCTCCTGTATCAGGCTGCTGAAACTTTCGGGAGAGAGGGTTATTGGCAGGACTGTGGAGAGCAACAACACATAAAAGCAGCATGGTCGGCCACCGTCTTTGACTGGGGCACTGCTGTATGCTTCCTACTAGGGTCAAAATTTGCTGGCCCTGCGACGCTTACACTGCCCTCATTTATGCCGGCAATTATTGAACCGTTCCGAATTGGCTCGAAGTCCTGGTTATCATGACAAAAAAATATGCTCTGCTCTGGATCTAGCCCTTCACTCAAAGGTGGCGGCCTTCAGCCCTCTGGACAGACTCGGAGCCCCAGAGATAGTATGGAAAAAAACATACTTGGTGATTGAGAGAAAGGAGGAGGTTTCCCACACATTGAAGTAGAGCCTATACAAGCATGACAAGGAGACTGTGGGTGTGACTGGGGTCGAAGAGGGCATCTTTACACTTTTATATTACCTAGGACAGACACTGAGGGCCCATGCTGATACCTAAGGGAGTGTCGGAGTTGTGCAAATGGCTATGCACTGGCTGCTAACTGAAAGGTTCAAAGTTGGAGTTTGCCCTGAGGTGCCTTGGAAGAAAGACCTGGATATCTACTTCTGAAAAATCAGCCATTGAAACCTTATGAAGCATAATTCTACTTTGACACACCTGTGGTCACCATGAGTTGGAGTCAACTCGAAGTCAACTGGTGGTGATACTCATACCTAAAAATAATTTTTTTTTATTTTTAATCCTTAGTTAAGACAGTGATGGGCAGTTTCTCATACATATACATATCGATGGCACTAGTTTTTTTTTTTATACATATATGTACATAAATATCAAAAGAGCAAACAAATACAATTTACAAGCAATAAGAGCTTTAAATGAAACTGTTTTGACTCAATAAAATTCTCAAAGAGTGACTTTCAAAAAGTGCTTTCAGACGCTGTAGGCTTCCTTCGTCTTTATAGAAATGAAAGTAGGTCTTAAAAGAGGCACCCAGGCTTTGGGCTACCTTGCTTAAAAGTAAATGATACAACCTATTCATTTCACCCGCTGCTTTTTTAATATGAAAATAATTATGTGGAAATTTCAAAGGTATTTTCCTGGGACTTCCCCAAACTTCATCCTAGATGTCAAACCTCTACTTAATTTTTACTGTTTTTTTTTTTTCTTTGCTGAGAACTAAATATTTCCCTAAAAAAATAAAGTAATAAACTAGAAAAGATAAGAAAAAAAAATATGTTTTAGCACTTACAAATTCTCTGGTAGCCAGGAATGTGCCTTCACCTCCCTATAGCTTCCAAATCACATAGATTGGTCTCTTGCCCATTCTAATCCTCAATTTGTATTAATAGAATATGTCGTGTTGTCATGTTTAACTCTTCCCATCCCACATGCTACTTACATCTGCCCAGTTCTCAAGGCCTGCCAGTGCTCCTCCTTAATGCTTTTTGAAACTGTTTCTCTCCATCTCCACTGTTTCAGGCTGCCATCATTAAATAGTCTGATACAATCTCATGCTTCTCGATCTTGGTTTTGACTTTGATACCCTTCATCTTAGTCCTATGTCACTCTGTGTTATCTTCATCACTATGTTACAGAAGCTATTTTATCTCCATTTCTAGTCTCTGGGCTTGAGGGCAAGCTTGGCATGCTCTTGACACAGAGTGAGCATCTGCTGGATGAGTATGGATGGTGCTACCTCTAGCTGTTTAAGTGGGCTACATGTGGGTGCTGAGAATTTAATGTTTAATGGTCCTGCTAATATCTATGTGCAGCCAATACTGAGATTAATGAGACTAGAGAAGAAGTCACCATGGCTGTTAAACATTAGCATAAACACATTAAACTCAAAAAGTGGTAAAATCTATAGCATGAAATAATAAAAAAGGGAAAGAAGGAAACTAAAAGTGTATTGCATTCCTTCTCTGGGCCAGTAGGGTAAGGTGCTTTATTCGTGTTGTCCCTTTTAAGCTTCAGAAAAAATATGCTGAGGTAGAAGTTTTTTCCATTTTATGTATGAGGAAATTGAAGAAAGAGTAATACACCTAGTAGGATATGGAGATTGGATTTGACCCAGAGCCTGATTCCATCCCCACAATCATTTTCATATTCTGCAGTGGCCTAGGTGGCAACTTTTAACTCTCGTTGTCCCTGACCTTCAGTATCATTAATGATCATCTATCATTAAGTCTGGCTTGGTTCATAATTTGAACATGATTTTTCTGGGATCTTAAGAGCTTTAATGGCATGAAAAGTCACCCACAATGAGCCAAGCAGCCTGCCTGCCAACAATGAAACACCACTCAGGACCAGTAGGTACCCCCAGGAAACTGGTGTCAGAGCAAATTCAGTTGAGTAGTGTGACTTCCTTTGAACAAGGTCAATTAAAGGGCATGGAAGCACTATGGAGTGAGAACAGGAAAGACTGCTCAAACTATCTCTATCTGGTGGACTTGTGCTTGTTCTTTGTGATTGTGAAATATCCATGCTTAAAATTTCTTAGCATATTGGATTGAACTTCTAAACTGAGGAGTCATCAGCTTGGGTCTCTTCCTTTGGGTCAGGTGAAAGTATGAGTCAATACTTTCTTTGGTTAAGATAAATCAGAGTAGCACATGGTGGCAACAGGACAGTCTGTCACTGGTTGCTCCTTTGAAAAGCTGCTGTTAGTCCAGATTGATGAGTTGTAGTATATTGTTTGATGCCTTTGAATTATGGTGTTGGTGAAGAATGTTGAATATACCATGGGCTACCAAAAGAATGAACAAATCTGTCTTAGAAGAAGTATAGCCAGAATGCTCCTTAGAAGCAAGGATGGCAAGACCTCATGTCACATATTTTGAGCACGTTATCAGGAGGGACCAATCCCTGGAGAAGAGCATCATGCTTGGTAATGCAGAGGGTCAGCAAGAAAGAGGAAGACCCTCAGCAAGATGGATTGACACAGTGGCTGCAACAATGAGCTTGAGCATAACAAGGATTGTAAGGATGGCACAGGACTGGGCAGTGTTTTGTTCTGTTGTACATAGGGTCGCTATGAGTCGGAATCGACTTGATGGCACCAAACAACAACAATATATTGTACTCCAGGACTGTCAAATTGTTGCAACTATAAACTTTATGATACCAACTCAGAAGGGGAAAAAAAAGAAGCTTTCTTTCAAAAAAAAATTGTGATAAGTGTGTGTATATATATATATAACAAAACATTGCCATTTCAACATTTTCTACACGTATAATTCAGTGGCATTAATTATGTTCATCATGCTGTGCAATCATAATTCCTAATAACAGAAATCAATCAACTTAGTTCATGGATGGCCCTCCATTTCTGTTCTGCAGTAGGAAAACCAAAACCAAAACCTCTCAGTCTTTCCAGCCTTTCCAATTCAAGGTGATTCACTTTAGAACTCAGCCTCTGAAATGTTCTACCCAGTCTTTTCCTCCATTTCTCAGAGGTAGTTACGTTCAGAACCTCTGCTATGTGGTTGTGAATCTCTGACTTCACACTGGCTCTTGGTTCTCAGCGGTCCTCTGGGACAATTTTGGAGGAAGCTTGGGAAGTTTTCAAATCTCTATCAAGGTCCAGGACTGGTTAGTCTCGATATGTTATGCAATTATTACTAGTGTATAGAAGCCTCCCTAGGTAGACGAGGAGCACTCTGCAATGCTGCCTCTTTCTGGGGCTCCTTACAGGAAGTGTGGTAGAAGTGCTTTCTGCCTTCAGATCCTGAAGTCTAACCCCCCAACAATGGGTCAAGCCTACAGAGAAGGGCAGCCAGAGAGCAGATCCCAACGTCAGCATCTATTCTCTTACTCTCCATTTCTGATCCTCACTGTGTACAATGAGAAAATGGCTCTTAGATAGAATCCTCCTTCTGCCTCACTATATAAACTATACATGAATTTTATCAAGAATTGGGATCCAACAATTAAAAGCTAAGGCTTCTAACACCTGTGTTCTTTTCTGCTATAGCTTTACAAAAATATCACTCAGATTCAGCAGTTTCCTTCTGGACTGTATTATCTACATTGCCAAAGAGGACAGAGAATATAGAAAGTTACTGCCTCTGTCCATTGGATGGTATATCAATTTTAGGCTGTCTTGGACAGCAAGGAGCAGATGATTTGAGTCACAGTAAGTAAACCATGAATAATTGTTTACATCACAGAGGTCTGGAGCTGGATAGTATCAGGGTTTGTCCGGAAGCTCCACAAGGCCACAGGGGACCCAGGCTCCTTTGATCCTCCTCTCTGCCACTTTTATGATGTTGCCAATGTCTCCTTTCATGATCATGAGATGGCTGCTGGATCCCTAAACATCACATCTTCTCAAGTCAGTGTCTAAGCAGAAAGCAAGGATGTGATGGGAAAAAAAAAGGGCGGGTAGGTGGAGAAGGATGTTCTTATCTGACTCTTTTCTTGGAGAAAAATATTTTCATGATTCTTATAAAACCCCAGGCAAATTTCTCTTTACATCTTGTTCATAAGAACTAGATCAGACAGCAATCCATAGGTGTACGGAAATCTTGGGAAATGAGTGCCTGGCTTTTAAAGACTTGATAATTTGGGGGCAGCAAGTAAAAAGTGTTTTGGAAATGATGGCGGAATAGCTGAGTTGGGTAATGGCTACAAGGAAGGCTGGAGAGAAGCTACTTCTTAACATGGAATCAGCATGTTTTCTTCCACATGCCAGACACGTGGCACACTCTCCACATCTACTCCTTTTCCCATGACCACTGCTGGCACCACTAACGGAGCATGGTGCTTCTGCCAGCTGTGCCCTAGTATATACTTGGAGTTTTTCTCCAGGTAGTACCATGAGAAATTGATCAGATTGGCTTAAAATATAAAAAATCTAGTTTCCAGTTTGATACAATGAGAACAGCATGAACTTCAGCATTACAGCTCTTTCGGGTTGACTCCCTAATCCACTACTCAATTGCTATGTTAAAAAAAACCCACTCCCTGTCAAGTTGGTTCTGACTCATGGCAGCCCCTATGTGTTAGAGTAGAACTGTGCCCCAAAAGGTTTTCAATGGCTGATGTTTCTGAAGTACCATGCCAGGTCTTTCTTTTGAGGCACCTCTGGGTGGACTTAGCTTCCAGCCTTTTGGTTAGCAGCAGGGTGTGTTAATCGTTTTGTATCACCCAGGGACTCCCTGGAACTAAATTATCTGGTTCAAATCTCAGGTCTGTCACTATTTGTTGTGTGACCTTGTAAAGTGTGATAACCTATTTGTGCCTTAGTTTCATAATCTGTAAAATAGGTATAATAACAGCCCTAGATTTATATTTAAAGTACTTAACATATAAAACTATTTAAAATAGATAGTGCCTGGCACATAGTTGTTGTCGTTAGGTGCTCTTTCCAACTCATAGCGACCCTACATACAATAGAACAAAACACTGCCAGGTCCTGAGCCATCCTCATGATTGTTGTTATGCTTGAGCCCATTGTTGCAGCCACTGTGTCAATCCATCTTGTTGAGGGTCTTGCTTTTTTTCACTGACACTCTACTAACCATGATGTCCTTCTCCAAGGACTAGTCCCTCCTGATAACATGTCCAAAGTATGTGAGATAAAGTCTTGCCATTCTTGCTTCTAAGAAACATTCTGGCTATACTTCTTCCAAGAAAGATTTGTTCATTCCTTTGGCAGTCTATGATATATTCAATATTCTTCGCCAACGCCATAATTCAAATGTGTCAATTCTCCTGGTCTTCCTTATTTAATGTGCAGCTTTCACATGCATATGAGGCAATTGAAAACACCATGGCTTGGGCCAGGTGCACCTTAGCCCTTAAAGTGACATCTTTATTTTTTAACACTTTAAAGAGGTTTTTTTTTGCAGCAGATTTCCCCAATGTGATGCATTGTTCGATTTCTTCACTGCTGCTTCTGTGAGTGTTGATTGTGGACTGTAGTAAAATGAGCACATAGTAAGTGCTCATTATTGGCACAAATGGTTAAGTCTTAACTACTAACCAAAAGGTTGTCGATTGGAACTTACCCAGCAGCACTGTGGAGGAAGGGCCTGGGCATCTGCTTCTAGAAGATTAGGGACAAGAAAACCCCATGGAGCAGTTCTACTCTGTAACACATAGGCTCACCATGAGTTGGAATCGACTCCACAGAAATGAGTTTTTTTTTTTTTTTGAGGGGGTGGGGGTTATTATTAATTGTTTGATTTAATTTGTAAATACAATTTACTCCATCAAGCCTCTCACTTAGAAATAGTCGCACGTGCAATAAACCTTCCGTGCGATTTGGATGGAAGAAGGGAGACTGCCATTATGGAGCACCTGCTGTATTATAAAAATGGCATGGGGGCGGTGACTGACCTCCTTCAACCCCGCAAGGGGGAGGGAGAACCAAGATCAACAGCTCAAGGCTGACTCCCATGAGGCGGAGGCCAAACAAGCCTTCTCTCTCTGGAACTTTACCAATTCTGACACCATCTGTCCCTCCCACAGCACTCTCTGCTTCTCTACTGAGTTCAATAATTCATTGCAATGACCATGTAGAACTCACAGACAATACTCATGATTATGGGGGGTTACTAGGGAAGTAACAGGTTACAATTGAGGCTTAGGAACATTTAAAATACAGTTCTTCCATCAGGTGGCCTCTTGCCAGCCATGTTCTCAGGCACACCTCTCCTTGGCCCTAGGCTTCTGCCCAAAGGCACTCAGCTTTCTTTCTCCGTGACCAGGAAGCCCACTTTACTGTCTCTTGCTGCTGGGCCTCTGCTGGAGGGCCTCCGCTGAGGGCCTCTCCTTCCTTGATGGTGGTTGGCTCTGCTCCTTCCATCCTGAGATGGCTCATTTCAAGCCCAGTGGGATGGTGAAACTGATCGATCCCTTTAGTGGGCCACAATTACCCTATCACATAGTCCGGCCCAATCACCTGAGTGGGAGTTACAACACCATGGTGAGAAAGGCCACACAAAAGCAGTCCGTCACACGGCATATGTATTAAATTGTATCCTTCCAGCAACTATTTAATGAAAACTTATGGTGTGCTAAGAACTCCGTCAGGTGTTTTACACGTGTTATTTATTACCCTCTATTTTACTGATGAGAAAACTAAAGCTCAAAGGGAGTTATACTTACCTAGTCACATTCGTCTAGCCAGTAGAGTGGCACTAACATTTCAAATGAGGAATGTGCAATATCAAAGCTCAAACTATTTCCACCCACGACATTATGGAAAACCTTGCATGTCAAGGGCTAAGAGATCTGGATTCTATCCTGATAACGCCCTTTTTTTAACTCTGTAACTTTGTCAAATTATTTAATCTCTCTTATCCTGTTTGTGAAAATGGATATAATATTACTGGCCCGCCTGTTTCAGAATTGATGTGAGAATTAGATGGCATAATGAATGTGAAACTATTGCAAAAGCACTATTGTTGTTGTGCGCCATCGAGTTGATTCTCACAGTGACCCTATAAGACAGGGAACTGCCCCCGTAGGGTTTTCAAGGCTGTAATCTTTATGGAAGCAGACTGCCACATCTTTCTCCTGTGTGGTGGCTGTTGGGTTTGAACCGACAACCTTTCAGTTAGCAACTGAGTGCTTAACCACTGTACCACCAGGGCTCCATAAAGAAGCACTATTGCACCAACCAATTGGATGAAACCTGAATGAATGAAAAAGAAGATATCTTCATCATTGTTGTCATCATCAGCGTCATCATCATTGGTAAATATGGGAAAACCCAAAACCCAAATCCACTGCTGTCCAGTCGATTCCGACTCATAGCAACCCTATAGGACAGAGTAGAACTGCACCATAGAGTTTCCAAGGAGCACCTGGTGGACTCGAACTGCCGACCTGTTGGTTAGCAGCCATAGCACTTACCCATTAAAAAACTCATTGCCGTCGACTGGATTCCGACTCATACCAACACTGTAGGATGAGTAGAACTGCCCCTTAGGGTTTCCAAGAAGCAGTTGATGGATTTGATTAGCAGCCAAACACTTAACCACTGCACCACCAGGGTCCCACAGGAAGTACAGCAATGGAAAATTTGGGGGCAAAGGGGGACTGTGCTTAGTCATGTATCAGGTATTTCACATGTTGGTTCAACCGTTCCCTTTGGGATATTAAAAGACTGGGAAATTAAAATCTAACATAGACCAGGACATGAAAAGAATTGTATGGAAAGCAGGAGAGGCAAGACTTTTGAAAGGCATAAACATCACTGATTTAGAATATCATCTACCCATAATTTTGGCGAAATTGGTTTCTCTACACAGTTGACATGAGTTAAAGGCTTCAAGTGTGAAAATTTATTTTGAGAATCAAAAGATGGAATGTGTTTAAAAAGCAGTACACGCCTAAAATTAATTTGAGCTTCTTGGAACATTATGAAAAAGTAGTTTATAAACACAGAACATATTCATGTGTCTATTATAGTTAAAAAACCATATGTTGCCTGAATGAGAATTCATTAATTTCTCATTGGTTTTCAGATATTTGCTTGTAATAGGTCTTTAATCATTAATCAATCTCGACCATTCTCTGGATTCACATTGCCTTAAGTTGTTCATGACAATTAAAACATCTTTTGGTAAAGGAATAAGCCAAATAGTACATATATATTTGACATCCATTTTAAAACATTTAGGAGTAGAAAGGCATCTTATGCTCTGATAGTCATACTTGAACTATAGAAAAAAAAAATTTTTTTTTGAACTATAGAACGTTCTTTATATTGAAGTTGCCTATCTGATCGCTACAATCCTTTCCCACTCTTGAACAGAATGGGTCCAGAATGACCCTTTCACTTACGGGGAGATACTGCTGGTCATCTATTCACAATGTTAACATATTAATAGAGAACACACGTTGAAAGGTTTATTTTTCCAGTTTATAACTCCTGTTTGTTGGTAGTCTCACAACTAGACAGTTGCCAAATGAAGTTTCTAATCAGGTCTAGAATTTAGAAGAATTGGAGAATGTAAATACATTTTGGAGATAGAATATTCGCTTTGCTTCAAAAAAAGCCTACGCTGAGTGAAATAAGTCAGTCACAAAAGGACAAATATTTTATGATCCTACTTATATGAAATATCTAGGATAAGCAAATGTGTTAGAGACCAAAGTTTATTGCTGATTACTAGTGGTAGAAAGGAGGGGGAAAAAGAAAGCCATTACTTACCCGTTGCCATCTAGTCAATTCTGACTTATAGTGACCATATAGTGTAGAGTAGAACTACTCCATAGGGTCTCCAAGGCTCAAATCTTTATGGAAACAGATTGCCCCATCTTTCTGTCATGGAGCAGATCGTGGATTTGAACTGCCAACCTTTCAGTTAGCAGCCAAGTGCTTAACCATTGCCGCACCAGAGCTCCTAGCTATGGCTTAGAGGGCACTAAGCTTCTATTAAGGGTGATGGCAAAATTTGGAAATGGGTAGTGGTGATGGTTGTAGAGCATGAGAATGTAAGAAATGCCACTGAATTGTACCTGCAACATTTTTTGAAATGGCAAATATTTTGTTATATATTTACTTACCGTAATTTAAGAAGAAAAGAAAAAGCCTGTTCCAAAGAAACTTCAACAAAGAAACAATTTATATCGTTTATGATTTATATCATTTATAATTTAAAAGAAAGGAACAGTTGTAGTTGTGCTTTCTTTGTCTTCCTAATGTATTTTGAAATGAGAACAGTGCATATCAAACCTCTAAGTATATGGCTAGGAAGATGAGCAGGCCACAAACACTTTAATACTTTAAGTACAAAGATTGAAATGACAGGACCATGAAGTGTGTTATTATGGATATCAGCCTCTTCAGGGCTAAGGGGCCTTTCACACTCATGGGGGAACTAAGTAAACAGTGGATAGAAATAGCTACTCATAAACTCATAACCCTTGAGTTGATTGCAATTCATAGCAATCCTATAGGACAGAGTAGAATTGCCCCATAGGATTCACAAGGAGTGGCTGGTGGATTTGACCTGTCAACATTTTGGTTAGCAGCCTGAGCTTTTAACCACTAAGCAACCAGGGCTAATTCCTGGACAGATTTAGCTCAGTATCACCTTTAACCTGCTTAAACTCATTGCTATCAACTCACGGAAACCTCATGTGTTGTAGGGTAGAAAACTCCATAGGGTTTTCTTGGCTGTAATCTTTATGGAAGGAGATCATCAGGCTTTTCTGCTGCAGTGCCGCTGGGTTGGTTCAAACCTGCTGACATTTTGGTTGGTAGCCAAGTGCAAACCCTTTGCTTCACCCAGGGACATTTAATTTGCTTAAATAAAACTCACTGCTGTCAGGTCAATTCCAACTTATAGCAACCCTATAGGACAGGGTAGAGCTGTCCCATAGGGTTTCCAAAGAGTGGCTGGTGGATTTGAACTGATGACCTTTTGGGTTGTACCCAAGCTCTTAACCACTGTGCTACCAGGTTGCTTAAAAAAAAACCAGGTTGCTTAGATGATTGCAATTATCCCAGCACTGTGGCTCAGTGTCTTTCAGCACTTGTGCCAATCACTTTTCTTTCAGTCCTTCAATCTTTACCTTTGCCAGACACAAGGGATGGGAAATAATAACCATCTCCTTTATACAACTGCCCTGGTGGCACAGTGGTTAAGAGTTATGGCAAGCTACGGCTACTAACCAAAATGCCAGCAGTTCAAATCCACCAGCCGCTCCTTGGAAACTCTATGGGGCAGTTCTGCTCTGTCCTATAGGGTTGCTATGATTTGGAATTGACTTGATGACAACAGTTTTGGGTTTTTCTTTTTTTTGGTTTACACAATTGGAAGCAAGATATGGTTTTTCTGAGATCTTATGAGTTAGGAGAAGGAGAAATAAGGTGTCAACTCAATGCATAGTTAGAGAAGACGAAATAGTCTTGTTATAACAATTTTGTGCTTGTATAGCATATTTGAAAGATCCCTCAAGGGTTACATAAAGAAGGAATAAGGCACTATGACTGTGCCCAGAAGAGTCAGGAGTGTCACTGAGAACCATACAAGACACATTTAAATCTAAAATATACATGCTCAAGTAATAACCATAAATTTTATAATTAGAGCTGATATTTTGCGAAAGACTTGGCATACATTAGTTCGTTTTACTCTAGTAACTGCTCTATGAAGTAGATACTGGGAGGAAACCGATGACCAGAGAGATTAAGGAACTCGTTCAAGGACACATAAACAGTAAATGGAGAGTCAGGATTCAAACCCAGCTCTGTCTGACATTAAAGTTCCTGTGTGACCAACAATGCTCCATGAGGACAGAGCATGTACAGAAATACTGCCTTCTTCTTCCTTTTGTTGCCCTTGTCTTTCCTTGATTTTTGTAGTCCACTGGACTGTAAGCTTGGTGAGAATAGGAATTGCATCTGTCGTATTTTCATCTGCATCCCAGCACTGAGAACAGTGCTCATCACATAGTAGGTGCTTGATGGTATTTGTGGAATGAATGAATATCTTGGCTTCTTTGTTGACTTTGAATTGAAAAATATTTTGGAACGGTTAGATCAAAATGTGAAGAAGACTTAGGAATTCTTTAACCAATTAAATTCATGGATATTTTCCTTTTCACATATGCGTAAGAGTGATGCATGCTAAAAATCTATGTCTGAATAAATCTAAAACAGAACATCTTCTGAGTCATAAGAAAGTGTGTGTGGTTTAATGAGTAGTATTTTTTATTGATTTGTGGTACATGCAACAGTAGTGTCTCTTCTAATTGATTGGTTCTTAGAGTCTCTAACTCAGTATCCACACACTAGACAACATTTTGTTTTTAACTTAAATCAGCTGTTGTCTCTCTTCTGTTCATTACCTCTCAGTAGCTCCTCATTTCACTTAGAATGTATTGCAAAGTCCTTACCATGGTCTATGCAGCCCTGTGTGATCTGTCCTTTCTCTGATCTTAGCCTGTGCCCTTCCCCCAAGCCAGCTTCTCCTCCAACAAGACAAATATGTCTTTGCTTCATCACTTTTGCACTTCCTGTTCCCTCAACCTAGACTTGCTTTCCTCACAGATGTTCCTAAAACTCCTATCATTCTGATCTCTGTTCAACTGTTGCTTTATCAGAGTCCATTCCTGATCATTCTCTATACCCCTGTCACCCTCTGTCTCTAGGACTTGTTGTTCCCTTACCTTCTATGATATGTTTGTTTCTGAATTGTCTCCTCCCCATCCCCAGACCCATACTAGAGTGGACACCCCATCAGAGCTGAGACCAGGTCTGCTTTTCTCGCTCCTGCATCTCTAGTGTCTAGAATAGTGTTCAGCACAGAAGTTTCTAAATAAAACCTCGTTGGATGACTTAGTGAATGGATGAATGAACGGATGGATAGAACTTCTCTAAGACCAGCACAGGCCTGGTGGGAATGGCTGCACAAGGGTGGGACTCTACGGGTATATTGATGGGTGGGTATATCATTTAGAAAGCAAGAGGGTGAATAACTTTGTACCTGAGGAAAAGCGTTCAGGGTCAAAATTCAGAAATTCAAGCTCCTTTTCAGGCTCAATGGGCAGTAAGAATATGAGATAAAGTGGAAACAACAAAAAAAGAAAAACAGGCGCTGCATGGGTGTAGTCAGATTGCAAAATAAATATGGTAATAAGGTATGAGGGTCTCTCTATGCCCGGAAGCTCAAAACTTATTTCTCTTGAGCATTGATTGGTTGGGATAAGGCAGCTGTATCTTGTTCATTAGGGTAAACCACTCCCACAATTTATATCCCAGGTTTATTCTACTCTCCTTTTGTCCCCAAGCCTCCTCTTTTCTCTCAGATATAGGTACAAAGTCCTATTATTCTGCAGACATTCTTGATAGGGGAATCCTGCTAATATCTCACAGTTTCAAACTATTCTTCTATATTCAGATTTTGACCCTGGGGCTGGGACTCTGGAAACTCTATTTGTTTTATCAACAGCTCCTTGCTAGGCTCTGCCCAAAGGGGGAGCTAGACTGTACAGCTGGAAGAAGAAGGGGCTTGCTTTTTCATGTGTTTTCTGCTCATCTCAGCCACACTACAGCAATGGCTGCTCACCCTGGCAGTGGTTGTTAGCTCTAGCAGCAGCAGTTATTCATTTGTCATTAGAAGCAGCTTTTGTGATCTCCCCTCAGGGGTAGTAGCTCCAGCTGGCTAGGGCCTCCTGCTCAAATGTCGGAGTCCCAGGTCTAGAGGGTGCTTCCCACAAGCACCTGAAGTGTCACCCAGTACTGCTTTTTTCTCAAAGATCTTTTTTATTGTGCTTTAGATGAAGGTTTACAGAGCAAATTAGTTTCTCATTAAACAATTAATACACATATTGTTTTGTAGCATTGGTTGCCAACCCTGCAACCTGTCAACACTCTCCCCTTCTTGATTCGTCCTTGCCCCTGGGCTGGTGTGCCTATTTATACATGGTTGAAAAAAACCTGTTGCCTTCAAGTCAATTCCCACTCATCGCAACTCCATAGGACAGAGTAGAACTGCCCCACAGTTTCCAAGGAGCACCTGGTGGATTCGAACTGCCAACCTTTCAGTTAGCAGCCATAGCACTTAACCACTGTGCCACCAGGGTTTCCATACATGGTTGAGCTATGTGTATTATTGTTTGTTGTGTGGGCCCGTCTTATCTTTGGCTGAAGAGTGAACCTCAGAAATGACTTCAGTACTGTTTTCTCGGGAATCTTGATTCCAGTTCCTTGGGATCTCTCCTCTAAGCTTCTAAGTTTTAATAATTCCAGCTCTAGGTGCCCTCCCAACTCTAGCTATGTTACTATTTCCTGCAGTGACAACCTCTGTAATACCTCAGTGTCTCTTATTTGCATTTTAAGTTCACCAGTATCTCATTATCTATTCTTTGTATTAAACTCTCTGTGTAAAATCGACTGGTATGGGCAGTTCTGCTGACAGGGCACTGCCTGAGACAGGTCTACAACAAGGATCAATGGTTAATTGATGGAGAAGTGAGGGTTTCTCTGCTGGACTCATTCTATCATTTCAGGTTGCTGCCAGAATTATCCCCCCAAGATCTACATTCTGATACTATTCTAACGCTATGGATAGTGTTTTCAGAGGGAGGAAGGGATTAAAAACTAAAGAATATAGACTAATGGACTATGTGTTACAAAATAAATTATTTTGAAAACCATAAAATAGAATTATCTGAATTATAGAGGTTAACATTATTATGTTAAAAAATAAACTGTGGAAAGAATTTTTAAAGGAGTCAATTCATGATGTATTAGTGAAAGAGAAAAAAGAATCAGATATAATATGTTTTATTATTTCAGTTATATCTTGGCATGCAAAAGGGTAAGGAGTAAAAATATGTTGAACATTTTGTCTGATGGTCAACATTAATAGATCCAATTTTATACTTTATATTATTAGAAAAATGTAAACTTTTTTTTCTAAAATAAAGGTTGCAAACATGATAAAGATAGCTTATCTTTACATCATATAGACAAAAAGCTGGAAATCTAGTTTCTCTTAAACATGGAAACACAATTATCCTTTTATTAGTTAAAATCACTAGTGATATATATTTCTGAGTAACTAGAAAATACAGATAAACCAAAAATACTATCATTTGGATAATGCTAACATTAAAAAAAAAAAATAACATTAATGTCTTGGTGTATATTCTGTAGACATTTTCTATGTGCTTATGCACGTATGTAGGAGTCCCTGTGTGGTGCAAATGGTTAACTCACTTAGCTGCTAAGCAGAAGATTGGAGGTTTGAGTTCACCCAAAGGTACCTCAGAAGAAAGACCTGGCATTCTACTTCTGAAATATCAGCTATTAGAAACCCTATGGGACTCTGACACACATGGGACCACCATGAGTCAAGTTGACTTGACAACAACTGGTATGCATATATGCGTTTATTTGGACACTATACATGTTTATAGGGTCTACAGGGTCTCTAGGAGTAGGAATTGACTCCATAGCAGTGGGTTTGATTTTTTTTGTTGTTTTTTCAATATATGTTCATAAGCTATTTTTTTATTCAACATAGATTATAAATATATTTTCTTCATCAGTAAATATTACATAATTCTTATGTCAGCTTTTACTCTCAGATCTATTAACTGTCAGGTCTGTTCCATACTCTTTCTTTTACTGCTCTGAATTGCAGAAAACTACATCTCCCAGACTTCCTTGCCTCTAGTTTCCGGGTGGATTCAGCCAATGCGAGGAACTGGTGGATGATCGGAGACGATAAGCCGAAGTGTTTCCTTCCTTTTGTGCTCTGAGTGTCACTTCCGACAGTAACTGGGTAACTGATTCTCCTCAGGACCTCTTTGTTATTGCTAGTTGCTGCAGAGTCGGTTCTGGCTCAGGGCAACATTATGTGTAATAGAATGAAACGTTGCCCAGTCCTGTGCCATATTCACGATCATCAGTATGTTTGAGTCTGTTATTGTGGCTACTGTGTCAATCCATCTCGTTGGGGATTTCACTGACCCTCTACTTTGCCAAAGTCCTTTTCTAATGATTGGTCTTTCCTGATGATATGTCTAAAGTAAGTGAGCTGAAGTCGTTCCATCTTCACTTCTAAGGAACATTCTGGTTGTATTTCTTCTAAGACAGGTTTGTTCATTCTTCTGGAAGTCCATGGTACATCCAATATTCTTTGCCAACACCATAGCCTCAGAACAGCAGGACATTCCTCCCTTCCCTCTAGGCTGTCAGGTTCCTCTGGGGCCTGGCTCAGGTTCCTACTGGAATTCAAGCTCCCAGAGAAAAGCCTCAGCCATATGATAAACATGTGTTAGTGCTTGCTAGTCTAGCAAGTTATTTTTCTTCCAGAAGTACTTTAGAAAAAAGTGTAAGTCATTAAAACGAATTTATTGATATTTTGATTAAAATAGTTTTAATTTGGAGGTTAATTTGAGTTAGCCAGAAGATTTTCTATCCAAGAAAATCTTGTTTCTCCCATATACACGTTTTCTTGTTAGGTATTTTAGTAAGGCCTTACAGTATTTTTTGTGTTTTCTTTTTGTTAAATTTATTCCTTGGTATTAACTATATTCACGTACTGTTGTAAATTAGATTTTGTATAGTTACTGATGGTGTATTGATTTTGTATGCTGCTTTTTAATTAACAGATTGAATTCATGTATTATTTTTACAGTTATCTAGTTGGATTTTTTTAAGTTCTATAGGTATTAAATGCATATGAAAATGTTAATTTTGACTCCTCTTTTCTACTATTTGTAGCTCTCAATTTTATCTTTCCATTTTTCTCTTGCTTTTGGATAGGGAAAGAATCTTATTTCCAAAATATCCAAAATAATATTGAATAATCCAATTATAGAAACTACCTTTTGTCATTCCTGACTTTAGTAGGATTTTTTAAGGGGAAGCATTTATTCCGATTGCTCAGAATGGTCTCTTCCTTGGAACCCTTGACTACTTCCATAGGTTTGAAGCTGTTACTCTATTTACTCATTCTTATACAGAAATATCATAGCTAATTTGTTCCAGTGTTAGAAGCTAATGTGGGTACAGTCAGAGATTTTTATATTCCTGTTCAAATACATTAGTCCCAGACAAAGGGAAAAGGCAATATTCATGCTGTCTGTTGGATTTTCTAAGAGGCCAGACTGCCTGTGAAATGCAGGAGGTGTTACAGTGGGGAGCATTTGCAGGCTACAGAGTACATCACCCATATGTGTGGGGCAGCTGTAACCTATCTGCGTATGTGCTCTAACAAATCCTTGGGATGATAAGTGAGGTGCTACATGGGAAAGAAGAGTCTGGGAACCCATGAAAGTAACTGGGTTTATCATATTCACAGTTTCCAGAGGGGTACACAATATACCACACATAGCCACATGGGAGCAGGAAGGGGCATAGGGCAACTGCAATGAGACAGCAAGAGAGAGCCAGCAAGGAACTGTGGGCAGCTGCCTTTACTGGGTTGTCAGAGCGGGGTTAAGCAGCTAGCTGTACTGATCAGGGTGGGGTTAAGCAGTAAGCTGTGCTCAACTGCTAACCAAAAGGTTGGAGGCTCACGTCCACCCAGAGGTGCCTCAGAAGGAGAGCCTGGTGATCTCAATCTGAAAAATCAGCCATTGAAAACTCTATAGACCACAGTTCTACTCTGATACACATGGAGTCCCCATGAGTCAGAATTGACTCAATGGCAGCTGGTTTTGTTTTCAGTATTGTTTATGGAAGAGCTTTTATGTTTTTCTTTTCTATCTCTGTCTCTTTTTATTTGTGGCGGAGGTGGTATCACTATGGACGCAAGAATTTATTTATTCAATATGCGATAAACCATTACAGTCAATTCTTTTTGGTGCTCACATTGTCCTGAATTTGGCTTTGTGACTCTTTTCAATCTGACTCTTAGCTGCTTCTGACATGGCCCCATTAGTATTGGAGTGTTTTCTTGCTTTCTGCCACAATAAGATATACGAGGCTCACCCTCTACTTCACCTGTCCCTTACCTGGAATCAGCCATTCTCCATGGAGATTTGTTTGTTTTAGGGTGAGTGGTAAGATCCAGACACTAGGTGTACTCATTGCTACCAGGATGTAAGTGCTTCTAGATCCTTTCAGATGACAGAGATAGGAAATAAAAGTCATGAATACAAAATGCTACTCCTAATACAGTGTTAATATTACAGAGTTTTATCTCAAATTTTTGTATTTGTGTGTGTGTTTCTTTTCTCTTATATTGAAATCTTATTTTCTAATAATATCAGTACATTTATTTCTTTGCTTTAACTTATAATATACATATAATCGTTTTACAACACCACAAAAAAACCTGAGCTTGGTTTAATAAGAATTAAGCCTGAGGTAAGTTTAAGCTTTATTTGCAGTTCATATCATACCAAGGCTGTACAGCATATCGTACCAAGGCTGTACAGTCAGAGCACTGGTGCAAGAATTACTTGAAATAATTATTTGTGTTGGGTGGTTTTGTTGTTTGATATAAGTGTTTCATTTGTTTCTGCTTCTGCTCAGTTTTATAATTTGCTCTTTTTTTTTTCCTTTTTGTACTAATTTTACTATCTGAATACATATACTACATTCATATGGTCCAGAGGTCAAACTATAAGAAACAGTATGAACAGACTGGAAACCCTGGTGATGTGATGTAGTGGTTAAGAGCTATGGCTGCTAACCAAAAGGTTGGCAGTTCAAATCCACCAGGCCCTCCTTAGAAACCCTATGGGGCAGTTCTACTGTCCTATAGGGTTGCTATGAGTCAGAATTGACTCAATGGCAATGGACAATGGGTATAATCAGATTATTCCTGTTGTTTTTTACTGCGGTTGAGCCAGCCCCTGACTCATGGTGACTCCATGAACAACTGATGGACAAATGCTACCTGGTCCTCCATCCCCATGGTAGTGGATCAAATCAGATTACCTCTAGAGGTAATCATTTTCATAAGTTTCTGGCTCTTGTGTCTGGATTTCATTTTGCAAAAATAAACATATATACTTAATTCTTGTTTCCTAATAGCATTAATATGTTAATTTCTTTTCCTTTCTTACACAAAATGTAGCATGCTATCTGCTTAAAAACATTGTTTTGTAATTTGTTTTAAATTAAAAATTTAGTCATTGTGGAAAACAGTGTGGGGAGTCCTCAAAAATCTAAAAATAGAACTACCATATGACCCAGCAATTCACTCCTAGGTATATACCCAAAAGACTTGAAAGCAGACACAAAAACTAAGACTTGTACACCAATGTTCATTACAGCACCATTCACACACTTGTACACCACATTACAGCACTATTCAATAGCCAAAAGGTAGAAACAACCTGAATGCCCATTGACAGATGAATGGATTAATAAAATGTGGTACATACATACACTGGAATACTACTCAGCTAGTAGGAGAAATGAAGTATTGATACATGCTACAGTATGCATGGAGCTAGAAGACATCACGAGTGAGATAAGTCAATCATAAAAGGACAAATATTGTATGACCTCACTTAAATAAGAAGCCAAGAAAAGGCAAATGTATAATCAACAAAGTTTATTAATGTTTACTAGGGGCAAAACGGAGGAGGAAGAGAAGGGTGGATTAACATCGATGAAAATATCGCATTCATTAAGGGTAGGGTTGCACAACTGATTATTGTAATTGCTGTCAATAAGTTGTACAACTGTAAAAAGTTGAATTGGCAAAAGTTGTGTGACAGATATATTTACAACAATGACAAAAAAAAAAAAAAAGAGTAGCTGCTAAGGTTGCTTATGTACAACCAAACACCTCATAGGGTTTGATTCTTTTGTTTGGAGGTTTAGGGTAGTGGTTTCATAAAACATCCCAGTTAATTGGCCTAATAACATGTATGGCGCTTCTGTTCTACCTCCTATTTTGTTGCATAGTGCCTGGGGTCTTAAAAGCTTACAAGCAGCCATCCAAGGCACAACAATTGCTCTCTATTCTCCTGGAGCAGCAAAGGAAGGAAAGTCAGGAATAGGAGGATATGGAATGTGTGGTTAATTTCCTCCATGAACAACTGCCTCCTTTGCCATGAGACCAGAAGTGGATGGTGCCTGGCTACCATTACTAAACATTTTGATCAAAGATTTGATAGAAGAATCCTGATCAAAAGGGGGAAAATGTAGAACAGAATTTCAAATTCTAATGGACTTCAGACTTCCTGGAGCCATGAAGGTTTTATGAATCCCTGAAACTATTGCTCTGAAATAATCTTTAAACCTTAGACCAAAATTATTCCCTGAAGACTTCTTAAAACCAAACTATAAAAACCAAAAACCAAACCCGTTGCCATCAAGTTGATTCCAACTCATAGCAACCCTGTAGGACAGAGTAGAACTTCCCCACATGGTTTCTGAGGAGTGCCTGGTGGATTCAAACTTTTGACCTTTTGGTTAGCAGCAGTAGCTCTTAACCGCTATGCAACCAGGGTTTCCAAACCAAACTATAGTTAAGTTTAACTAGTAAAAAATAGCTACTTTGAACATTATGCTTTTTTTTTTTTAAGTACTATATGGGATCCTTGTTTTTGTCCAATGCCTTCAGAGCAGCTTGGGCTTCTTCCTTCAGTTCCGTCAGTTCCTGATTATATGGCACCTCTTGAAATGGTTGAACATTGACTAATTCTTTTTGGTATAATGACTCTGTGTATTCCTTCCATCTTCTTCTGATGCTCCCTGCATCGTTTAATATTTTCCCGATAGAATCCCTCACTATTGTAACTCGGGGCTTGAATTTTTTCTTCGGTTCTTTCAGCTTGAGAAATGCTGAGCATGTTCTTCCCTTTTGGTTTTCCATCTCCAGCTCTTTGCACATGTCATTATAATACTTTGTCTTCTGGAGCTGCCCTTTGAAATCTTCAGTTCTTTTACTTCATCAATTCTTCCTTTTGCTTTATCTGCTTGACGTTCGAGAGCAAGTTTCAGAGTCTCCTCTGACATCCATCTTGGTCTTTTCTTTCTTTCGTGTCTTTTCAATGACCTCTTGCTTTCTTCATGTATGATGTCCTTGATGTCATTCCACAACTCATCTGGTCTTCGGTCACTAGTGTTCAATGTGGTTAGTAGTGTTCAGTGCATCAAATCTATTCTTCAGATGGTCTCTAAACTCAGTTGGGATGTACTCAAGGTCACATTTTGGCTCTCGTGGACTCACTCTGATTTTCTTCAGTTTCAGCTTGGACTTGCGTATGAGCAATTGATGGTCTGTTCCACAGTCGGCCCTTGGCCTTGTTCTGACTGATGATATTGAGCTTTTCCATCTTCTCTTTCCACAGATATAGCCAATTTGATTTCTGTGTGTTCCATCTGGTGAGGTCCATGTGTATAGTCGCTGTTTATGTTGGTGAAAGACGGTATTTGCAATGAAGTCATTGATCTTGCAAAATTCTATCATTCGATCTCTGGCATTGTTTCTATCACCAAGGCCATATTTTCCAACTACTGATCCTTCTTCTTTGTTTCCAACTTTTGCATTCCAATTGCCAGTAATTATCAATGCATCTCCAGACTGCAGCATCTGATAAAAATCTTCTACTTCTTCATCTTTGGCCCTAGTGGTTGGTGCGTAAATTTGAATAATAGTCGTATTAACTGGTCTTCCTTGTAGGCATATGGATATCATCCTATCACTGACAGTGTTGTATTTCAGGATAGATCATGAAACGTTCTTTTTGATGATGAATGGAACATCATTCCTCTTCAAGCTGTCATTCCCAGCATAGTAGACTATATGATTGTTCGATTCAAAATGGCCAATACCAGTCCATTTCAGCTCACTAATGCCTAGGATATCGATGTTTGTGCATTCCATTTCATTTTTGATGATTTCCAATTTTCCTAGATTCATACTTCTTACATTCCAGGTTCTGATTATTAATGGATGTTTGCAGCTGTTTCTTCTCATTTTGAGAAGATGACACAACCTTACTTGCTGGAAGTGAAGAGGACTTGAAGCACTTACTAATGAAGATCAAAGACCACAGCCTTCAGTATGGATTGCACCTCAACATAAACAAAAACAAAAATCCTCACAACTGGACCAATGAGCAACATCATCACAAATGGAGAAAAGATTGAAGTTGTCAAGGATTTCACTTTACTTGGATCCACAATCAACAGCCATGGAAACAGCAGTCAAGAAATCAAAAGACGCATTGCATTGGGTAAATCTGCTGCAAAAGACCTCTTAAAAGTGTTGAACAGCAAAGATGTTACCTTGAAGACTAAGGTGCACCTGACCCAAGCCATGGTATTTTCAATCACATCATATGCATGTGAAAGCTGGACAATGAATAAGGAAGACTGAAGAAGAATTGATGCCTTTGAATTGTGGTGTTGGTGAAGAATATTGAATATACCACGGACTGCCAAAAGAATGAACAAATCTGTCTTAGAAGAAGTACAACCAGAATGCTCCTTAGAGGCAAGGATGGCGAGACTGCATCTTACATACTTTGGACATGTTGTCAGGAGGGATCAGTCCCTGGAGAAGGACATCATGCTTGGCAGAGTACAGGGTCAGTGGAAAAAGGAAGACCCTCAACGAGGTGGATTGACACAGTGGCTGCAACAATGAGCTCAAGCATAACAATTGTAAGGATGGCTCAGGACTGGGCAGTGTTTCGTTCTGTTGCACATAGGGTCACTATGAGTCGGAACCGACTCAACAGCACCGAACGACAACAATAACAACATATGGGATCCAGTTGACAACTTGAATGTTGGATAGGAACCTTAGGGGGCAGTGAATTTATGTTAGTGGGAGAGGAACAACTCAGAAAAGGAGGGGAGAATGGTTGCACAACTCAAAGAATGTAATCAGTGTCACTAAGCGGTACATGTAGAAACTGTCGAACTGGTGTATACTTTGCTGTATGTATGCTCAAGAACAACAAAATAAATTAAAAAAAATTATCCTGGAAACCACTCTTTGTCAGTTCTTAGAGATCATATTCCTGTTTAATAACTGCATTATAATCCATTGTATAGATGTGCTATAATTTATTCAAACAGCCCTTCATTGATAATCATTGAGTTATGTATAATATTCTGTAGGATTGCTACAAAATGCATATGTAGGTTTGTTAAATATTTCCAAATTTTCCTCCACAGGCATCACTGACTTCTCAACATTTCCCTTTTAATTACCAGGACACTACAGTTTATGTGTTTTTCTCCTGAGTCTTACTTTTTTGATTGTTCACCAAGGATGATTCTTTCTTCCAGCTATACCCTTCATCCATTCATTCAGTAAACATCTGTTGGATATAATGCTGGGTACCAATATTTGGGAGATGACCAAGGCACAGTTCCTGCTTTTAAAGAGCTCATAGTCTGATGCAGAATATTACCTGAAAACTGATACTGAACCCTAATACGTGACATGTTGATAGAAGTGTAAACAAAGTAATGTAGGATTCTATGTGGGATCTAGATTGAGGTTGTTGCAGAAGGCTTTAAAGAGAAGTAATCTTTGTGCAGTGGCTCAGAGCTTGGCTGCTAACCAAAAGGTTGGCAGGTTGAATCTACCAGCTGCTCCTTGGAAACCCTAAGGGGAAGTTCTACTCTGTCCTTTAGGGTTGCTATGAGTTGGAATCAACTCAATGGCAATGGGTTTAGTTTTGGTTTGGAATCTTTAAGATGGCTCATGTAGGAAGTGAGGAAGGGCAAACGGATGAACAGCACCAAAAGGCAGGACATTGTGTTGGAGCCTGGTGCACTGAGGAGCTGGTGAAAAAGGTCAGTGAGGCTGAATGCCAGGCATGTGTGGAGAAGTTGTAAGACTGGGCAAGTAGCTGGAGGTAAGTTCACGAAAGATTTTGTATACCAACAAGAGGATTTTGATTTTGATCTCACAAGGCAAGAAGAAAATGGGATATAATTGTTTACATGAATGAGTATCAACTATATTCCAGATACCATGCAAGGCAGTTGCTGAAGATACAAAGCCAAAGATATGAAATCAAGAAGCTCAGAGGTATGTCAGGGACAAATAAACCATTGAGTAGATTATATACAGTGTATTATGGAAGCACAAAAACAAGACAGCAAACTCTTTATCCTTCTCATACTGTCTCCTGTTCTTGGATTCCCCATTTTCTTGAAGTGGTTTAAGTTACAAACCTAGGTGTCATCCATGGCACCTTCTATTTCTCAACCCCCATATCCAATGTATTACCACGTCTTGCTGATTTTACCTTCAAAATGGATCTCAAACTTTTCCTTTTCCATTGCCCTTGTCCTAATCATAGCTAAACTACCAGTTTCCCTGCTTTAACTCTTTCCCAACCCCCCACCCATTCACTAAACAGCAGCTAAAGGGAACATCTTTCACGTAAATCTGATCATTCCATCCTGGTCCTTTGAACTCTTACATCTTGCCACTGCACTTTGAATAAAGCCCAAAAGCCTTAACATATCCTATAAGCATATACAATCTGATCCCTTCCCAACCTTCCAGTTCATCCTGAACCACTTGCCCTCTTGCTTACCTTGCCTGAGTTTCTTTCAGCTTCTGCATTGTACAAGCCTCTTTTCTACCTCAAGGCACTTGTACATGCTGTTCTCTCTCTGGAGCACACTTCCTCCCCCAACCTGTCCTCATGGTTGCCTCCCCCTCATACCTGAGCTCTCTAAGTACATGTCATTTCCTACAGGAGATCTTCGCTAACACCTAATCTCCATTAAGTTCCACTGCTTTACTTTCTCAAAATAGCATGCACTTTCCCTACATGTCTAGTGGGAAAGAGTTGCTCTGTCTTACCAAGTATAAGAAATGTCATGTCTCTATTATTTTCTAAAGCAAATATACTATACTGTAGTTCCAGGTTCCCGTTTATCAGGAAGCGGAGCTTATTTAGTCTGGAAAATTGGGCAATGGCTCAGTTTCCTTGGACTGTGTTGTCAGCTTGGCTTCTTCTGCTAAATGAGGACCATTGTTGAGGGATACCCTCCATGAACTCTTAGACCCGGAATGGACTACAGATGTGCCTCTCCATTAGCCAAAGTTTTGGTCACCAGAAGCTTTACCTGGATGCCAAGTCCATGGAGCTTAGTGGTTATACCCCAGAGTTAACACACAGCCATCTCCATTGAAGGTCTTACTACTGAAGAAAGAATAACTTCGAGGAAGGATTCTGGTTTCTGTCACACAGAAACACAAGAAGCTGCACCCCAACCCCTGCTACACTCCGTGAATTCAACTCCAACTTCCATTTTGGGGACACTGTCCTCTTTTTTATAAGTGCCAACCCTGTGTCTCCCATCTTCATTTCAGATGATCCATACTAATACCTTTGATGTCTATATACCTGTGTTCTACAGTATGGTAGTCACTAGTCACATGTGTCTACTGAACACTTGAAATGTGGCTTGTCCAAATTGAGATGTGGTGTGAGTGTAAAATACACACTGGATTTTTAAAACTTGATATAACAATGTAAAATGTATCTTTAATAATTGTATCTTAATTACATGTTATAATAATAACATTTTGATATTGGATTAAATAAAATATAATATCAAAATTAATTTCACTTATTTCTTTATCCCTTCTTAATGTGTCTACTAGAAAATGTAAAACTACGTATGTAGCTTTTATTTCTATTGGACAGTGTTGGTCTAGGCCTTCCAGAACAGAGGACAGGGCTCCCCTTCCCATTTGATGGCTCCACCTCCAGAGTATAGGAACTCTGAACTACATTACACAAAAAATGACTGTCTTTCTGTAAAAGGAAAATAACCTTTATATTTTTTTCTTAATAAATGATGAGATTAGATTAGGCCCACCATTTAATTCAGGACAGTCTTCTCTGAAGGTGGGTAAACTTAATTACATCTGTAAGTCTCTTTCATGCATAGGAAAGTATTCACAAGGCCCGAGGATAAGGATGCAGACATCTTTTGGAAGCCATGCTGCCTGCATTAGGTTCTAAGTTTCTCCTTATCTTCGTTGGATACAGAGGTAGAGCCCCTTCATTTAGCGTATCATTTAACAAATTAACAGTTTATCAATAATAATGATAATAATTCTATGTGTGCCATGGAAAGCTAGTTCTTGGGGTTGGCTCGAACACCAAGAGTGGTTTGATCTAGAGTGGTTTGAAAGAGTGTTGCTGCAATGAAAAGTCCAGAATTACCTTTGTCTAAAGATAGGAAGTATTCATGGCTAGGAAGGCAATTGCATCAGTCATTGGAGAGAAGCCAAAAATAGGGGACTGGATAATGAGCTCACAGTAGGCAAGTTGAGGACAAGAAAGGAAGGTTCAAAGAATAGATTAAGGCTCAGCACTGAATCTGTGAATGGAGAATGTGTGTCAGAGCATGATCTTTACAAGTTTGGAGTCCACAGTGGTTAAACGCTTGGCCGTTAACCTAAAGGTCGGTGGTTCAAGCCACCAGCTGCTTTGTAGGAGAAAAACCTGGCTATCTGTTGTCATAAACATTACAGCCTAGGAAGCCTTTTAGGGCAGTTTTGCCTTTCCCTATCGGGTTGCAATGAGTTGGAATCAACTCGATGGCAAACAACAAAAACAAGTAAAGGGAAAGAGTAGTGGATGCAAAGCCTCAAACCTTTCAGAATTACAGAGAACTTTTTCTCAGAGCATCTTTTGCAGAAGCCCTTCCTATTGCTTGAAATAGATGAATTACTTACAGCCAATATAAACCATTCCCTTGGGATGACCCTGGAAATCCTGCCCAAATATTAAAAGTAAACCAATACCCTAAATGTTTAGGAAAAGATATTTTAAAATAATATAAACAACAGCAAAAAATAACAAACCCAAAACACTCGAAGAAACTTCGTGAAACGGTATGTGTAAAAGCTCTATCTCCAGTAGCAGAATTATCTGGATCAAATGGAATCTTTTCTCCATGATATAGTCCCTTGCTTCTTAAGAATAACAGAGCTGGATTCATTGTCTAAAACCTCCTAACCACTGTGCTTTCCAAACATTAAAGGTAAACCAATACCCAATAACCAAGCCCATGACAGCCAAAGTACAAACTTGAGTATATCTCACCTGTATTTAGAGACCATGTTAAGAATACTTTTGATGCATTGAACACAAAGACTGGACAAGCTGTGGAATGACATCAAGAACATCATACATGAAGAAAGCAAAAGATCAGTAAAAAGACAGGAAAGAAAGATTGACCAAAACGGATGTCAGAAGACACTCTGAAGCTTGCTTTTGAAAATAAAGTAGCTAAAGTCAATGGAAGAAATGGTAAGTAAAAGAGTTGAACAGATTTCAAAGGGCAGCTCAAGAGACAAAGTAAAATATTAGAATGAAGCATGTAAAGACCTGGAGTTAGAAAATCAAAAAGGAAGAACATGCTTGGCATTTCTTAAAATTAATTTTTATTGTGCATTAAGTGAAAGTTTACAAATCAAGTCAGTCTATCACACAAAAATTTATACACGCCTTGCTGTACACTCCTAATTGCTCTCCCCCTAATGAGACAGTACACTCCTTCCCACCACTCTCTCTTTTCATGTCCTTTTGGCCAGCTGCTGACCCCCTCTGCCCTCTCATCTCCCCTCCAGACAGGAGATGCCAACACAGTCTCATGTGTCTGTCTACCCGATCCAAGAAGCCTGTTCTACATCAGTATCATTTTCCATCCCATATTCCAGTCCCTGTCTGAAGAGTTGGCCCTGGGAACAGTTCCTGTCGGGCTAACAGAAGGTCTGGGGACCATAACTTCTGGGGTCCTTCTAGTCCCAGTTTGACCATTAAGCCTAGTCTTTTTATGAGAATTTGGGGTCTGCATCCTACTGCTCTCCCACTCCCTCAGGGGTTCTCTGTTGTGTTCCCTGTCTAGGCAGTTATTGGTTGTGGCCGGGCACCATCTAGATCTTCTGGTCTCAGGCTGATATATTCTCTGGTTTATGTGGTCCTTTCTGTCTCTTAGGCTCATAGTTACCTTGTGTCTTTGTGGTTCTTCATTCTTCCTTGCTCCAGGTGGGTTGAGACTAATTGGTGCATCTTAGATGGCTGCTTGCTAGTGTTTAAGACCCCAGACTTGGCATTTTCTAAATTGAAACAACTGAAAAAAAAATCTTGCAATATTGAAATATTATATGGGCAAAATATTGAACAATGCAGGAATCATCAAAAGAAAATGGAAGGAATACACAGAGTCAGCATACTAAAAAGAACTGGTGGATGTTCAACAATTTCAGGAGGTAGTATATAATCAAGAACCTATGGAACTGAGAAAGAAGTCCAAGCTGCACTCAAGGCATTGGCAGAAAAACAAGACTCCAGAAATTGATGGAATAACAATTGAGGTACTCCAAAAAATGGATGCAATACTGGAAGCCCTCACTCATCTATGCCAAGAAATTTGGAAGACAGCTTCCTGGTCAACCGACTGGGGAGATCAATTATTTGTACACATTCCAAAGAAAGGTGATTCAACAGAATGTGTAAATTATTGAACAATATCATTAGTATGACATGCAAGTAAAATTTTGCTGAAGGTTAACAGTCGCAGCAGTATACTGACAGGGAATTGCCAGAAGTTCAAGCTGGATTCAGAAGAGGATGTAGAATGAGGGCTACCATTGCTGATGTCAGATGGATCTTGGCTGAAAGCAGAGAATGCCAGAAAGATGTTTACCTGTGTTTTATTGACTATGCAAAGGCATTTAACTGTGTGGATCATAACAAATTGTGGATAAAATTGAGAAGAATGGGAATTCCAGAACACTTCAGTGTGCTCGTGTGGAACCTGTACATGGGCCAAGAGGCAGTTTTTTGAATGGAACGAGAGGATACTACATAGTTTAAAATCAGGAAAGGTGTATGTCAGGGTAGTATCCTTTCAGCATACTTATTCAGTTTGTTTGCTGAGCAAATAATCCAAGAAGCTGGACTATATGAAGAACATGGCATCAGGATTAAAGGAAGATTAATTAACAACCTGCAAAATGCAGATGACACAACCTTACTTGCTGAAGGTGAAGAGGACTTGAAGCGCTTACTGATGAAGATCAAAGACCACAGCCTTCAGTATGGATTACACCTCAACATAAAGAAAACAAAAATCCTCACAACTGGACTAATAAGCAACATCATGATAAATGAAGAAAATATTGAAATTGTCAAGGATTTCATTTTACTTGGATCCACAATCAATACCCCTGGGAACAGCAGTCAAGAAATCAAACGATGTATTTCTGTTGGAAAAAAAGAAAAAAAGCAAACCTATTACCATCGGGTCGATTCTGATCCATAGCTCCCCTATAGAACAGAGTAGAACTGCCCCATAGAGCTTCCAAGAAGCAGCTGGTGGGTTTAAACTGCTGAACTTTTGGTTAGCAGCTGAGCTCTTAACCACTGTACCACCAGGGCTCCGTCTGTTGCAAAAAACATCTTTAAAGTGTTAAAAAGCAAAGATGTCACTTTGAGGACTAAGGTGTGCCTGGCTTATGCCATAGTATTTTCATTTGCCTCATATTCACGTGAAAGCTGGACGATAGATAAGGAAGACTGAAAAAGAATTGATGCCTTTGAATTATGCCATTGGAGGACTACCAGAAAACAAATCTGTCTTAGAAGTACAGCCAGAATGCTCCTTAGAAGAGAGGACGGCAAAAGTTCATCTCACGAATTTTGGACATGTTATCAGGAGTGAACAGTCCCTGGAGAAGAGCATCATGCTTGGTAAAGTGAAGCGTCAGCAAAAAAGAGGGAGACCCTCAATGAGATGGATTAACACAGTGGCTGCGACAATGTGCTCAAACATAGCAACGATTGTGAGGATAGTACGGACCTGGCAGTGTTTCATTCTGCTGTGAGTTGGAACCAATTTGATGGCACGTAACAACAACAATGCCCTAAATATTTAACGGGAGAAAATATAAACAGCAGTAATAAATAGCAACAAATGCAGGCTTCTCATCTCCACTGGACACACATTTCCCAGAGCTAAAGGTAGCAGATGGGAACCTGAATCCTTGCCTGACATGCCAGGATCTTATCCAGTGCCTTTCCCACTAGAGAGGAAAATTAATTCTGGCTGATCATCTTCCTAATCAGCAGAGTGACTCTCCCATTAAAGTTGTTAAATAGCATGTTTCAAATAAACTGATGAATGAAGAATGAGAGAGACTGGACTCTTCTGGAATGGGGAGGGAGTAGAGGGAACAAAAAGAATCTTGATCATGAAAGCAAATTTTTCTTGTTTAGGGTCATTTTAACTGAGAGACTAGCTGAGTCCCAAGAAACAGTGCTTGATCTGGAAGTTCGGGTGCTACACAAGGATGAGCTGGGTGACCTAGGACAAGTCACGCACCAGCCTTATCCCCACATCCTTATCTGCAAAAATTTGTGCTTGTCTTTCTCCCAACCTGTTCACTTTGGTAAACAAGAGTAAGGTAGCTTGCAGACACAAACGTTAGCTATATTAATAACATGGAACTGGCAGAACTTAACATAAGTGTCAGCACAGCTTGGGGGTTGATGATAATAGCTGACATATACGGTGTTACTATGCGCTAAAAATTGTTTCAAGTCAAAAGTTTCTAGACTTTCTCTTTTCATGGCATCCGTGGTACCTTTTTAATTTTTTTCGTGGCAACTTGGCCAAAAGAAATACTCAGCATTTCCATTTATTAAGTTGTTAGGTCTCAACTAAATACGTATTTATGTCCTAACAACTTAGTAGCCATTTGAAAAAACAATACTTATAAATTGAAAGAAAACCTACATGCTTTCATTTCATTTTTAAAAAACCACAGATACTTACAAATGGGATGTGTGCATCTGTTGGGCCCTGCACAACTTCTCAAATCCTGGAATCAGATTGAATACCAGTCCCCACCCCATTTTCTGTTTCACATTGATTTTCGTGTGTTCCTTGTCTTTTATCAAAGCAATGGTTGAAGACTCAGCTTTGCAAAGATATGCCGTCATCAAAAGGAATGCAGCGTGGTCTAATATTGAGACTGTGAGCTACCTTGAACTATTCATTCCCTGACTGTCCTACAGGTATTTCCCTTGATAATTTACAATACCCTGCTACTTGTGAGTTCACTGTGGTGCCCTGGGGCACCTTGGCACACAGAATGGGAATCACAGTTCTGAGCACTTTAAATGTATTAATGAATTTAATCCCTACAACAACCCTGAGATTTATATACTGTTTCTATTACTATTCCCCATTTTGGGGATAAAGACGCTGAGACACAGAGAGGTTAAGAAACTTGCCCAAAGTCACACAGCTAAAGGATTTGAAGCCAAGCATTTTGGCTCTAAAATCCTTACACTGTGCAAGCGCACAGGCTTAGGGACCAGGGAGACCTAGGTTTGAATCTTGGCTCTACCTCTTAGGGTCTATGTGGCCTTGAGCCACTAACTGACATCTCCAGACCTTAGGCTTATCTGATGAAAGGGAATCATAATAGTTGTCCCAAGTATTGGATGAGACAACAAATGATGTAAAGAATTTAGTGCCTGGCACAAAGTCATCACTTAAAACTAATAAATACTTTGATTAGTAATTTTGTAGAGGGGTTCATTTATCCATTACGTTCTTTTTATTTTTTTCCTAGAGAACTTTGTGAGATATAGGTGAATTTGAAGAAAAAAAAAAAAGACCTAAAAAAAAAAACAACCCACAGAAGGAATTCAGAAGACACTCGGATAACCCTGTGATTAATTGTGCAAAATCTAGTTTTATGGGCACAGATCTCCCTGCGTATCATTCTTTTTCTACCCTCTTTCTCACCCACACCTTGGTAAGAGAGGGAAGCATACTGGGTTTTATGGGAGAGGTGCTTCCCATCAACACACAGCATATATATTTATGATAGAAAGAAAGGGAAAGTGGGAAAAAAAAAATAGAGTCCTCATTATCTGACAAAATAGAAAAGTCACAGCATGGTCTTGGGAACCATCTTTGTTTTTCATAAGTAAATAACAAATGGAATCATCTACTAATTAAAAGATGAAGACCTGAGGAAGAAAGTTGTCCCCTTCCCCCTGCCCAATTTCTTTCTACTCCAAAGCCTAAAACTGCTTTATTCATGACCTCAAGTGTATAAAACACACCTCACATGAAGGTTCATCTCCTCATGAAGCCGAGGGGTAGCATCCTGCACAGCAAATTCTTCCCACAGAGCCTTGCACCATTTTCTGAAGCTTTTGTTACACACAAGTTATAATCTTGTATTATATAATATTTCTGCTGTTATAGGTTGAATTGTGTCCCCCCAAAATATGTGTTGGAATCCTAACACTTAAACACCTGTGGATGTAATCACAGGTGGAAATAGAGTTTTCCTTGTTATATCAATGAAGCCTTATCAGTGTAGGGTGTCCTAAAGCTAACCACATCTAAGTTATGTGAAGAGCAGCATGACACTGAGACACATACTTACATACAGAGGGAGGACAGATGCTATTGACAACAGAGTCAGATGAATCTACTAGTCCAGGAATTCCAAGGATTGCTGGCTACCAGAAGTTGAAATGGAAAACCTGGTGGCATAGTGGTTAAGTGCTATGGCTGCTAATCAAAGGGTCGGCAGTTCGAATCTACCAGGTGCTCCTTGGAAATTCTATGGGGCAATTCTACTCTGTCCTATAGGATCGCTATGAGTTGGAATCGACTGAACAGCAACGGGTTTGGTTTTTTTTGGTTTAGAAGCTGAAACAGACAAATAAAGACCTCCCTGTAGAGAGCCAAACCCTAAATTCAGACTTCTAGCCTCCTGAACTGTGAGAAAATAAATTTTTGTTCTTTAAAGCCACCCACTTACGGTATTTCTGTTACAGCATCACCAGGAAACTAATGTCTCCTCGTGTTAAGAATGGCTTTGGTAGTTGTAGGCTTCTTCTGTGTACTACACAGAATAATGTACTAGAAGGACAATGTACTGTGTACCATGCTTTGAGTCTTACTTACTTCTGACATGAACGGCCATGTGGACTTGTGAAGTCTGAGCTCTCTGAACCTCCTCTTCCCCATATGTAATACTGGAATAGCACTATTTTCCACTCAGTGGCACTGGGAAGATTTCTTTCAAAAATATATGTGAAAATGAAGTATGTAGTAGGCATTTTATTGATGTTGTCTCAACTCTAGAAACATTGTTTATACCACGTCCACCCTCTTAGTAGAATATAGGACTTACTGGGCTGTTTTCTTCAAGGAAGCTGGCTGTCTTAATTGTCTAGTGCTGCTATAACAGAAATACCACAAGTGGAAGGCTTTAACAAAGAGAAGTTTATTCTCTTACAGTCCAGTAGGCTAGAAGTCTGAATTCAGGTTCACCCTTCAGCCAAAGACTAGACAGACCCATAAAAAAATAAATAATAAATAAAAATGTCCTGCCAACTCAGTACTGAAGTCACTCCTGAGGTTCACCTTTCAACCAAAGATTAGACAAGCCCATAAAAAAAAGAAAAGAAAAGAAAAATCAGTCTAAATGGGTGCACCAGCCCAGGGGCAAAGATGAGAAGGTGGCAGTGGAGACAGGAAAGCTAGTAATGGGGAACCCAAGGTCGAGAAGGGGAGAGTGTTGACATGTCACAGAATTGAAAACCAATGTCATGAAATAGTATGTGTATTAACTGTTTAATAAGAAACTCATTTGCTCTGTAAACCTTTATCTAAAGCACAATAAAAACAATGGCCCGCAAAATAATTTCGGGGGGGACTTATGCTTTGTTAAATCTGGTTACACTCATGTGTTTGTGTTGCACAAGTGAACATTGCCCATTACGAATGTCCCAGGAGACAAAAGTTGAGAACTGCTACCTGAGAAGGACCTCTACAATGCCATCTTCAGTGCTTGGCACTGGCGTTCCTGAGTGCTGCCCTGCTGGAAGCCACCTCTTGTGACTTCTTTTCCAAGGGAGAGTTCCTGTTCCAGTCTCCCCAACTGCTAGCTGCACTCCTGCCATGAACTGTCAGGTTGGCCAGAAGCATGGCAGGGCTCAGCCAAGCTGCATCTGGGAGCCTAAGTTTTCTACTGTTACTCCCTTGGTTGAGCACCTTTGCTCTAATGCTTACTGTGATGGTTAATGTTGTACGTCAACTTGGCTGGGCCATGATTCTCAGTGGTTTGGCAGTTATGATGTAGTTTGGCAGTCGTTTGATGATATGATCACTTCCATGATGAGATTTAATATAATGCGATCACCTCCATGATGAAATCTGCAGTGAGTAGCCAATCAGTTGAAAAGAAATTTCCTTGGGGGTGTGTCCTGCATCAAATATAAGTGGACACTGTGGCAAGGCTTTTGGGCTTTTGCTTGTTCTGCATCCTGTAGCTGGCTCCTGTTCATCTGACTTCTGGTTCTTGGGACTTGATCTAGCAGCCTACCTGTTATCTTGCCTGCTGATCTTGGGATTTTTCGATTTTTGCAGCCTCTGAGCAAGAGCCCTCTGTCTGACCTGCCAGTCTTGGATTCACCAGCCTCTGCAACTATGTGAATCAGGAGAAGCCTCTATCCCAACCGACCAATGGGACGTTCCAGCCTTTACAATTGTGTGAGCCATTTCCTTGATATAAATCTCTCTCTATATATGTATTTATAAACTTTACTGGTTTTGCCTCTCCAGAGAACCCAGCCTAAGACATTTGGTACTGAATGTGGTTCTAGAGAAACAAAATTTTAAGAGTGAGTTTTCTAAATTGGTTCTCAAGTCTGTTTAGTCTTAAAGATGTTGATGACTCTGCTTTCAGTAGTAAAGTGGGCACTGCTAATCCATAGCATGAGGTGGCAATAGAAATGTGCAAAATATCACCACCAATAGATCAGGTACTGATGAAAGGTGAGGCTCTGGGTGATTGTATGTTTCATACCTTACTATAATTTTGTCTAATGAAAATTATAAGGAAGCTGGTTGGTTGATTATACTTTCACTAACCAAACTGGTGAAAGAAAGAGATGAGCTCAGGTCTTCAGAGTCAAAGCTCAGGTGCTGCACAAATGACCCTAAAGTTCCCACTTGTGCCTTGAAAGAAAGGCTTTTTTTTTTTTGTAGTAACAGAGTTGATATTGCCAAAAACCAAACCCAGAGTCTTATTGTGAGAGTGGCTGAAATACAATGCCAACTCAATTCCCAACCTCAAGTGGTGTCTGAAGTAAAATGAGGGCATCGATTGGAAAGAAATGGAATCCTGAAACTTGGGATGGGGACACATGGGCAGATAATCAGGAAGCTGGAGACACTGAGTCCCTAAATTCTGTTTAATAACTCACTTTCATCTGAAGAGATTACTCCATGTTTATCTGCTAAGCCATCCTACCCAGTAAAATCATTAGCCCCTTCACCCCCATCTAATGAGATTAACCCAGCCATGTCTAAAGAGCCTTTGTCTAAGTCATTGCCTGGGTTGTCATCTGATGTAGATGCCTTACAAGACAATGCTGAATGTTCTCAAAACACATCCCCACCACCAATTTTGGCTCCTAGAACTATAACTAGACTTAAGTGAGCACCAAAGGTGAAGTACAAAGTGTGAATCGGGAGCAGGTAAGCTACACTCCAAAAGAACTGCTTGACTTTTCTAATACGTACAAGCAGAAACCTGGGAAATATGTGTGGGAATGGCTATTACAGGTGTGAGGTAATGGTGCAAGGGACATAAAGATGGATCAGTCTGAGTTTATTGATATGGACCCACTAAGCACAGATTTTTCCATTCAGTGTTTCAGCTCGAGAGGTTAAGAAAGGGTCTAGTAGTTTATTTGGTTGGGTTGCTGAAGCATGGATTACATGGTGGCCTACACTAAATCAAGCTGAAATACCATACCTGCCTTGGTATACTGTAGAAGAAGGTACCCAAAGTTTTAGGGAAATTGGCATGCTAGAACGGATTTATCAGGTTAGACCCACAGACTCACACATGGAGTACCCAGAGGACACATCTTTTACTATCACAGTGAGGAACAAATTTGTGAAAGGAGCTCCAGCATCTTTGAAGACTGTTGTGATTGCTATATCATGTAAGTCAGATTTGACAGTGGGAACTGCCCTAATTGAATTAAGACATCTAACTACAATGGTTAAAAGTGGTTTAAAGCCAGGAAAGGCGTGTGTCAGTGTTGTATCCTTTCACCATATTTATTCAATCTGTGTGCTGAGCAAATAACCCAAGAATAATCTGAATCGTATGGACTTAAGTCATTGGCTACTTAGTCATGGTGTCTCTAGGAATGAAATATATAGGACATCCATTAAATATTTGCTTGATCTGTACAGTGGAAGAATTCTAGGTCAAGTGAACAGTAGTCTAACTCGAATCACTAGACTAGAGAGTCACGGTCCTTCAATCAATTCCCAAACTTGAGAGAGTTTACAGACCCACAACCCTTGAATATAGAGGAGGCTGGGTCCCCTTGAAGAAGGACTCCACAACACTGCTAAAAACGTATACTGTTATTCTTTCTCCTAGCCTTCCTCAAAGTGATCTACAGCCTTTTTTGAGGGTGTTCATTGGGGAAAAGGCAATAATCAGACACTTTGGGGATTACTGGATACTAGCACTGAAGTGACACTAATTCCAGGAGACCCAAAGCATCACGGTGGCCCACCAGTCAGAGAGGAGGACATATGAAGGTCAGGTTATTAATGGAGTCTTAGCTCTTGTCAGTCTCACAGTAGGTCCAATGGGTCCCCGAACCCATTCTGTAATGATTTCCCATCTTCCAGAATATTTAATTGGAACATATATACTCAGCAACTGGAAGAACCCCCACATTGGATTCTTGACAAGTGGAGTAAAGGCTATTATGGTATAAAAGGCAAGTGGAAGCCATTAGAACTGCCCTTGCCTAGGGAAAACAGTAAAACAAAAGCATTACTGCATTCCTGGAAGGATTGCAGAGATTACTGCCACCATCAAGGACTTGAAGGATGCAGGGGTGGTGATTCCCACAAAATCTGCATTCAACTCCCCTATTTGGCCTGTGCAAAAAGCAGATCAATCTTGGAAAATGACAGTGGATTATTGAAAATTTAACCAGGTGGTGATTCCAATTGCAGCTGTTGTTCTAGATGTGGTTTCATTGCTTGAGCAAATTAACACTTCTCCTGGTACCTGGTATGTAGCTATTGATCTGAATAATGCCTTTTTCTCCACTGTTTTGAAGGACCATCAGAAGCAGTTTGCCTTCAGCTTGGCAAGGCCACCAATAAACCTTCAGTTCCCTACCTCAGAGCTACGACAACTTTCCAGCCCTATGTAATAATTTAATCCACAGGGAGCTTAATTGTCTTTCCCTTCCACCAGATGTCACACTGGTTCATTATACTGTGCTGACTGGACTTAGTGAGGAAGAGGTGTCAATGACTCTGGACTTATGCATTAGCTAGGGGGTGGGAAATTAATCCCACAAAAATTCAGGGGCCTTTCAGCTCAGTGAAATTTCTGGTAGTCCATTGGTGTGGGGCATGTTAAGATATTCCTTGTAAAGTGAAGGATATGTTATTGCATCTGACTCCTCTTACAACTATAAGGAGGTACAACACCTGGTCCTCTTTGGATGCTGGAGGCAACATATTCCTCATTTGGGTGTGCTACTCTGGCATATTTATCAAATGACTCGAAAAGCTGCTAGTTTTGAGTAAGACCCAGACAAAGAGAGTGCCCTGCAACAGGTTCAGGCTGCTGTGCAAGCCACTCTGCCACTTGGGCCATATGATCCAGCTGATCAAATGGTGCTTGAAGTGTAGTGGCAGATAGAGATACTATTAGAGTCTTTAGCAGACCTCTATTGGTGAGTCACAGCACAAACCTTAGAATATTTATTATTATTATTGTACTTTAGATGAAGGTTTACAGAACAAACTAGCTTCTCATTAAACAATTAGTACACATATTGTTTTGTGACATTGGTTACCAACCCCATGATATATCAACACTCAAAAATATGAAATTCTTTACAAATTTGTGTGTCATCCTTGTATAGGGGCCATGATAATCTTCTCTGTATTTTTCCAGTTTTAGTATATGTGCTGCCAAAGTGAGCACAAACAAACCTTAGCATTTTGACTGGGAAATTGGTGACAGGGAGGTTTGGGGAAGAGGTATATGGGTATACCTCTCTGAAAGGGCAAAGGAGTGAAGATATTTGTGTCCTATGTGAATGCTCACCAAAAGTTGGCCTTAGCAGAGGAGGCTTTTAACAATCAAGTGGAGAGGATTTTGTAGAATTCCGCAATGATGGAAGACCCACTTCCTTTTTAGGCGGCATAGTTTACACCTTCTCCTCACTTATCAACTATCTTCTTATCCAACATTTTGCATTTATGACAATGGTAAAAGATCTACTATCTGACTATTTCGCAAATTAACAACGTACATCTGGCAGTAACAAATGCTGAGGTGTGGAGTGAGAGTAGTGCTGGTTTTGATGCTTAAGGTTATGTGTCAGCTCGGTTGGGCCATGATTCTCAAGGGTTTGGCAGTTATGTAATGTTATGTAACTTGGTAGTTATGTAATGATGTAATTTGGCAGCTATGTAATTATGTAGTCATCTTCCATTTTGTGATCTGATGTGGTCATCCTCCTTTTTAACATAACACTGATTTTGCAAAATGACCTGGTCTTTGGAACTTAGCCATGTTGATAAGTGAGAATAGGGTGTATTCTTTCATAACCCTTACTCAGATAGATTTGCAGCCAATCTCATTCTAGAATGACAGTCAGCCTTTCCTTTCATTGCACGACAACATTTCAGTACATTAGGGCACATATCATGCCTTCCATAAATCTTCTCTTTGTTTCTCGATGACTTTCTGTATGACAATGCTTTGACACCTTCACCATCTTGCTTGTCCTCTTCTGAAGTTGCTTTAGTTTGAGTCCCTGTTCAAGAGTTGGATCCAGAACTAAGCTCTGTCATCCAGATAACTCTGTGATAGACTCAGCATATATTGGAGCTAAGACCTTCTTTTTTCTGGTACCATGCTAGCCTAAGACTCACAACAACTACATTGGCAGCCACACAGCATTGTAGATATACTCTGTACCTACAGACAACTAAGGCACATGCCTGCTGATAAGAAATGACTCCCATCTGATATGGTGATCCTTATTGGACTCTGGCTCTACCCTCCAATATATTAACAATCTCTGCTTATCTTGACAGGGCAGCCAGGGTGGTCCTCCCCACAACCCCTGACCAAGTTTATTAGATTAGCACACCATTGCTGTCTACATCCAGGGCATTAATAAAAATATTGAGCAGAATAAAACTGAGGACAGAACAAATAGTAAAGGCCTTGCTTTCTTTAAAACTGTATTCTCAAAGATAAGGACATAAGACAAATTGTCAAGTTGAGTACAGAAAACATATTTTGAACACGTTCTTTTTATGAGTTGTGACCTCTATACTAGAAAGTGTCTGGGTAATCTTTCAAAACAATTAATTTTGATCTATACTTCCGTTCAGCTACTGTATCAGTTTTATTGCAAGAAAACAAAAGAAATAAGAATTTGGCAATTGGGGTATTTTGGTACTTGACTATTTACTGGGATAATCAACTCTCATTAGGAGTTTTTTTTTTTTTTTATTACAGTATTGCCTACAGTAACCTTTCATACTAAGAGGAAACACTTTTTTAATGGAACTTCCATTTTGTTTCTTAACGAGACTAGAGAAATGATTTATAAAAACATTTCACTGAAAATGTATTTCTTTCCTCTCATAAGGAAGACCTTGAATAGAATTATTTCACGAAACTAAAATTTTCACAAGCTTACGTACTGAAATATTTGTTTTTCCATTGTGGATAGAGAGCTGCCTTCCAAGGCTACTAAAGTACTACAAAGGAGAGGGAACAACGCAGTCTGTTGTACATTTCTAAATCCAGAGGGACCTCAGCCTTTAGCCTACTCAATAGCCACCTCAAAGTAAATGAAAGCAAATTGGTAAGAACCACCCTTCACATTTCTCTTAAGTATATGATTATATAATGTAGCCCAAAGTTGAGAGATCAAGGGTAAACATAAGAAAGGAGGAGAAACACCTGTCAATTCAGGGGCTCATATTTCCTTGCTCTCTTCTCCAGGTTGAATAATTCCTGTCCATTCCCACAGATTCTAATGAAGGGGCCGGTTCCCCTCTTTCTACCTCACACTTGCCAGAATGCTAGAAGTCCCCCATTTCCGTTCTATAGAACTTTCCCAGGAAAGAGATTTCTCAAGTGTTCCCTCCTGGTCAAGTGCTTTAGAAATGTTCAAGCCGGTCAACCTCCCAGGCTACAGAATCCTGCCTCTTTTGTAAATCACCAGTCTTTGACAATGTACCTCTCCTCTCTGGTAAGCCTCTCAAAGGGTGCATAAAATCTTTGGGAAAAGGGAAGAAAAAGTTGATGGAAACTCCTGTGTAGAAGACACAATCATCTCCTGGTTTTCAGTTGGAAGAGGGCATCCCTGGTGCATTTCTACCTCTGTGGATGACGTTCACCCACCTCCACTTGGGCTGGTAGCATCACTCTCAGAACAAGAGGCTCAGGAATGCCCTAGACTCAGTGCCTAGCATGCTATCCTCTCAGATGATGTTCTAGACTCTCTGCCATGTATGCCTAAGTGTTCTGCCTGACTGACCAAAGCTGAGGCCTATAAATGAAGAGAGGCAAAGAGCCCACAACTCTGAGAGTTTGTCACTCTGTACTTCCTGAGATGTTTACTTTATTTGGCCCAAAAGTGCCCAGGTAGGCCACTCTTCCTGATCCTTCCCAAATTGGCACAGGGAATCAGTTTATCATAGCAGTTTATTGAAATCTTCGTCACTGTTGTTTAAAGGTGCACAGTGCTCCATTTTGTGGCTGTACCATATTTTATTCCAACACTCTCCTATGTATGGGCATTTAGGTTGTTTATCCACAACCCATCTGTTAGTTTGTCATACTGTGGTGGCTTGTGTGTTTCTATGATGTTGAAAGTTACACTATCAGTATTTCAAATACTAGCAGGATCATGATGGACATTTTCAGTAGAGCTTCCAGATTAGACAGACTAGGAAGAAAAGCATAGTGATCTACTTCCAAAAAGTAGCCAATGACAACCATATTGATCACAACAGAATATTGTCCAATATAGTGATGGTAGATGAGCCCCCTAGCTTGGAAGGGACTCCAAATACACAGCAGCAACAACAATGGACTCAAGCATAACAAAGATCTTGAAATGGCAGAGGATCAGGCAAATTTTGTTCCATTCACATTGGGTCACCATGAATGGGAGTTAACTAGATGGCAACTAGCAACAATAGGCTGTTTACAATATTTTTGCAATTCCAAATATAACTGCAAAGAATAACTGTGTGTATATGCATTTTTTTTTTGGTCTGTGGAAGGTATAACTTCATGATAAACTCTAGAACTGGGAAGGCTGGGTCACAATATAAATGTATGAGTACTGTTGTTAAAAATTGCCAAATTCTTTTCCAAGGGTTGTAAGTTTCCATCACCACCATCAATGTGGAGAGTGCTTGTTTTCAACATCTTGACATTAGAAATTGTTGTCAACCTTTTTAATGTTTGCCAAACTGTTAGGTAAGAAGTTGTATCTCAGTTCATTTCTCTTATTATGAGTAAAGTTGAATATCTTCTTATACGTTTAAGGACCATTTTTATATCTTTTAGTCGTGACTTGTCTGTTGATGTCTTTTGCTCACTTTTCTATCAAGATTTTAGTTTTTTCCTTTTATTTTTAAAGAGTTCAAAATGCTTATCCCTACACCTAGATTATGGAAGTTTTCACTCATGAATGCGATATATGCTTTTATTTATTTCAGTCTTTCTTTAATTCAAACAATCTTGATAAATTCACAGACCAATTCTAAAAATAGTATTTTCAGAATTTTTTGAATTTTCTATGAACACAATCTGATCACCTGCAAATTATGAAAACTTTATATTTTTGTTTTCTAATTTTTATTTTTTATATTTATTTCTTTTTCTTGCCTTAGTGCACTGGCTAGAGTCTCCTGTACAGCATTAAACAGAAGCATGATAGTGGGCATCCTTATCTCTTTTGTGATTTCAGGGGAAAAACTTTCAACATTTTACTGTTAGGTTTAATATTTTCTGTGGGATTTTTTGTAGATACTCTTTATCAAATTAAGAAAGTTCTCTTCTGTCCCTAGTTTGCTAAGAGTTTTTATTAGATTTGGTATTAACTGTCATTAAATGCTTTTTTTGCATTCATTGAAATGATTTTTTTCCCCATTTTTCTGTTAACATGTTAAATTAAATTGACTTTCAAAAGTTAAACCAACATAGCATTCCTGGAATAAAATCCATTGTGTCATACACGTTATTCGATATAAATATAACAGGACTTAATGTATTATTTTATGAGTCGGAATCGACTTGATGGCACTGGGTACTGGGTAATGTATTATTTTGTTTAGAATTTTTGCATGTATAATCCTGAGAGAAAGAATTATCTTTCTGACTTCAGAAAAAAACAAAAAACGTAACACAAAATGTGAAAAATTAACAGATTTGATTACAACAAAACTGAAATTTCTATTAAATGAAAAACACCATAGGCAAGTCAACAGTCGATACACAGATTGTGGACTGGAGGAAGATATTTGTCAAATTTAAAACTGCTGAGAGATTAAAATCTGGAATATCTAAGGGACTTCTTCCAAATCAATAGAAAAAAGTAGGACACCTAAAAGAAAAAAAAAATGGACAAAGAACACGCATACTCAAATTACAGAAGGAAAAAAAGAAAAAAACCCAAATGGATAGTAAGTATACGAAGTGATAATCAAAGTCACTAGTTATCAGATATACGGGAAGTGAAATAATGGTGAACCAGCACGTTATCCCCATTGCATCAACAAAAGTGAATACCAGGTATTGGTGAGAATGAGAGGAAATTAACCACATGGACTACTGTGTATGGAAAAAGATTCAAGCAATATGGAAAGCAATCAAGAGTACTTTGTGAAAATACGTATATTCCCTGGGTCTCAGGTAAATGTTTAGGCAGTCCCATAAGAGAAAGTGCATGGAAATGTTGATTGCTTTACTTTCTTTGATAACAACGAGTTGAAGGCAATTTAGGGTCCATTCCTGAAAGAATGGATAATTATAATGTGCCGTATGATTACTTGGGAAGGAGGAAAAGAGGAATGAGGTTTGGGGACCTAAAGGAAGCAAAAAAAAAAAAAAACAGGAGAGGGGTTCCTTGCATGTATGGATAATGTCAGGTAATGTTCCATGAATTGAGAAATGTGATGAACTCAACTGTCTGCATCTGCAGTCCCCAAACAGAACCAAACCACCCAAGTGCCCTTTGACATATTTCTTTGAATATTAATGTTGTATTTATTTTTTGAAGAATAGTTCTCTAAAAATGGATTGCTGGGTCAAAATTTTAATGCTTTTTTAATTTTAATATATACTACCAGCTACTTCTTTCTTTCTTCATTGTTTTTAAAAAAAATTACATAGTCTTATCCATTTATACTTTAGGTTGAAATTTACAGTGAATTAATCAAGTTCTAGAAGAAACCCACAGCAATTTTTATCAGAATTGCATTCTATTAAAGAATTGCAATTTAGAATTATGTTAAATGAACAACTTAATTTATAGGTAATTGACCTCTTTTCAGTCTGAGGAAACCCTCTATAAGCATAAAAGCTAAGAAAAAATCATAAATGAAAATATTGAGATGTTAGCAATGGTTTTTCTTGGGTAATAAAGTGAAGTGTGCTTTTCTTCCTCCTCTGTCTAGTTTTCTGGGTTTCCTGAATGTTCTCTAATTTGCATGTTTTACTTTCACAGTGAAAGCATTTATTTAAAAAGTAAACCATCAGTAATAGGGCCAGGAGGGATGGGTATTTCCAAAACTAAATTTTTTCCTATAATGAGTAGGGAGCTGCATTTTAAATGTCAGAATTTATTTATCAAAATTGATTCCAATAATTAAAGAAATAGGAAAAAATGATACTGTAGTTTTAGGTAAGTAAAAAGACTCTCCTTCTTTGTAAAGTGATGTTCCGAAACCAAATGAGCCTCATCATATGGCAGGGTCCCTGAGAATAGCATTACCAAGGTTCTCTTAATAAATCATGGCACAAATGGTCATTTTCTTGTCTTAACATATTTAATGCTCGGAAATTCCCAGAAGGCAAGAAGTAGATTCTTGATAGAAGGCATTAGCGCATCTTGGCAAAGGGGTTAATCTTAGATATCTGTGCTTCTCTGAAAATGAATAAAGAGAAACTTTCAGGTTTTACCCTTACTTAAAAAAGAAAGAGCAGTCTATCAAAAGGCCAGTTGACTAGTTCTTCCTGAGCAAGTGAAAGCACCCATTGAAGTTTGTGGCCATGCAGAAACAGAAACTGAAACAAGTTTGTGTCTGTACATTTCAACCCCATCCTCTTGCAATTGTTTGGGATAATAAAGAAAGGGGAGCCAGGTGTTGGGAATGAGCAGGGGGAGACACAGAAAATGAAAAAGGATATGGACATTCTGTAGTGAGAAGCCAAATCAAGGAACCCTGGGCCTTAGCACTTCTCTATGGAGCCTATGAGACTGGAGGAAAATGGGTCAGGTGTGTTAGGAGCTTTTCCCACTAGGTTGTTCTGGAGAGCTGTGCAGGAAGTAATTACAGCTGAAGTTAAATTTTCTATAGTAACTCCTTTAGCTGAGATGAGCAGAATATAAAGTTGGAGAGAATGAATTTTGAACTTTAACAAGCAAGGGAGTTAAACTAATTTCTCTCTGGGAATTTGATTTCCTTAATTTGATCTTAATGATCAAATTTTGAGTCTATCTATCTGCTTGGTTTATTATTCCTTTTTTTAACTTTTAATTTTAATGTAATTTCAAACTTGAAGAAAACTTACAAAGCAATAGCAAGAATCCCATTTTGTTTGTATTTTACCTATTTTCTCCATTATTTACTCTCTCTCCACACACACACACACACACACACACACACACACTCAGTTTTTTTCTGAACCACTTGAGAATAAGCTGCAGATATTGTGTGTATGTTTTTTAATCCCTAAATACTTCAGTATATATTTCTTAAGAATAAGGACTTTCCCTTACATATAGTTATCAAAGCAAGAAAATTTAAACTTGATACACTGCTATGCTCTGTTCCAAAGTACACTTTCAAATTTTCTCAATTGTTCCGGTAGCGTCTTTTGTAGCTGACTATATTTTTTTCCCCAGTTTCTATCTAATCCAGGATCACAGATTGCATTTAGTGATCATATCTCTTTAACATGTCTCTTTGTCAGTCCTTCTTTGTCTTTCATGACCTCAACATTTTTTGAGACAGGCAAGCTATTTTATAGACTAGTTCTCAACTTGAGTTTGTTTGATGTTCCCTCATGAGTAGATTCAGGTTATGCCTTTTGGCAGGGATGTTGGTTTCTTCCCTACTGGTGATGTTATCTCTGATAATTCAGTTAAGGTGGTGTCTTCCAGGTTTTTCCATTATAAAGTTGGAGTTTTTAGCTTTACAATGAATAAGGACTCTTTTGACGCTATGTAAATATCCTGTTCCCCATCACATTTTCATCCACTATTTTAAGCATGAAAATATGTTATTATACTGCCTTAGGCTGGGTTCTCTAGAGGAGCGAAATCAGTGAAGCATATATGTAAATAAATACAGAGAGATTTGTTTTAAGGAAATGGCTCACTCAGTTGTGGAGGCTGAGAAGTCCCAAATCCATGGGTCAGGTGGCACGCTGAAGGCTTCTGCTGACTCAGGTGGTAGCAGGGGCTGCAGGTCAGGCTGCAAGTTGCTGGCTCATGTCCCAAGAGCTGGAGGTCAGAGGATGATGAAGTGAATGCAAAATGGAATGCAGGATCGAGACAGCAAACTTTTCCAGAACACCTGTATACATTGGATGTAGGCCACACCCCCAAGGAAACTCACAAAACGGAGGATGATTATATAATATCTGCCAAACCACCAAGAATCATGGCCTAGTCAAGTTAACATGTAACCTTAACCATCACATATACATAGCAAAAATTTTTAGGAAAAGCAATCTTATTTTTATTTCAGTATTTAAGACCATTCTGTCAGTAGCTTACTACTTCAAAATGATTATTGAGAGATTTGAAACTACCAGTGTTTATTTCATATATGGCATTGTATTTATAATTGTAAAAAAAAAATCACATTTAATAATTTAGGATACTTCTACCAAAAGGTTAGGAATCAATTGTCTCATTGTACTCCACTGAATTTTTTTTTTTTTATTGTACGTTAGATGAAGGTTTACAGAGCAAATTAGTTTCTCATTGAACAATCAATACACGTACTGTTTTGTGATGTTGGTTGCCAACCCCATGGCATGCCAACCCCATGGCATGCCAACACTCTGCTCTTCTCGACCTTAGTTTCACCATTACCAGATTTCCTGTCCCTTCCTACCTTCTCATCCTTGCCCCTGGGCTGGTGAACCCATTTAATCTTGTTTTATTTTATGAGACTGTCTAATCTTTGACTGAATAGTGAACCTCAGGAGTGACTTCAGTACTGAGTTAAAAGGATGTCCGGGGGCCATACTCTCGGGGTTTCTCCAGTCTGTCAGTCCAATAAATCTGGCCTTTTTTTGTGAGTTATAATCTTGTTCTACATTTTTATCCAGCTCTGTCTGGGACCCTGTATTGTGATTCCTGTCAGAGCACTCGGTGATAGCCGGGCCCCATCTAATTGTACTGGACTCAGTCTGGTGGAGGTTGTGTATTCATTTGTTTTTACAGAAGAACCTCTGATTTACCAGCTGAACGTAATTTTGGATGGGAAAGAAAATAGAGAGCAAATTCTCGGCCTTGGGAACTGGATGATCTTGAGGTTGTCTTAATTATTTAATTGTTATGGTCAATTTCTGAGATTTTAGGAGCGAATTCCACATTGCCCACCAGCAGCCTCTGGAGGATATGCAAAGAAATGTGGTTGGTGCTTTGGAAGGGAAATAATGGAGGTGAGAACAAGACTTTCCTGTTGACCTCTACTTATCTTCTTCCCTGAGGGAACAGACACATCCCTCAGTGGTTAAACTTAATGGCTAAAATAAAAATAAGCTAGCACTGTAAGGAGATGAGGCTGGTACCTTTCTGCACCTTCATGTGGAAGAGCATCCATTTGGGTGACACTCTTGGCTTCTGGAATAACTTAACTGATTGATGAAAAATAAGTCAAAGAGGATACTGGGCATGAGTAGACTAGTCTCTCCCTGTTCGCTGCCCCTTGGGAAAAGCTCCTTCAGAAGTATCACTCCCCTCTGTTCCTCCACACTGTGATTCTTACCCATCAGCAGAGCCAAGAATCCATAGAAGTTTCAGGATCTCTACTTTGGTCCAGTATTGCTTCTGCCAGGACAGGTATCTGTATAGTTTAAGTCACCTTCTTACATCATGTCCTGTCTCTAAACTCTCTTGGGAGCTAATCCTGCAGTGAGCATGAACTCTCAGTTACTCTCTTCCTTGCTTCCCATTTTACACATGCCTGCTCCTCTGGATATCTTACATCTGTGTAAAGGACTGCCCTGATCAAAGGGTGCTGGGTGGTTAAACCAGTTGCCATTGAATTGATTCAAATTCATGGTGACCCCATGTGTGTCAGAATAGAACTGTGTTTCTATTGGAAAATTGACATGTTGGAGTGGATTTATCAGATTGGATACACAGACCCACACATGGAGTATCCGGAAGACACAACTTTTACCACAAGGATGAGGAACAAATTTGTGAAGGGAGCCCCAGTATCCTTGAAGACTGATGCAATAGTTATTTTAGGTAAGACAGATTTGACAATGGGAACTGCCCTAATTGAATTAAGACACCTAACTAAAATGGGGCTGATTGGACCCCATGGTGGTAGGGGCCAAGTGGTGGCATTTAATCAACAAAGACAAGGTGGATGTGGTGGCTGTAATGGATGGTGGAGCCAAAGCAGTAATTAGAATAGTCTGACTCATACATACTTATGGCATTTTTCTACTTAGTCATGGTATCCCCAGAGGCAGAATAGATGGGAAATCTACTGAATATTTACTTAATCTGTACCATCAGAAAAATTCTAGGTCAAATGAATGGCAGTCTAACTTGAATTCCCAGAATAGTGAGTCATAGCCCCTCAATCAATTATCAGACCTGAGCCACCTTACAGACTCACAATGCCTTGAATGAAGGGGATACCGGATCCCCTTGAGAATGACCCAACTGCACTGCCAAAAATTTATACAGTTTATTTTTCTTCCAATCTTCCACAAAGGTTTCTACAGCCTTTTGCAAGAGTAACTGTTCATTGGGGGAAAAGGGAATAATCAAACTTTTCAAGGATTACTGGACCTTGGCTCTGAAATGATGCTTATTCCAGGAGACACAAAGTGTCACTGTGACCCACCAGTCAGGGTGGGGGCATATGAAGGTCAGGTCATTAATGGAGTCTTAGATCAAGTCTGTCTCAAAGTGGGTCCAGTGGGTCCTCAAATCCTTCCTGTAGTGATTTTCCCAGTTCCATAATGAATTTTTTCTTTTTTTTAATGAATAATTGGAGTAGATACACTCAGAAACTGGCGGGACCCCTATACTGGATCCCTGATATGTGGAGTAAGGGCAATTATGGTAGGAAAAGCCAAGTAGAAGTCTTTAGAACAGCCTCTACCTAGGAAGTTAGTAAACCAAAAGCAATACTGTGTTTCTGGTGGGATTGCAGGGATTAGTGCCACCATCAAAGACTTGAAGAATGCAGGGGTGGTGATTTCCAACTCATCCCCATTCAACTCGCCTATTTGGCCCGTGCAAAAAACAGATGGATCTTGGAGAATAACAGTAGATTGCTGTAAACTTAACCAGGTGGTGACTTCAATTGCAGCTGCTGTTCCAGATGTGGTTTCATTGCTTGAGCAAATTAATATACCTTCTGGTACCTGGTATGCAGCTAGTGATCTGGCCAATGTCTTTTTCTTGATTCCAGTTTTGAAGGAATACCAGAAGCAGTTTGCTTTCAGCTGGCAAAGCCAGCAATACACCTTCACTGTCCTACCTCAAGAATATATCAACTCTGTAGCCCTATGTCATAATTTAGTCCACAGGGATTTTGATCACCATTCCCTTCCACAGAATGTCACACTATTCAATGACTCTAGACTTATTGGTAAGACATTTGCATGCTAGAGGGTGGGAAATAAATCCAACAAAAATTCAGGAACCTTCCACCTCAATGAATCTTTAGGAGTCCTGTGGTGTGGGGCATGTTGAGATATTCCTTCTAAACAGAAGGATAAATTATTACATCTGGCCATTCCTACAACTAAAAAGGAGGCACAATGCCTGGTGGACCTCTTTGGATTTGAGGGGCAACATATCCCTCATTTGGGTGTGCTACTCTGGCCTATTTATCAAGTTTTGAGTGGAGCCCAGAACAAGAGAAGACTCTGCAACAGGTTCAGGCTGCCGTGCAAGCGGCTCTGCCACTTGGACCATATGATTCAGTAGATCCCCCCCTGCTTGAAGTGTCAGTGGCAGATAGAGGTGCTGTTTGGATTATTTAGCAGGCCCCTACTGCTGAATCACAGCACAGACCCTTAGGATTTTGGAGCAAAGCTCTGCCATCCTCTGCAGATAAATACTCTCCTTTTGAGAAACAGCTTTTGGATTGTTACTGGACCTTATTAGAGGCTGAATGCTTAATCATGGGCCACCAAGTCAACATGTGGCCTGAACTGCCCATCATGAATTGGGTGTTGTCTGACCCACAGAATCATAAAGTCAGATGTGCACAGCAGCACTCCATCATTAAATGAAAGCTATATATTTTTTTTATATATACTAACTTGGGCTCAGGTAGGAACTGAAGGCACAAGTAAGTTGCACGAGGAAGTGGCCCAAAACCTATGGTCTCCACTCCTGTCACATTATCTTTCCTCTCCTAGTATCAACTTACAGGCTCATGAGGCGTTCCTTATGATCAGTCAACTGAGGAAGAGGAAACATGTTCCTTGTTACAGATGGTTCTGCTCAATATGCAGGCACCACCTAAAAGTGGACAGTGACAGCACTGTATCTCCTTTCTGGGACCTGACTGACAGACAGTGGTGAAGGGAAATGTTCCCAATGGGCAGAACTTCAAGCAGTGCACCTGGCTGTTCACTTTGCTTGAAAGGAGAGAAATGGCCAGATATGCAATTGTACACTGATTCATGGGCTGTGGCCAATGGTTTGGCTGGATGGTCAAGGACTTGGAAGGAACATGACTGGAAAATTGGTGACAAGGAGGTATGGGGAAGAGGGATGTAAATAGACTTCTCTGAATGAGCCGAAAACATGAAGATATTTGTCTCTCATGTGAATGTTCACCAAAGGCTGATCTCAGCAGAGGAGGATTTTAACAATCAAGTGGATCAGATGACACTTTCTGTGGAAATGAGTCATCCTCTTTCACTAGCCTTTCCCTTCATTACCCAATGGTCTCATGAACAAAATGGCCATGGTGGCAGGGCTGCAGGTATACATGGGCTCAGCAACAAGGGGTTCCACTCACCAAGGCCAAGTTCGCTATAGCCACTACTGTGTGCCAAATCTGCCAGCAGTAGAGACAAACATTGAGTCCCCAATAGGGCACCACTCTTTGAGGTGTTCAGCCAGCAACCTGGTGGCAGGTTGATTACATTGGACACCTTCCATCATGGAAAGGGCAATGTTTCATTCTTACTGGGATAGATATTTACTCTGGATACAGATTTGCCTTCCCTGCATGCAATGCTTCTGCCCAAACTACCATCCATGGACTTACAGAATGCCTTACTCACTGTCATGGCATCCCACACAGCATGACCTCAGATCAAGGGACTCACTTCACAGCAAATGAAGTGTGGCAATGGGATTATGCTCATGGAATTCACCAGTCTTACCATGTTCCCCATCATTCTGAAGCAGCTGGCTTGATAGAACAATGGAATGGCCATCTAAAGACATAATTACAGTGTCAGCTAGGTGGCAATACTTTGCAAGATTGGGGTAATATTCTTTAGGAGGCTGTATATGCTCTACACCAGTGTCCAATATATGGTGCTGTTTCTCCTATAGCAAGGATTCATGGGTCCAGGAATCAAGGGGTGGAGATGGAAGTGTCACAGCTCAATATTATCTCTAACGACCCACTTGCAAAATTTTTCTTCCTGTCTTCACTACCTTATGCTCTGTAGGTCTAGAGATCTTACTTCCAAAGGGAGGAATTCCCCCACCTGGAGAATTCCATTGAACTGGAAGTTAAGAATGTCATTGGGCTTCTCATGCCTCTGTAGCAACAGCCAAAGAAGGGAGTCACCATATTGGCTGGTGTAATTTATCCTGACTACCAATTTGTGTGGGGTGTATCTTGAGACACACCCTTATTCAAGTCACAGCCTCACTCAAATTACACTCATGCTGAAGTGTCTGATGTAAGGGGAATTTCCTTGAGGGTGTGACCTGCATCTAATATATATGGACACTCTGGCAAAACTCTTTTGCTCTGCATCCTGCATTTGGTTGGTCATCATCTGACCCTCAGTTCATGGTACTGGAGTCAGCAGCCCACTGTCTGACCTGCTGATTCTGGGATTCGCCAGTTTACACAGCCCCCGTGTGCCAACAGCCTGGTGTCTGACCTGCTGATCTTGAGTTCGTCAGCCCCTGCAATCATGTGAGTTAGGAGAAGCCTCCAACTTGATACTTGACCCACAGATTTGGTACTTGCCAGCTTCCACAACCACATAAGCCATTTCCTTGAGATAAATTTCTCTCTATTTACATATGTATGCTTCACTGGTTTTGCTTCTCTAGAGAACCCAGCATAAGACATACCATATATTTTCATAGCAAGTACCTCATCCTTTTCATATGCTCTGGAGGAAGGCAAAGATCAAGGAAACCAGTCTAATTGTCTCTCAAGTGTGTAGCATTATCTGCTGGTTCATAAACTTGTAAAAGAAGCGCCCCCAAAGCACAAGCCAATGACCTATCAGGTGATCTGAAAGAAGTGTGGCCCCTCTTCAGTGGTGTGATGTGGTGTGTTGGAGCCAGCTCGTACTGGCTCAGGAAGGAGCAGTGTGCAAGTAAGTATCCCAAACCAATATAAAGCTTGAGAACAGGGAGTTGTGAAGCAGTTAATCTATCCCCTTAAACCCTGAAAGAGCATGAGGTCTTGGGGGAGAAGTCAGATACAAGATTTCCCTTTTACCAGTGTCTCATGTGGAACATTCCCTCCTTCACTCAACTCTCTCTATCTTTACAGTTTTCTATAAGTGGCACAAACAGTTTGTGTTCAACTGCTAGCCTCAATGCTGGCAGTTCTAACCCACCCAGTGGTACCGCAGAAGAAAAGTCCTGGTGATTTTCTTCCGTTACAATCATAACCAAGAAAATCCTATGGAACAGTTCTACTCCATAACACATGGGGTCACTATGAGTCAGAATCTACTCGATGGCAGCTAACAACAACAACATCGTTTGCCTCCCATTTTTACCTACTCTATCAGGATGTTCCACTTCACATACGATAATAGGAGCCCCAGCACTCTCTACAGTCTCCCTCGCTGCTATGTTTGATGAACTCTGACCACAATCTATAGCTCTACTTGAATTAAGTTTTTCTTTATCTGGAAGTCCATTGGTTCTGAAGAGAGGAGGGATGGCTTCTTTGATGTGGAGTGAGAGAGTTGGCTTAAATTGTGTATCTACTCTCTCCATCAGTGGGGCTGTAGCTGATTTTCTTCTGAATTGCCTAAGGGAAAATATATGCAGCTACTTTGAATATTTATATTCTTCCAAAGAGAAACCAGAGTTGGCTCACATGAGGAACTCAAATTCTCCTGTTATCAATGAAGTTGATCCTACTTTGGTCTTCTGCTGAAGAGGCAGTAACATCCTTCCTGGACCTATCCTTGTTACAAAAACCCATGTTAGCTGAGTCATCAAAGATGGGGGCCCTATCATCAAAGAGATTCCCTCATGTCCTATAAAGACTTTGGGATTTGTTGTCTTGATGCCTTAATTGTGTTTTACTCAGATGATTTGGGGGGCTCTCAAACAAGTGTGGCTAGGGAGAGGCAGTTCTTTTTAATATTAACAAAAGAAACAAATAAATGTTATAAAAATCAGGGCTCTAAATCAGTTCCTTAAGGCAAGTTGTTGTCAGTTGCCATTCTACTGGGACTCATGGTCATCTTGTGTATAACAGAACAAAATGTTGCTTGGTCCTGTGCCCTCATCATAATCGTTAGTAACTTAAGGCATAGCCCCTCCATAGTCCCATGAAAGGGGTCACCCCTAAACAATAACCAGAGCAACCATACATTAATGGCATTGATTTTAGCTTCTGCTCAAACAGCCCCTGCAAAGCTAGAGGTCCAAAGCTGGAGAAAGTCTATTGGAAAGAAAGCATGGGGACTCTACTGTAGCCCCAAACTGACTCGGTCACCATCCTGCTAATCCAGAGCGTGCAATTAAAATACTGCCTTTGCCTGCGAAATTCGCTTTAGTTTATCCCTTAGAGTTTTCAGGAGGCACGACTTGCTAAAGATTAATACTCAGGGTGAAGAGGATTAAATACTTACACAATTCCAGCAGACAAGAGGAGGTTAGGGAAATTATTCTGCCTTTTGCTTCTTGGCTGCCAAGCACTCCCAGGACATTGCTGGCAGTTGAAGATTTCAGTTTTCAGTTTATACAATGTCAAGAAACTGTTTAAAAATGCTTTTACTTTTAATAATGCAGCATAGTAAATTAAGAACACTGGAGTCAGATGCCTGGGTTAGAATTTAAACTTACCTTGGGCACCCTACTTACCCTTTCCATGTCTCATTTTTCTCATCTGTAAAAGGGAATATTTTACTTCATAGGATTGAGACTTAAATAGGTTAATATTAGGAAATTTTTAGAACAGTCCCTGCACATAAAAAAAAAATTATTTATTTTTTAGGAAGGGTTTATTAAACAATATGTGTGTGTGTTAAATAAAATACATTTTTAAAAATTCACAGGTAACGTTGGTCTGAAATCTATTGTATATCCTTGAATTTTTTTTTATGCTCACACAGAACAGTGAGGGAAAACAAACACAAAATTTGGGGATAAAGACTATTTGACTCTTCCTATGTAGTTTTACAAATAGATGCATAAGCATATGACATTCCCCCAGGACATGATTTTATAGTTCCCAGTGAACCACTCAATCTTGGGGTGGATAAGAAAACCTCCTCAGTCTTAATCCTCTGTGGGCTCTGGAAAAATAAATAGCCCTTAGGCCATATATCACTTACACTCATTCTCGTATCTTTCAGAAATACTAATAATAGCAGCAAACTTAAAATTCACAGCTACTACATTTAGTAATAAAATGATTAAACAAAATTCTTCATGACATTTAACAGATGAGGAAACCGAAGCTCCAGAAGGTTAATGATTACCTAGAGTCAGGAGAGCAACAGTGACCCAACAGAGTTTGTATCTCTGACCTTCTGGCTCATGGTTTCTGCATCTTACACCGGGTTTGAAAAATTAGACATGCTATTGACATGTGTCTTTTTAGGTTACAGGAGCACTGGCATGAACATAACAGGGCAGAAACCAGGAAACACACCGGTGCAAGCATCATGCTTTCAAACCTATTTGATCATCATTTTCCAGACAGTCAGAACTATTTCCTTTCTACATTTACCCTCCCAACTAAGAGAAAGTACAGTTTTGATGTGAGTGAAAATAACATTGATTTGGCTTCTTGGTTCTTTCCATCTGCCAAATGATGGAGAGGTGTCTTGAGATTTTTATTTTTTTAGCTGCTTTTCCAAGCATGGCTCTTATAATATGCATTTTTTTCACTTGCCACATTGCTTTTCAGAACCACCTCTACACACACACACACACACACACACACACAAATATTTCAAACTGTTTTTTTTTTTTTTTTCAAACGCCTGCCACTTCCCATGGATTACTGATACATCTTGCTTCCCAACTGTGTGAAACTTTGGCAACATTGTTCTTCTCTGCTTTGAATTTATTCTGCTTAGCCAAAGTGATTGGTACTAATTTTAACTTGGTATTGTTATGTGTTTATTTGTTTTATGTGACTAGACATATGCGCTCCTTCAGGACATGTTACCAATTCCATTTTCTAGAACTTTCTGGATGGTGAAATCTGGATGACTAACATTCTTCCACACTGTGCTGTGTGGACCCCTCGAGGCAGCACTGATGCTCAGTTAGCCTGCATTAGCCCGGCTTTGCAGCCATGACTGATGCATCTCTTTTGAATGTTCGGTGTCCCTGTCTTAATATCTGTTAAATATTCTTCTTATTTCCTTCCCCAGAGGCTTTTTGGAAAGAGTTCAGCAGGTGGGCCTCTAGGTTTCAACCTCAGCTTTGAATTTATCATCTTTATATATTGCCTTCCTCATAATATTTCATCCACAGAAAGAGTCCATATTAAAAAAAAAGTCCATTATTAAATTATTTTGAACACCGGTGTGTGTGTGAAGAGTGCAGTATTGAGTCAGAAGACCAGGGTAGAGTTTCAAAACAAGCAGTGTCACCTGGGGCAAATCACTTAACTTTCTGGGGCTTGGTTTCCAGATTTGAAAAAAATGAAGATGTTTGACTAAATGATCTCTAATTTTTTGTTCCCACTCTAACTTTGTGTAATTCACCAGGACTAACTGAAAACCACTTGTGTCAGCAGCGCAAACGCTCATTAAAATAAAGACGTAAACATCAACATCACGAGAAAAGGTAAGCAGTAGCAGAAGTCAGGAAGGGAGGGGTGGAAAGAGAAGTACAATATATTAAGCATGACACATGATTAATCCTCACCACAGACCCTTTTACAGATGAGGAAACAAGACTGTGTGACTGGGGCGGCCAAATCATCCCATGAAGTATAACTAGAATTTGTCTCAACTTTCCATATGACTTGGTAAATTAATTAATGCTGTCGATTCAGAATAAAAAATACCGGTTACCCTCAAGTTGACTCCAACTCAGAGTAGAATTGTACTCCATAGTATTTTCAATGGCTGATTCTTCAAAAGTAGGTTGCTAGGCCTTTCTTTTAAGGCACCTCTGGGTGGACTCAAATCTCCAAACTTTCAGTTAGCAGGCAAGAATGTTAACTGTTTGCAGCACCCAGGGACTCCAGATTCAGAATGTTGTTGGTCTTGTTAAGTGTCGTGGAGTTGGTTCTGACTCATAGCAACTCTACATACAATATAATGAAATACTGCCTGGTCCCGCACCATCCTCACAATCACTGCTATGTTTGAGCCCATTGTTGCAGCCACTGTGTCAACCCATCTCATTAAGGATTTTCCTTGTTTTCTCTAACCCTCTGCTATACCGAACATGATATCCTTCTTCAGGGACTAGTTCCTCCTGATACCATGTCCAAAACACGTGAGACAAAGTCTTGCTATTCTTACTTCTAAGGAGAGTTTTTTTTCCTTATTGTATTTTAGATGAAGGTATACAGAACAAACTAGCTTCTCATTAAACAATAAGCACACATATTGTTTTGTGACATTGGTTACCAACCCAGTGACATGTCAGCACACTGCCCTTCTCAACCTTGGGTTCCCTATTACCAGATTTCCTATCCTCTCTCCTGCCTTCCAGTCCTTGCCCCTGGGCTGGTGTACCTTTTAATTTTGTTTTGTTTTGTGGGCCGGGCCTCTCTACTCTTTGGCTGAAGGATAAACCTTGGAAGTGGCTTCTTTACTGAGCTAAAAGGGTGTGTGGGGGTCATACTCTCTGGGTTTCTCTAGTCTTTGTCAGACCAGTAAGTCTGGTCTTTTTTTGTGAGTTAGAATCTTGTTCTACATTTTCCTCTAGCTCTGACTGTGACCCTCTATTGTGATCCCTGTCAGAGTAGTTGGTGGTAGTAGCTGGGCACCATATAGCTGTACTGGACACGATCTGGTGGAGGCCGTGGTGGTTGTGGTCCATTAGTCCTTTGGACTAATCTTTCCCTGTGTCTTTGGTTTTCTTCATTCTGTCTTGCTCCAGACAGGGTGAGACCAGTAGCATATCTTAAATGGCTGCTTACAAGCTTTTAAGACCCTGGATGCGACTCACCAAAGTAGAATATAGCACATTTTCTATATAAACTGTATTATGCCAATTGAACTAGATGTTCCCTGAGACCATGGTCCTCATAGCCCTCAGCCCAGAAAGTCGGTCTCCCAGGGAGTTTGGATGTGTCTACGGCATTACTATGACCTTGCCATGGACAAGTTATGCTGCCTTTTTTAGTATTGTGTACTGTTACTCTTCACCAAAGTTACCACTTATCTTTTGTCTTTTTATTTTTTTTCCATCTTCACCCCTTCTCTCCCTCATAACCATTAAAGATTGTTTCTTTTTGTGTGTTTCTTTTTATGAGTTTTTATGGTAATCCTTATTTTATGGTAATAGTCTCATATAATACATGTCCTTTTGTGATTAACTTATTTCAATCAGTATAATGCCCTCCAGATTCTTCCATGTTGTGAAACGCTTCACAGATTTATCACTGTTCTTATTCTTTGTGTAATACCACATTGTGTGTAAATACCATAGCCTGTTTATCCATTCATCTGTTAGTGGGCATTTAGGTTGTTTCCTTCTTTTTGTTATTGTGAATAATACTGCAATGAACATGGGTGTGCATATGTCTATTCATATGATGGCTCTTATTTCTCTAGGATGTATCCCTAGAACTGGAATTACTGCATCATATGGTATTTCTATGTCTAACTAAGGAAGTGCCATATCATTTTCCAAGATTGTTGTGTCATTTTGCATTCCAACAGCAGTGCATGTGAGTTCCAACCCCCCTGTAGCCTCTCCAACATTTGTTATTTCCTTTTTTTTGATTCGTGCCAATAATGCTGGGGTGAGATGGTATCTCATTGTGGTTTTGATTTGCATTTCTCTAATGGCTAGTGATCTCAAGCATTTCCTCATGTGTCTGTTAGCCACTTGAATATTTCCTTTGATGAAGTGTCTGTTCTTTTCCGTTGCCCATTTATTAATTGGATTATTTGTCCTTTTGTTCTAGAGGTGTTAAATTTTCCTGTAGATTTTAGAGATTAGACCTTTGTCAGATTTGTCATGGCCAATTTTTTTTCCCCCAGTCTGAAGGTTCTCTTTTTACTCTTTTGGTGAAGTCTTTTGATGAGCATAAGTGTTTCATTTTTAAAAGATCCCAGTCATCCAGCTTATCTTTTGGAATTTGTGTGTTACTTTTGGTTTTTATCCCGTTAAGGCTATGAATTAGAATTTCTAGCATTGATCCTATTTTTTCTTCTATGATCATTATGGAAAAATGGTTTTGTATTTAGGTCTTTGATCCATTTTGAATTTGTTTTTGTATATGGTGTGAAGTATGAGTCCTCTTTCATTTTTTTGCAGATGGACAACCAGTTTTGCCGGCACCATTTGTTAAAAAGACTGCCTTTTTCCCATTTAATGGACTTTGGGCCCTTTTCAAAGATTAGGGAACTGTTTTGTAGTTGTTAGGTGCCATCGAGTCTGTTCTGACTCAGCGACCTTAATGTACTACAGAATGAAATACTGCCTAGTCCTGTGCCATGCTCACAATCATTGTTATGCTTGAGCCCATTGTTGCAGCTACTGTGTCAATCCATCTCATTGAGGGTCTGCCTCTTCTTCGCTGACCCTGTACTTTACCAAGCATGCTGTCCTTCTTCAGGGACTGATCCCTCCTGATAACATGTCCAAAGAATATAAGACCTAGTCTCGTGATCCTTGCTTCTAAGGTGCATTCTGGTTGTACTTCTCCCAAGACAGATTTGTTCATTCTTTTGGCAGTCCATGGTGTATTCAACATTCTTCACCAACACCACAATTCAAAGGTGTCAATTCTTCTTCGGTCTTCCTTATTCATTGTCCAGCTTTCGCATGCTTATGATGCAGTTGAAAGTACCATGGCTTGGGTCAGTCAGGCACACCTTAGTCTTCAAGGTGATGTCTTTGTTTTTCAACACTTTAAAGACGTCTTTCACAGCAGTTTTGCTCAGAGCAATTTGTCTTGATTTCTTGACTGCTGCTTCCATGGGTGTTGATTGTGGAGCCAAGTAAAATGAAATCCTTGACAACTTCAATCTTTTCACCATTTATCATGATGTTGCTTATTGGTCCAGTTGTGAGGATTTTTGTTTTCTTTATGTTGAGGTGTAATCTATACTGAAAGCTGTGGTCTTTAGTCTTCATCAGTAAATGCTTCAAGTCCTTTTCACTTTCAGCAAGGAACGTTGTTTCTTCTGCATATTGTAGGTTGTTAATGAGTCTTCCTCCAATCCTGACGCCTCGTTCTTCATACAGTCCAGTTTCTTGGATTATTTGCTCGTCATACAGATAGAATAGGTATGGTGAAAAGATACAACCCTGACACACACCTTTCCTGATTTTAAACCATGCAGTATCCCCTTGTTCTGTTTGAACAACTTCCTCTTGATCTATGTAAAGGTTCCTTATGAGCACAATGAAGTGTTCTGGAATTCCCATTCTTCTCAAAGTTATCCATAATTTGCTATGATCCACATAGTCAAATGACTTTGCATAGTCAGTAAAATACAGGTAAACATCTTTCTGGTATTCTCTGCTTTCAGCCAGGATCTATCTGACATCAGCAATGATATCTCTGGCTCCACGTCCTCTTCTGAATCTGGCCTGAATTTCTGGCAGTCCCCTGTCAATATTCTGCTGCAGCCACTTTTGAACGATCCTCAACAAAATTTTTTTGACATGTGATATTGTTCAATAATTTCCATGTTTGGTTGGTTCACCTTTCTTGGGAATAGGCAAAAATATGGATCTCTTCAGTCAGTTGGCCAGGTAGCTGTCTTCCAAATTTCTTGGCATAGATGAGTGAGTGCTTCTCAATTGGTATTCCATCAATAATCCCTGGGGCCTTGTTTTTCACCAATGCTTTCAGTGCAGCTTGGACTCCTTTCTTCAGTACCATTGGTTCCTGATCATATTCTACCACCTGAAGTGGTTGAATGTCGACCAATTCTTTTGGTATAATGACTCTTGTATTCCTTCCATCTTCTTTTGATGTTTACTGCATCTTTGAATATTTTCCCCATAGAATCCTGCACTATTGCAACTTGAGGCTTGAATTTTTTCTTCGGTTCTTTCAGCTTCAGAAATGCTGGGAGTGTTCTTCCCTTTTGATTTTCTATCTCCAGTTCTTTGCACATATCATTATAATACTTTATCTCCATGAGCCGCTCTTTGAAATCTCCTGTTCAGTTCTTTTACTTCATCATTTCTTCCTTTTGCTTTAGCTACTCGACATTCAAGAGTAAAGTTTCAGAGTCACTTCTGACATCCATTTTGGTCTTTCTTTCTTTCTTGTCTTTTTAATGACCTCTTGCTTTCTTCATGGATGATTTCCTGGATGCCGTTCTATAACTTGTCTGGTCTTTGGTCATCAGTGTTCAATACATCAAATGTATTCTTGAGCTGGTCTCAAAATTCAGGTGTGATATACTCAAGGTTGTACTTTGGCTCTTGTAGACTTGTTCTAATTTTCTTCAGTTTCAACTTGAACTTGCATATGAGTAATTGATGGTCTGGTCCACAGTTGGCCCCTGGTCTTATTCTGACTGATGATATTGAGCTCTTCCATTGTCTCTTTCCACAAAGGTAGTCGATTTAATTCCTGTGTTTTCCACCTGACGAGGGCCATATATATTAAAAAAACATAGATGCCATTTATGTTGGTGGAAAAAGATATTCACAATGAAGAAGCCGTTGGTCTTGGAAATTCTATCATGTGATCTCCAGCATCGTTTCTATCACCAAGGTCATATTTTCCAACTACTGATCCTTAGGTGACTGTAGGTGGATGGTTTTACATCTGGGTTCTCAATTCCATGCCATTGGTCAATATATCTATTGGTGTACCAGTACCAGGCTGTTTTGACTACCATAGCTGTATAGTAGATTCTGAGGTCAGGTAGTGGAGTCCTCCTACTTTATTCTTCTTCTTTGATAGTGCTTTACTTATCCAGGGCCTCTTTCTTTTCCATGTAAAGTTAATGATTAGTTTTTCCATCTCTTTAAAGAATGCTGTTGGTATTTGGATTGTGATTGCCTTGTATTTGTAGATTTTTTTTTTATTTATGGGTAGAATTGGCATTTTCACAATGTTGAGTCTACCTATCCATGAGCATGGTGTGTTTTTCCATTTATGTAGATCTCTTTTGGTTTCTTGCAGTAGTGTTTTGTAGCTTTCTTTGTATGTCTTTTACATCCCTGGTTAGATTTATTTCTAAGTACTTTATTTTTTTAGGGGCTATTGTAAATGGTATTGTTTTCCTGATTTCCTTTCCGTCATTCTCTTTGCTGAGGTATAGGAATCCAAATGATTTTTGTAAGTTTATCTTATATCCTGCTACTCTGCTGAATCTATTAGTTCCAGTAGTTTACTCATGGAGCCTTTTGGGTTTTCTATGTATAGTACCATATCATCTGCTGATAGGGGCAGTTTTACTTCTTTGTTACCAATCTGGATGCCTTTGTTTCTTTTTCTTGCCTTATTGCTCTAGCTAGGGCTTCCAGCACAATGTTAAATAGGAGTGGTGATAAAAGGTACCCTTGCCTTATCTGTTCTCAAGAGGAATGTTTTCAGCCTCTCTCCATTAAGAATGATGTTGGCTATTGGTTTTCTATAGATGCTCTTTTTTATTATGTTGAGGAATTTCCCTTTTAGAGCTATTTTATTGAGAGTTTTTATCAGTAATGGATGTTGGGCTTTGTTGAATGCCTTTTCTACATCAATTGACGTGATCATGTAATTCTTTTATTTTATTTATGTGGTGGATTACATTGGTTGATTTTCTAATGTTGGACCATCCTTGCATACCTGGTATGAATCCCACTTGGTCGTGGTGTATTATTTTTTTGATACAATGCTGAATTCTATTGGCTGAGTTTTGTTGAGGATTTTTACATCTATATTCTTGATACTGTTCTGTAATTTTCTTTTTTTGTGGTATCTTTGCCTGGTTTTGGTATCAAGGTTATGCTGGCTTCATAGAATGAATTTGGAAGTATCCCTTCCTTTTCTGTATTCTGAAATAGTTTGAGTAGTAGTGGTGTAAGCTCTTCTCTGAATGTTTGGTAGAATTCTGCTGTGAAGCCATCTGGGCCAGGGCATTTTTACTGGGAGTTTTAAAATTACCTTTTCAATCTCTTCTCTTGTTATGGGTCTTTTCAGATTTTCAACATCAGTTTGTGTTAGTTTGGGTAGGTAGTGTGTTACTAGAAATTCGTCCATTTCCTCTAGGTTTTCATGTTCGTTGGAGTATAGTTTTTCACAGTACTCTGCTACAATCCTTTTTATTTCAGTTGGGTCTGTTGTAATATCCCCCATTTCATTTCTTATTTAGGTTATTTGCATCCTGTCCTGTTTTTCTTTTGCCAATTTGACCAATGGTTTGTTGGTTTTGTTGATCCTTTCAGAGAACCAACTTTTGCTTTTGTAGATTCATTCCATCATTTTTCTATTCTCTGTATCATTTATTTCTGCTCAGATCTTTATTATTTCCTTTCTTCTGGTGGCTGTGGGCTTCTTTTGCTGTTTTCTTTCTATTTGTTCAAGTTATGTAGCTAATGTTTTGATTTTGTTCCTTTCCTTTTTTTTCTTTTTGGATGTGTGCATTTATTGCTATAAACTGACCTCTGGGCACTGCCTTTGCTGTGTACCAAAGGTTTTGGTATGATGTGTTTTCACTCTTGTTTGATTCTAGGAGTTTTTTGTTTGTTTGTTTGTTTTTTAAATTCCATCTTTGATTTCTTCTATTATCCAGTAATTTGTAAGCAGGGTGTTATTCAGTTTCCAAGTATTTGATTTTTTTTCTTTGTTTTTCCTGTTGTTAATTTCTACTTCTATGGTGTTGTGATCAGAGAAGATAGTTTGTATTATCATAACATTTTGGATTTTGTTGAGGGTTGCTTTGTGGCCTAAGATGTGGTCTACTTCGGAGAACATTCTCTGTGTGTTGGAAAAGAATGTGTACGTTGCAGCTGTAGGGTGGAGAGTTCTGTATATGTCTATGAGGTGAATTTGGCTGATTGTGCTCTTTAGCTCTTCTGTATCTTTGTTGAGTTTCTTTCTAGATGTTCTGTCCTTTACAGAAAGTGGTATGTTGAAGTCTCCTACTATTATTGTGAAACTGTTGATTTCTCTTTTCACTACTGTTAGAATTTATGTATTTCGGAGGCCCACCATTGGGCGCATAGATATTTATTATGGTTATGTCTTCATGGTGGATAGTCCCTTTAATCATTATATAATGGCCTTCTTTGTCTTTTCTAAGGAGCATTTTGGTTGTACTTCTTTCAAGAAAGATTTGTTCATTCTTCTGGTAGTCCATGATATATTCAATATTCCTTGCCAACACCATAATCAAAGGCACCAATTCTTCTTCAGTCTTCCTTATTCATTGTCCAGCTTTCACATGTATATGAGGTGATTGAAGATCCCTTGGTTTGGGTCAGGCACACCTTAGTCCTCAAAGTGATATCTTTGCTTTTTAACACTTTAATGAGGTCTTTTGCAGCAGATTTGCCCAATGCGATATGTCGTTTCATTTCTTGCCTGCTTCTTCAATGGACATTGATTGTGAATCCAAGTAAAATGAAACTGTTATAATTTCAGTCTTTTCTCCATTTATTATGATGTCTCTTATTCATCCAGTTGTGAGGATTTTTGCTTTCTTTATGGTGAGGTGTAATCCATACTGAAGACTGTAGTATTTGATCTTCATCAGTGAGTGCTTCAAGTCCTCTTCACTTTCAGCAAGCAAAGTTGCGTCCTCTGCATATTGTAGATTGTTAATGAGTCTTCCTCTAATCCTGATGCCCCATTCTTCTTTATACAGGCCAGCTTCTCATATTATTTGTTCAGCATACAGATTAAATAACTATGGCAAAAGGATACAGCCCTGACGCTCACCTGTCCTGACTTTAATCCATGCACTATCCTCTTGTTCTGTTCAAAAGATTGCCTCTTGGTCTATGAACAGTTTCCACATGGGCACAATTAAGTGTTCTGTAATTCCTATTCTTCCTAATATTACCCATATTTGTTATGATCCATACCGTTGATTGCTTTTGCATAATCAATAAGACACAAGTAAACAACTTTCTGGTATTGTCTGCTTTCAGCCGTGACCCATCTCACATCAGCAATGGTATCCCTCATCCCATCTCCTTTTCTGAATTTGGCTTGAAATTCTGGCAGTTCCCTGTTCATGAACTGCTGCAACCATTTTTGAATTGTCATCAGTAAAATTTAACTGTGTGTAATATTAATGATATTATTTGATAATTGCTGTATTTTGTTGGATCACCTTTCTTTGGAATGATCATGTATATGGATCTCTTCCAGTCTGTTGGCCAGGCAGCTGTCTTCCAAACTTTTTGGCATAGATGAGTGAGCTTTTCTGTGTTGCATCCATTTGTTGAAATTATCTCGGCTAGTATTCTGTCAATTCCTGCAGCCTAGTTTTTTGCCAGTGCCTTCAGTGAAGCTTGGATGTCTTCCTTCAATACCATCAGTTCTTGACCATGTGCTGCCTCCTAATACTGTTGAACTTTGACCAATTCTTTTTTGTACAGTGATTCTTGTATTCTAATCATCTTTTTTTGATGCTTCCTGTATCATTCAATTTTTTGCCCATAGAATCCTTCAATATTGCAGCTCGAGGCTTGGATTTTTTCTTCAGTCTTTTCAGCTTGAGAAATGTGAGCATGTTCTCCCCTTTTGGTTTTCTAACTCTAAGTCTTGGCACATTTCATTATTATACTTTGTCTTCCAGACCCACCGTTTCAAATCTTTTGTTCAGCTCTTTTATTTCATCTTTCCTTCCATTTACTTTAGCTACTCTACATTCAAGAGCAAGTTTTATAGTCTCTTCTGACATTCACTTTGATCTTTTCTTTCTTTCCTGTCGTTTTAATGACCTTTTGCTTTCTTCATGTATGATGTCCTTGATGTCATCCCACAACTCATCTGTTCTTCAGTTATTAGTATTCAATGTGTCAGATCTATTCCTGAAATGGTCTCTGAATTCAGGTAGGATATACTCAAGGTCATACTTTGGCTCTCAAGAACTTGTTTTAATTTTCTTCAGCTTCAACTACAAATCGCATATAAGCAATTGATGGTCTGTTTTGCACTCCGACCCTGGCTTTGTTCTGAGTGATGATATTGAGCTTCTCCATCATCTCTTTCCACAGATGTAGTTGATCTGATTCCTGTGTATTCCATCCAGTGAAGTCCACGTATATAGTTGCCATTTAGTCTGTCTTAGTCTGGAAATTCCACTGAGTGACCCTGCTGGTATTTGAAATACTATTGGCATAGCTCCCAGCATCACAGCACCACGCAAGCCACCACAGTACAACAAGCTGACAGATAGGTGGTGGAGATTCAGAATAGAAGCTTAGAATTCAAAAATTGTCAAGTTTTGTAGGTGCTTATGTTTGGCCTCTGAGGGAAATCATGACAGCAAATGGTTACGTTGACTTGCCAGAGACTTTCTCGTGGGCCAGAATGCCAAATTCCCAGAATTTCATCCTTCGGTGATTAGAAAGGCCTGAGAACCTCAAGGGCTTGCCTAATTAAGTTAGTGGATATAAATAGTGTAATCTAAAATCTAAATACATTAGGGTAGGATTTAAAAAATCTGCTGAGACCTATTTCCACATATGCTTCACTGGGGAAAGACTTTTTCATAATCTCTGCCTTTCTATGTGCCCTATATCTTTTCACACACTAAGAGAAATAATTGCTGAGTGCTAGAGGCTCAGGTGTTAGCTTTTATTCCTTAAAAAAGCCAATTAAATATACAAAATAAGATGACCCATTACTGTGGAGGTAAAACACGCATTATTAGTTTAAAAAAAGAATCAATATTCATCCGAGCCAAATATGGCAACATCCCTGGTTCTTCCAGATAAGGGTTTTCATAGAACTCCATGGAACTCTGTAGTAGAGGGGAAAACAACAACAAACCCATTGCCATCAAGTTGATTCTGACTCATGGTGACCCCATGTGTTACAGAATATAACTGCACACCATAGGGTTTTCTTGACTGGTAATCTTTACAGAAGCAGATTGTCAGGCATTTCTTCCGAAGTACTGCTGGGTGGGTTTGAATCGAGAAGCTTTAGGTTAGTAGCCAAGCCAAACAACAGAGTTTTCTGCATTGAAAATCAGGAGCTCAGCCTGAGTTGTGTGAGAGAAGAGAAAACCCAAAAACCAAACCCACTGCCGTTGAGTTGACTCCGTCTCATAGTGAAGCTATAGGAAAGAGTAAAACTGCCCCGAAGAGCTTCCAAGGAGCATCTGACAGATTTGAACTGCCGACCTTTTGGTTAGCACCCATAGCACTTAATCACTACACCACCAGGGTTTCCGAGAGAAGAGAAAGCTCTTTAAAATTCCACGATTTAAGCCTTTTCTTTGATTTGAATCCTTTGCGGGAAGAAGAAAAAGACCACTTCGTATTAGTTGAACAGAACTCATTTACTTCTTTCGCATGTAGTGATTTTTCATTTTTATGACGGTAAGTTGTTGAGGTGTCTCTGTGGCCCAAAAGCTGAGGAGGTGTTCTCCGAGAGCCAGGCCCAGACTATGGTAAAAAAATGCCCTGCTGATTAATGGGCCTGCCCCATTACTTTGTCTGAAAGTTCTCAGGTGGGCAGTTACCTCATAATTCCATTTTACCAGAACGAGAGTTATGGGAGTTTGATGCAAGCACTTTGCTCCTTTCAATCATTTCATCATAACTTTCAATTTGCAATGAGTAGTACAATGAAAGGAGTCCCTGTGTGGTGCAAATGGTTAACGTGCCCAGCTGCTAACCAAAAGCTTAGAGATCTGAGTCTACCCAGAGGCACCTTGGAGAAAAGCCTGGTGGTCTATTTCCAAAAAATTAGACATTAAAAACTCTGTAGAGCACAGTTCTACTCTGACACACAGAGGGCTGCCCTGACTTGGCATCAACTCAGCAGCAACTGGTTTTGTTTTGTTTTTTGTACAGTACAAGGAAAAGGAGAAAGATCAAACTTACATTTTTTGAAGGCAATACGCATTTTATGAACAATCTGTTGTGGAGTGAGGTAAACTATCAAATAGGTTATTTATTATTTTTTAACACTCTTTGCCTGTTATTTTGTTTAGACTTTTATATTGATGAAATTTTTCTTCTGAGGAGAGATGTAGTGGATGGAACAGTGAATTAGTGTCAGAAGAACTTGGTTCTGATACCTGTCCGAACCTCAGAATCCTACTCTGAAGTGTGAGGAGTGAGTGATAACATTTTCCACACTTACCTCATAAAGTTAGGTGAGGTTCAAAGGAAATAATGTCAGGGGCAGCACATCTTCACGATTTTTACTTGCTGGTCTCAAGGAAGAGCTCTTGTCCACTTCATTCTACCCATTGAGAAAAAGGGGTTGAGGCGAGGTAGTCAAGGCTAAGGACACTTTATTGCTCAGTGAGACTCAGTGGATTCTCACTGCCTGGTGGAAAGCTGAGCTTTCCTACAGTCCCTTCATATCAATTGGCAAGAACTCCAGAGGAGCCAGCTCTTAGTTTCTACCTTGTTACCGATGCTTGGGTACCACTTAGACTGCAGGCACTATGACCCATATATAGAATTTGAGCGTAGTGTTTTCTAAACTGCTGACTTTTTTTATGATCAATGTGTTTATTTGGTATGAACATCTGTGCTGTCTATCCTATTGGATTATTACATTCCAAAATAGCAGAGGTATTAACAATTTTATACGATGTGTGCAAAGTTTCCTTGCAATACAATAAATTCTAAGATCTGGGGCTGACCTACTCACACTGACTAGTGTTGGAATCAGAAGATTCTTCCCCTGCAGCTACCTTAATAAGGTTGAAGAGCCACCAACCTTAGAGACAGTCTTCAGAGAACCGTGATGAAATCTTTGTTGTTGTTAGGTGCCAGTGGAGTTGCCCCCAACTCCTGGTGACTCTAACTCATGATGACCCTGCACACAATGGAATGAAATGCTATCCAGTCTTACGCCATCGTCATGATCACTTGTGGATCAGACTGTGATCCATAAGGTTTTCATTGGCTGATGTTAGGAAGTAGATTTCCAGGCCTTTCTTCCTAGCCTGTCTTAGTCTGAATTTCCACTGAAACCTGTTCAGCATCATAGCAACACACACGCCTCCTGTGACAGATGAGTGGTGACTGCACGTGAGGTGCACTGGCTTACATTCAAACCTGGATCTCCTGCATGGGAGGCAAGAATTTTACTACTGAACCACCATTTCCCTGTGAAGAAAGCTAGGGAGTGGATATTGAAAATGGTAATAGAGCACTTCACCATAGATAATTTCTTTCTGTAGCAGACCCTGTCAGTCCCTGCCTCTATCCCCTTGCCCACTCCAGAAGTCACTGGCAGACAGCTTCGGTACTTGCCAACATTTGCAGTCTCTCTGCCTAGGGGTGTTTGCGGTCTGCAGAAGAGTGTGTGTTGTACCCACCAACTCCACCTCACAGCAGGTGGGAAGTGCCAGAGAGAGTCCCAAGAAGGATTCTCAACTGAAGAGTAATGAGAATTGGTGTTAATTGTAGAACCTAAGTGGTAGGTACCTGTGTGTTCACTGTGCAATTCTTTAATCTTTTCTGTTTGTTTGAAAATTTTCATAATAACATGTTGGATGACATGGTATTGTAGAAGGAAAAACACGGGGAAATATTAACCATATGTTGTTCAGTAAAAGTGAAGCTTATAGTATAAACTATGATCTTAATTTTGTGGATACAGGGATATAGATAGATATAGGAGTCCCTGGGTAGTGCAAATGATAAATATCCTCGGTTACTAACAAAAAGGTTGTAGACTTAAGTCCACCCAGAGACACCTCAGAAGGTCTGGCAATCTACTTCCAAAAAACCAACCATTGAAAACCTTATGGAATACAGTTCTACTCTGACACTGAGTCAACCCCACAGCAACTGACCGATAGATGACTAGATAGCTAGATATACAGACGATGGATGGATGGACAGAGAGATGGATGGATGGACAGATAGGTAGATATGTATATACCACTTTCATAATTAAAATATTTCTGGAAGGAAATATACCACAAAGATAGCAATAGTTATCTGTGGGTAGTGGGCATACAGAGAATTTCTAAATTAACTTCTTATTACTTTCCTGTACCTTCCAAATTTTCTACATGTTATCTCTTTCTACAGTCAGACTGAATAAAACATTATTTCCAAATTCATGTTTTGAAGAGTGTTTAATGACACAGGGAAGAAAACCACACATAGTTGTTTTTTGATAGTCTGCTTACAACTGAAAAACTACGTATGTGATTTTGAAGGTTTTAAGAGCTTTTTATTGCTGGTAACTAAGGAGAAACAGATAAGAGCTGAAACACTGAAAGCTAAATCACCACGAGGATAATAATGGTTATCTCTGAGATGTGCTTTTATGGGGATTTTTGTTTGTGTGTTTTTCATTCTTAAATCTTTATGTTCGTTCAGGTTTTCTACAAGAAGATTTATTATTTTTATGTCCAGAGAAAACATTTTGTTTTAAAGGGAGAAGTCCAAATTTATTATTCCACTCCTAACACTTTCTGTGTCTACGCCTGTCTCACAGGACTGTCATGAGTTTCAGATGGAATACTCTATGAGAAACTGCTTTTTTAAAAGATGAGGAAAGTATAACATATTTTAAAGCCATTTTCCTGTGGCTTTTCCAACTCAAGAGGTTATTAGATGCATTAAGAATGTGAGGTTCTTATTACAAATAAAATCTTCAGGCTCCACTGGCTCACCTTTCCTGAGACTCATTTTTCATTGAATAGCCCGAGCATAACAAGCTTCATATATATCATTATCTCAGTTGAAGAGCTGTAAGATACATAGCAGGGGAGAATTTTATTAATCCTGGGCATGCCAGGGCTCTCTTTACTCCACACTCAGAGCCCAGAGCAACGTTATTTAGTGGAAACATGCAGCACATGTAGGTGGGCTTGAAATTGGCAAATGTAGGCAATTGTGAGGCACCCTCTGGTCTCTTTGAGGGTGTGATAGCTTGAATCCAAAATGGCACCTCAATTCTTTTCCTCCCTATACCGGCAGGCCAGTCTTTCATTGAGAAGACTCCATTCCTCCACACCCTTGAAGCTGGGCTGGCCTGAATACTGAGACCAATAAAATATGGTGGAAATAATGATGTACCAGCTTTGGGGAGCCTTTAAGAGGAGAACTTCCTCCCTGCTTCCACCTTCTTGGAGTCCTGAGCTGTCATGTAAGAAGCACAGGCTACAGAAAGCAATTTGGCAGCACTGCCAAGAGTTCTAAAAATATACTTATCTTTTGACTAGTTCTGCTTTTGACTAATTCTATAAAAAAAAAAAAAGCATAATACAAGTTTGTTAATAACCATGTCAGTGGTCAAAATGGAAACTGACTCTGTTATGTAAAAAGAATGAAGGAATGTATATTCTTAGTTGTTAGGCATTGTCGAGTCGGTTCTGACTCATAGCGATCAACAGAACAAAACACTGCCCGGTCCTGCGCCATGCCCAGAATCATTCTTATGCTTGAGCCCATTGTTGCAGCCACTGTATCAATCCATCTCTTTGAGGGTCTTCCACTTTTCCATTGACCCTGTACTCTACCAACCTTGATGTCCTTCTGCAGGGACTGATTCCTCCTGAAAACCTGTCTAAAGTATGTAAGACGTAGTCTCGCCATCCTTGCTTCTAAGGCACATTCTGGTTGTTCTTCTTCCAAGACCAATTTGTTCATCCTTTCAACAGTCCATGGTATATTCAATATTCTTTGCCAACACCACAATTTAAAGGCATCAATTCTTCTTTGGTCTTCCTTATTCATTGTCCAGCTTTTGCATGCATATGTCCAAGTTACTTTACTGGAGAGACAGGTCTTGTATGCAAGAGCAATGAGACTCCAAGTGCCTCTCCTCCACCTAGAACATAACTATCTTTCCTCCTCTGCTACGTGTAAGGTGTCTGGCCTCTGTTGGAGAATTGTGGTGTCATTCAGCTCAGTTAGTGACCAGGTTGGCAAGTTTAATTTGTGTTTTGAGAGCGCCATTAGGAAGGATAGACGGCACCAGTTCTAAGATGCATTCTGCAATCAGCTTTATTGGTTATTAAGGCTCCTGCCTTCTCCACCTGTCTGATTATTGTTGTTGTTAATTGGCATGGAGTTGATTCCAACTAATGGCAGCCCCACATGTACAGAGTAGAACTACACTCTATACAGTTTCAAGGCTGTGACCATTCAGACACAGATCACCAGGACTGTCTTAAAGTGCCTCTGAGTGGGTTTGAACTGCCAACCTTTTGGCTATTAGTAGAGAGCTAAACTGTTTGGGTGACCCAGGGACTCCCTATCTGATTACATTGTCTGATTTCTCAACCCAGAGGTGGAGATTGGAGAAGAAATTTGATTTATTTTCACCTCATTCCCAAACACTGACACTTAAAGGACTTTTCTTTATCTATATAATTAGAAAAATTGCCAGAAAGAATTGTGCCATGGATCTGTTGTAACTGATTTTCTCTGCATTGCAGGGAGCCGTTTCAATCTCTTACACATGTCTCCAGGTCAGCAGACTATTCTGATACAATTAGCCCTTGCCATCTGAGTGTAATTGGCTCCAAAGTTTTAGCTAGTGGGCAAAAACTCACATACATTTTATTATTAACATTAATATAAAAATTGCTGTGTTTTGTTAATGGAAAAGAAAGTTCAAGCTTTAAGCTATTAAAATCAATAATGAGCATTGGTAATTGCATACTGTAGATAATTATAATCCCCATCATTATATAATTAAATTAAAATAAGCAACTCTTAAAGTAATGGGTATTTTGGTAATAGTAGCGACATCGGTACTTGCCATTTTGCCAGGGTTTTTTGTTTGTTTGTTTTCCTTGATGCAAATTACAAGTGATTCTTGAAATGTATTTGGGAGCCAATTTTATAATAAAGTATTATAAAGATAAAATTCTATTTGAGCTCTACAAATCGAAAAACACTTGAGTAAAGCTTTATGTCACTTGCTTCTGAGCTTACTGCAACCAGCTTCAATGTTGTAGAAGCAAAATAGAATTCTGCTTTGTATAGCAGGAGGGTGGCATATTGTGTGACAGCTCATAGAGTAAAAGAATGAATGCGTCTCTTTGATTATAACTTCTGTTACTCTTTGTCTGGTCTTTCACTTGGGAGCATGAGTTGCTCATATCTGCCCTCCATATCCATCAACTTTCTTATTTAATTTCTGTTCATTTCCTGAACATTCTGGGAAAATATCCACATCACTAGATGTAATCCCTGGGTTTCTGCACTTGTTTCATGAAGTTCATAGTTTCTTGAACTCTTTTGACAGAAAATAATCAGTGCCAAAATATTTTGAGTACTAAAAATACCCTCAATAATCATAGCTTTGTGTGTGTGATCTCATTAAACACATGAAGAATTGGAGTCTTAGAGAAGTCATGCACATTGTACAAGATTGCATACCTATTGCCGTCAAGTCAATTCCGACTCACAGCAACCCTATAGGACAGAGTAGATCCACCCCATAGTGTTTCCAAGGAGTAGCTAGTGGATTCAAACTCCTGACCTTTTGGTTAGCAGCTGAGTTCTTAGCCACTGCACCACCAGGGCTCCAAACTGGGATGCAAATCCTTGTTTATTTGCTAATAAGACCCATGTTTTTAATCTCTTTATTTTAGGATCAAATATTTCTTGAAATTTTCCCTCCGGATCCTGCCTATATCATTTTCTCGTGTGTGTATTTCTCCTGAGTTGTCTTTGTGTGCTATGTGCCTGCCCTTGAACTAATAGAGACTCTAAATAGGCTTATAGATCTTCACTCTTTTCTCTTCTGTAGACAGAGTTGATTTACTTGATCCCATTATCCACTCAAATTCAATTTTCCAAACATAAATTACTTCCATCTTAAAAGAGTTGGTCATAAATGGACACACGTTATTTCCACTTTCATTCTGTTGGCAGTTACATTTCATATGGTCATACCTAGATAAAAGGGAAGTTGGAAAATGCCATTCCTGGATGGACAACCGCTTTCCAGTGACCACGATGGACTATTAAAGAGGAGCATTTTGAATGCTATTTTTCTCTGCTGTATCTGTTAATACCATCTCTAGGAGGTGAATTTGCACTAGCACATCATTGTTTATTTATTCCTTCATTGCATCATTCAAAAAATAATTATTGAGAGCTTCATATGTGCTAGATAGGCATTTAAAATAGTGCTTACAGTTGGATGTCTTACCAACTCTTTTTTAGCTATGAGAAAGAAGTATGGGGTGGGAGTGGTGATAATGAGAGGCAAAATGTGTGAGCCTATTCATTATCATTTTTATTCTCTCTTGAGAGAGGCTGTTTGTCCTGTCTTCCCATTCCATATTCAACATAAATTGATATATTGGATGATTCTGCTGCCTCTATTTAATATTAGGCAGTTGAAAGAACAGAATTTTTTTTTTTTTTTAAGGGAAACATTTCATTCTCTGAAAGAGTCCATTAGGTACAGTTGACTGAGATTGTAGGGGCTTGTACACTCTTGTATCTGAGTAATTTCATTAGAACTCTGACTCTAGCCAGCGTGAAGCTCTCAAACCAGGGAAGAGTCAAAATTCTTCTGAGAATTTTCTCTCCTTCACGGTGATTGCTTTTGAATGGAGAAAATCCTCCAAGTTTTTCCTTGGGTATATTTATCAACAAAGATTGGCCCTGAAAACGTTTCTCTTGCAATCTTGCATTTTAAGACAATGGGACGTTAGAATCTAATAATTACTGCTGGTGACTGAAAGTACAAATCCACGTTGTGACCCTAGTAAATCCCAGCATGTTTTCTCCTTTTCAAAATGGGTGACTGAGAACTTGACATAACTAACACCATGATGAACTTATAAATTTTTTTTTTCTTTTTTTTTTTGCCTGCCTTCTCCTTTACACATACCTTTGTCAATGACTTTGTTTTGCTCTGTCTGGCCACCTGTGACTTATGACCCCCCACAGAAAGATTAGAGCCCAGATGTCTGGCATGTACATCTTTAAGCCTGATAAGGAGATGTCCCGCATGTATCTCTTTAGTCTCATAAAAAAAAAAAAATTTTTTTTTTTTTTTTTAGTCTCTTGTAATTATCTTGTAATGAATAACTCATCTGGCCATGCCATCTGCAGGACATTTCTAACCTTGTAAAAATCATATATAAGCTCTAACGTAAAAATACCTTTTGGGACTCCATAGAGACAGCTTGCATTGCTGACAGGCTTTCTGTTGGTGGACACCTCCTAAATAAACTTTCTCACTCTTTCGGGCAACAACCTCTTACCATACAATCAAGGTTGATCAGGAAGAAAACATTTTAACATGCACAGGAGAAGAAAAACCCTTGTGTGATACTGGGCAAATTACTTAACCTCAGCTTGTACACATATAAAATGGTCCTAGTAATAGCTCATCAGTGGTTTTTAGTAATAGCTATCTCACAAGCTTGTCATGAGGATTAAACAAAATACCACATATGAAAGCACTTTGCATAGAATAGATGCTCAGTAAAGGTTAGTTTCTCTCCTCCCTTCCTTCCTCCCTTTCTTCCATTTTCCCTCTCCCCTCCCTTCTCATCCCTGCTCCTCCCTTCCTGTCTGTGGTAGAGCTGAAATTTACAGGAGAGGACTATGAAGATCTAGATAGGAGACTGACTCCGAATACAAGGCAGGGAAGGAGACGAAACTCAGAGAACAGTACAAAGCACAGGCAATAAGTGAGGGGAATGGGTTTGAAAGGCAAAAAAAAAAAAAAGGTTTCCTATCCAGAAAGTGTCATTTGACACTGGAAATGTTTGAGGCTTGGAAAGGTCATGGAAAGATAGAAATGCCAAGCCTCCTGCAATTGCCTGAGGCTGAACAGGACCCTTTCTGGCTTGGTCGGACCCAACCATTTTAATGCCTAATGAGGAAAAGCAGAGCAGGGTGGGGCTTCCCCTCAGTATCCTGTCCTCTACCTTCTTCCACATCCGTTCTTTGTAAGCACTTCTTGTTTGGGAATTTCCTTAGCCTCCACCATATCTGCCTGCCAATGTACTTATACCTTGACCTTCAGTTTAAACACCCATGAGTCTGTGTGGTTGATTCTTCCAGGTGTTCCTCACAGCATCTTGTTCATACTTCATACTTGCTTTTATTAGTTCAGTTCAGGTCAAAAAAGTGTTTCTGGTGTCTCCCATGTTTCATGAATCCAGCCAGGTGACGGGTATAAAAACATGGCTGAGACAGGGTCTTACACTCAAGGCCATGCTCCCAAAACCCAGTTCCCACTAGACAACCTACCAATCAACATCAAAATAAGCCAGTTGCCATCGAATCAGCTCTGACTCACTGTGACCTGAAGTGTGTTAGAGGAGAACTGTGCTCCATAGGGTTTTTTTTTTTTTTTTAACTTTTATTGAGCTTCAAGTGAACGTTTACAAATCCAATCAGTCTGTCACATATAAGTTTACATACATCTCACTCCCTACTCCCACTTGCTCTCCCCCTCTTGAGTCAGCCCTTTCAGTCTCTCCTTTTGTGACAGTTTTGCCAGCTTCCCTCTCTCACTATCCTCCCATCCCCCCTCCAGACAAGAGTTGCCAACACAATCTCAAGTGTCCACCTGATGTAATTAGCTCACTCTTCATCAGCGTCTCTCTCCCACCCGCTGACCAGTCCCTTTCATGTCTGATGAGTTGTCTTCTGGGATGGTTCCTGTCCTGTGCCAACAGAAGGTCTGGGGACCATGGCCACCGGGATTCCTCTAGTCTCAGTCAGACCATTAAGTTTGGTCTTTTTATGAGAATTTGGGGTCTGCATCCCACTGATCTCCTGCTCCCTCAGGGGTCCTCTGCTGTGCTCCCTGTCAGGGCAGTCATCGATTGTGGCTGGGCACCAACTAGTTCTTCTGGTCTCAGGATGATGTAGGTCTCTGGTTCATGTGGCCCTTTCTGTCTCTTGGGCTCCTAGTTGTCGTGTGGCCTTGGTGTTCTTCATTTTCCTTTGCTCCAGGTGGGTTGAGACCAATTGATGCATCTTAGATGGCCGCTTGTTAGCATTTAAGACCCCAGATGCCACATTTCAAAGTGGGATGCAGAATGATTTCATAATGGAATTATATTGCCAATTGACTTAGAAGTCCCCACAAACCATGTTCCCCAGGCCCCCGCCCTTGCTCCGCTGACCTTTGAAGCATTCATTTTATCCCGGAAACTTCTTTGCTTTTGGTCCAGTCCAATTGAGCTGACCTTCCATGTATTGAGTGTTGTCTTTCCCTTCACCTAAAGCAGTTCTTATCTACTGATTAATCAATAAAAAACCCTCTCCCACCCTCCCTCCCCCCCTCGTAACCACAAAAGTATGTGTTCTTCTCAGGTTTACTATTTCTCAAGATCTTATAATAGTGGTCTTATACAATATTTGTCCTTTTGCCTCTGACTAATTTCGCTCAGCATAATGCCTTCCAGGTTCCTCCATGTTATGAAATGTTTCACAGATTCGTCACTGTTCTTTATCGATGCGTAGTATTCCATTGTGTGAATATACTACAATTTATTTACCCATTCATCTGTTGATGGACATCTTGGTTGCTCCCAGCTTTTTGCTATTGTAAACAGAGCTGCAATAAACATGGGTGTGCATATATCTGTTTGTATGAAGGCTCTTGTATCTCTAGGGTATATTCCCAGGAGTGGGATTTCTGGGTTGTATGGTAGTTCTATTTCTAACTGTTTAAGATAACGCCAGATAGATTTCCAAAGTGGTTGTACCATTTTACATTCCCACCAGCAGTGTATAAGAGTTCCAATCTCTCCGCAGCCTCTCCAACATTTATTATTTTGTGTTTTTTGGATTAATGCCAGCCTTGCTGGTGTGAGATGGAATCTCATCGTAGTTTTAATTTGCATTTCTCTAATGGCTAATGATCGAGAGCATTTTCTCATGTATCTGTTGGCTGCCTGCATATCTTCTTTAGTGAAATGTGTGTTCATATCCTTTGCCCACTTTTTGATTGGGTTGTTTGTCTTTTTGTGGTTGAGTTTTGACAGAATCATGTAGATTTTAGAGATCAGGCGCTGGTCGGAGATGTCATAGCTGAAAATTCTTTCCCAGTCTGTAGGTGGTCTTTTTACTCTTTTGGTGAAGTCTTTAGATGAGCACAGGTGTTTGATTTTTAGGAGCTCCCAGTTACCGGGTTTCTCTTCATTATTTTTAGTAATGTTTTATATTCTGTTTATGCCTTGTATTAGGGCTCCTAGGGTTGTCCCAATTTTTTCTTCCATGATCTTTATTGTTTTAGTCTTTATGTTTAGGTCTTTGATCCACTTGGAGTTAGTTTTTGTGCATGGTGTAAGGTATGGGTCCTGTTTCATTTTTTTGCAAATGGATATCCAGTTATGCCAGCACCATTTGTTAAAAAGACTGTCTTTTCCCCAATTAATTGACACTGGTCCTTTGTCAAATATCAGCTGCTCATACGTGGATGGATCTATGTCTGGGTTCTCAATTCTGTTCCATTGGTCTATGTGCCTGTTGTTGTACCAGTACCAGGCTGTTTTGACTACTGTGGCTGTATAATAGGTTCTGAAATCAGGTAAAGTGAGGCCTCCCACTTTCTTCTTTTTCAGTAGTGCTTTGCTTATCCGGGGCTTCTTTCCCTTCCATATGAAATTGGTGATTTGTTTCTCTATCCCCTTAAAATATAACATTGGGATTTGGATCGGAAGTGCGTTAAATGTATAGGTGGCTTTTGGTAGAATAGACATTTTTACTATGTTAAGTCTTCCTATCCATGAGCAAGGTATATTTTTCCACTTAAGTATGTCCTTTTGAATTTCTTGTAGTAGAGCTTTGTAGTTTTCTTTGTATAGGTCTTTTACATCCTTGGTAAGATTTATTCCTAAGTATCTTATCTTCTTGGGGGCTACTGTGAATGGTATTGATTTGGTTATTTCCTCTTCGGTGTTCTTTTTGTTAATGTAGAGGAATCCAAGTGATTTTTGTATGTTTATTTTATAACCTGAGACTCTGCCAAACTCTTCTATTAGTTTCAGTAGTTTTCTGGAGGATTCCTTAGGGTTTTCTGTGTATATAATCATGTCATCTGCAAATAGTGATAACTTTACTTCTTCCTTGCCAATCCGGATACATTTTATTTCTTTGTCTAGCCTAATTGCCCTGGCTAGGACTTCCAGCACGATGTTGAATAAGAGCGGTGATAAAGGGCATCCTTGTCTGGTTCCCGTTCTCAAGGGAAATGCTTTCAGGTTCTCTCCATTTAGAGTGATATTGGCTGTTGGCTTTGCATAGATGCCCTTTATTATGTTGAGGAATTTTCCTTCAATTCCTATTTTGGTAAGAGTTTTTATCATAAATGGGTGTTGGACTTTGTCAAATGCCTTTTCTGCATCAATTGATAAGATGATGTGGTTTTTGTCTTTTGTTTTATTTATGTGATGGATTACATTAATGGTTTTTCTGATATTAAACCAGCCTTGCATACCTGGTATAAATCCCACTTGATCAGGGTGAATTATTTTTTTGATGTGTTGTTGGATTCTATTGGCTAGAATTTTGTTGAGGATTTTTGCATCTATGTTCATGAGGGATATAGGTCTATAATTTTCTTTTTTTGTAATGTCTTTACCTGGTTTTGGTATCAGGGAGATGGTGGCTTCATAGAATGAGTTGGGTAGTATTCCGTCATTTTCTATGCTTTGGAATACCTTCAGAAGTAGTGGTGTTAACTCTTCTCTGAAAGTTTGGTAGAACTCTGCAGTGAAGCCATCCAGGCCAGGGCTTTTTTTTGTTGGGAGTTTTTTGATTACCTTTTCAATCTCTTTTTTTGTTATGGGTCTATTTAGTTGTTCTACTTCTGAATGTGTTAGTTTAGGTAGGTAGTGTTTTTCCAGGAATTCATCCATTTCTTCTAGGTTTGCAAATTTGTTAGAGTACAATTTTTCATAATAATCTGAAATGATTCTTTTAATTTCAGTTGGTTCTGTTGTGATGTGGTCCTTCTTGTTTCTTATTCGGGTTATTTGTTTCCTTTCCTGTATTTCTTTCAGTCTAGCCAATGGTTTATCAATTTTGTTAATTTTTTCAAAGAACCAGCTTTTGGCTTTGTTAATTCTTTCAATTGTTTTTCTGTTCTCTAATTCATTTAGTTCAGCTCTAATTTTTATTATTTGTTTTCTTCTGGTGCCTGATAGATTCTTTTGTTGTTCAGTTTCTATTTGTTCAAGTTGTAGGGGCAGTTCTCTGATTTTGGCTCTTTCTTCTTTTTGTATGTGTGCATTTATCGATATAAATTGGCCTCTGAGCACTGCTTTTGCTGTGTCCCAGAGGTTTTGATAGGAAGTATTTTCATTCTCGTTGCTTTCTAAGAATTTCCTTAGTCCCTCCTTGATGTCTTCTATAACCCAGTCTTTTTTCAGGAGGGTATTGTTCATTTTCCAAGTATTTGATTTCTTTTCCCTAGTTTTTCTGTTATTGTTCTCTAGTTTTATTGCCTTGTGGTCTGAGAAGATGCTTTGTAATATTTCGATGTTTTGGACTCTGCAAAGGTTTGTTTTATGACCTAATATGTGGTCTATTCTAGAGAATGTTCCATGTGCACTAGAAAAAAAAGTATACTTTGCAGCAGTTGGATGGAGAGTTCTGTATAAGTCAATGAGGTCAAGTTGGTTGATTGTTGTAATTAGATCTTCCGTGTCTCTATTGAGCTTCTTACTGGATGTCCTGTCCTTCTCCGAAAGTGGTGTGTTGAAGTCTCCTACTATAATTGTGGAGGTATCTATCTCACTTTTCAATTCTGTTAAAATTTGATTTATGTATCTTGCAGCCCTGTCATTGGGTGCATAAATATTTAATATGGTTATGTCTTCCTGATCAATTGTCCCTTTTATCATTATGTAGTGTCCTTCTTTATCCTTTGTGGTGGATTTAAGTCTAAAGTCTATTTTGTCAGAAATTAATATTGCTACTCCTCTTCTTTTTTGCTTATTGTTTGCTTGATATACTTTTTTCCATCCTTTGAGTTTTAGTTTGTTTGTGTCTCTAAGTCTAAGGTGTGTCTCTTGTAGGCAGCATATAGATGGATCGTGTTTCTTTATCCAGTCTGTGACTCTCTGTCTCTTTATTGGTGCATTTAGTCCATTTACATTCAGGGTAATTATAGATAAATAAGTTTTTAGTGCTGTCATTTTGATGCCTTTTTATGTGTGTTGTTGACAATTTCATTTTTCCACATACTTTTTTGTGCTGAGGCGTTTTTCTTAGTAAATTGTGAGATCCTCATTTTCATAGTGTTTGACTTTATGTTAGTTGAGTCGTTACGTTTTTCTTGGCTTTTATCTTGAGTTATAGAGTTGTTATACCTTTTTGTGGTTACCTTATTATTTACCCCTATTTTTCTAAGTAAAAACCTAACTTGTATTGTTCTCTATCGCCTTGTATCACTCTCCATATGGCAGTTCAATGCCTCCTGTATTTAGTCCCTCTTTTTTATTATGTGATCTTTTATCTATTGACTTCCATGATTCCCTGTTATGTGTATTTATTTTTTTTTTTAATTAATCTTAATTTGTTTGTTTTTGTGATTTCCCTATTTGAGTTGATATCAGGACGTTCTGTTTTGTGACCTTGTGTTGTGCTGATATCTGATATTATTGGTTCTCTGACCAAACAATATCCTTTAGTATTTCTTGTAGCTTTGGTTTGGTTTTTGCAAATTCTCTAAACTTGTGTTTATCTGTAAATATCTTAATTTCACCTTCGTATTTCAGAGAGAGTTTTGCTGGATATATGATCCTTGGTTGGCAGTTTTTCTCCTTCAGTGTTATGTATATGTCGTCCCATTCCCTTCTTGCCTGCATGGTTTCTGCTGAGTAGTCTGAACTTATTCTTATTGATTCTCCCTTGAAGGAAACCTTTCTTTTCTCCCTGGCTGCTTTTAAAATTTTCTGTTTACCTTTGGTTTTGGTGAGTTTGATGATAATATGTCTTGGTGTTTTTCTTTTTGGATCAATCTTAAATGGGGTTCGATGAGCATCTTGGATAGATATCCTTTTGTCTTTCATGATGTCAGGGAAGTTTTGTGTCAGGAGTTCTTCAACTATTTTCTCTGTGTTTTCTGTCCCTCCTCCCTGTTCTGGGACTCCAATCACTCGCAGGTTATCCTTCTTGATAGAGTCCCACATGATTCTTAGGGTTTCTTCATTTTTTTAAATTCTTTTATCTGATTTTTTTTCAGCTATGTTGGTGTTGATTCCCTGGTCCTCCAGATGTCGCAGTCTGCATTTTAATTGCTCGAGTCTGCTCCTCTGACTTCCTATTGCGTTGTCTAATTCTGTAATTTTATTGTTAATCTTTTGGATTTCTACATGCTGTCTCTCTATGGATTCTTGCAACTTATTAATTTTTCCACTATGTTCTTGAATAATCTTTTTGAGTTCTTCAACAGTTTTATCGGTGTGTTCCTTGGCTTTTTCTGCAGTTATCCTAATTTCATTTGTGATATCTTTAAGCATTCTGTAAATTAGTTTTTTATATTCTGTATCTGATAATTCCAGGATTGTATCTTCATTTGGGAAAGATTTGATTCTTTTGTTTGGGGGGTTGGAGAAGCTGTCGTGGTCTGCTTGTTTAAGTGGTTTGATATGGATTGTTGTCTCCGAGCCATCACTGGGAAACTAGTTTTTCCAGAAAATCCGCTAAAAAAAAATGCAGTCAGATCCCTATCAGAGTTCTCCCTCTAGCTCAGGCTATTCGGATGTTAATGAAGCCACCTGCGTCCAGTCCAAATCCCGGCGGGATGGTTCCCTGGCTGGGACGCTGCTCTCCCCATTCCAAGACCAGTCACTGCCTCCCGGGGACTTCTCCTACCGGCTGTGTCCCACACCGCCCACGGAACCGGCTGGTCCCCCTCCCGGGGTTAGTTCAGCGGGGTGGAGCAGCTCTCTGTGCTTGTGCCTTACCTGACTGGTACGCTGGCTCCAGGCTCTGAAAACAATTGCTGCTTCCCCGTATTAGTTCGTTCTCCGTCTCTAAATCTGTGTTTGTTGTTCAGGGTTCGTAGATTGTTATGTATGTGATCGATTCACTTGTTTTTCCGTGTCTTTGTTGTAAGAGGGATCCGAGGTAGCGTCTGCCTAGTCCGTCATCTTGGCTCCGCCTCCTCCATAGGGTTTTTAATGGATGGTTTTTCAGAAGTAGATCTCCAGGCTTTTCTTCCAAGGTACCTCTGGATGGACTCAAACTTCCACTTTTTTGTTAGTAGCAGAGCATATTAACCATTTGCACTACCCAGAGACTACTACACCAGAATACCTTGCACGTATTTGTCCAAAATGTTATATTTATAGGTCCTATTCCTAAATACTAGGTAAAGACATGATGGGCATCTATAGTTTAAGACGTTCCTCTAGGAATTCTGATGAGCAGACAAGTTTGGAAGCTTCTGAAATAGTGGAAGAAGGGTAAGCAATTTGAGAATGCTCTCTCATGGGGTTTTGATTGATGTTCTCTATGTTAGCTATAGACTGGTGCAAACATCTCTGAAAACAATTAGGTGAATTTACATTTTACTATACAGTATTGTCTTAAAGGTTGAAGTCTATTTAAGGCTCTAACATTTGATCTGGTCAAGGTTTAACATGCAGAGAAGGTAGATGACAAGCCACTGTCATTTGACACACATTCCCATAGCCCATGCAGAAAGGACATGAAGACTTTAGGCTTCTCTCAGTCTTCGCTCTGGCACCTAGCATCTGGCTGGCATCTACCATGACACGGAGATCAGAACCAAGGACTCAGCTGTGGACAACAGTCTCCCTCTGTGCTCTATCTGTGGGACACTTTGTGCCTTTATGCACTTAGTTTCTCTTGCTCTCATCCCCTCCTCTCTGGAGTTCTGGCATCATACCTCAAGGCCCAACTTCTGACGACTGGCCCTTTCCTTACGTGCTTTACTGTTCTCATTCACTCACTTAGCTCTCCGCTCTGTGATACCCCCATTCTGGGTGAGACACTCTTTCTTCTAGGCAGGCAGACAGAATCCCACTGGTCAGACTAAGCCCACTTCTTCCGCTACCAGAAGAGGAGCTTCCTACCCTCTTAATTTTTAGCTGCATTCTGAGGAAAGCAGGACCTGCCCTTGAGTGACTTGCAACCTCTCTGAAGAGCTGTGATATACCTTGAGGAGCCCTTTCATATCTCTATGGAAGGTAACACTCTTAGGCTGATGGATTCCCTAATGAGCATGGAGTTCTTACAAGCCAGTGAGCAGGAGCAAGAGGATTTCAAGGAGAGAAGTGCATGGCTGCATTAAAAGTGAATTTACTCCTTTGGAGAGGTAGATGCCACTACAGAGAATTATAGTGTCGTAAGATCCTGAAGCTGAAATTCTTCTTCCTGAGGTGAGTCTGGCCTAGATATTGCAATGTCAAAGATGGACAGAATCCTGCACACTATGGAAAGATGGATAAAACCAAATCAAACAGCTGCAGAAGCAAAACAATTTCCTTGAGGGATTTAATGTAATCGTTTAAATGATGCCCCTAAGAGAATACCAGGATCCTAGAGCATTAAAAAGGTGAAGTCTTTAAAAAAGCAATCATCTGCAAGCACCAGAGAACATCATATCTTTCTGAGATACACAGGGAAAGAGGGTTTTATGAACAAGAACTTGGTGGTCTTGGGCTGAGTACATTGAACAATGCGAGTATACCTGTGATCAGAGTATTTAGCTAAACCTCTTGTCGTCCTTCTCTCTCCATCTTATCACTTGTTGCTAGGGTAACTTCTTCCAGGCTCTGAGAAAGGGAAAGAATTTGAGAAAGAAAAATAGATGGAAGCATTGGCAACTTTACTGGTTTCCTGTGGTAACTTAACACAACAGAAATGTATTTTCTCACTGCTTTGGTGGCCAGAAGTCTGAAATCAAGGTGTCACTAGGGCTCTCTCTGAAGGCTCTAGAGGAGGATGTTTCCTTTCTTTTCCAGCTTCTAGAAGACTGTTTCTTGGCTCTAGGTGTTCTTTGGCTTGTGGCAACATAACTCCAGTCCCTGCCTCCCTTTTCACTTCTCTTCTAAGGATAGTTATCATTGGATTTACAGCCCACCCTAATCCAGGATGATCTCATTTTAAGATCTCTAATTACATCTGCAGAGACCCTTTTTGCAAGTAAGTTCCATTCAGAGGTTCCAGGTGGGTATATCTTTCTGGGGACTGCCATTCAGCCTACTAAAGCAACCTATGAGAACATCTCATCTAAGATAGCATTGAAGATATAAACTGAGGTTTGCCTCTGAAGACAGTGCAGTTCACAACTTGACTCAGTATTGCCCTGGTCTGGGTTGTCTTAAGCCATTCACTGGGTCACACCCTCCCATCTTAACAACTGTCCAACCATGCTGGCCCTCTGGTCCTTGAATTCTCCAAACCGCTTCCAACCATCAGATCTTCGCACTTTTTGTAGGGAAAACCCTCCATTCCACCCTATTTCCTTCTCATTCTATAGTGCTCATCTTTGATGATTGCCTCTTACCAAGGAGACCTTCCCTGACCACCTATTATTTCTTATTATAACAACTTTTTGTTTCCATTAAAGCACTGACCACAATTTGAAGTTATTTACTTGATTATTTTTTTCCTTTCCCACTGAATTGTAGGCACCAAGAGGGCAAGAAATGGGGATACCTTGTTTGCTCTGTGAACTCAGCACTAGGCATTGCGCCAGGTTCTCGGTAAATAACGGCTGAATAATTGAGTAAAGGAGTGCATACTTTGAATGTGTGAGCACATCATGCTTGTGACATCATTTTCCCTCCCTGTTTGCACCTCATTCATCCTTTCCTGGGCTTATCTTTATTTTTATTCTTATCTTATCCCTGTTAAGAAAATAGAAATAAGATGCCCTTGTATATATGTGCTTCACTAAATAGTTTACACCTCTATTTCCCTTAAAAACCAAACCAGATGCCCTTGAGTCAGCTCTGACACATGGCAAACCCATGTGTGTCAGAGTAGAACTGTGGGCCATGGTTTTCAATGGCTGATTTTTCAGAAGTTTTTTATATATCACCAGGTCTTTCTTCTGTATCTCTCTTAATTAGACTGTAATTGATAGTGAAATGACTAAGCAGCTATTTTTGTTGCACAAGCACACTGGCTGGAGCATTTTGTGGTCATGACAATTTCCTCCAAGGGAGGACATTAAGAATGAGGGGAAAAGAATGTCAGCCTCAAGGTCAAACACCAGCCTTTGGGATATAGCAGTAAAGATGACAAGCAGCCAGCTCCCGTGCTTTGCCAACTTGTGCAGATTGGCTTCGGAGTTTTCCCTGGGAAATGAGAGTGCCCTGTGTAGCCATAGGCTCTAATACACTCTCATGCTTTGGTAAAGGTTCCTTTATTATAGCATTCTTCTTTCTTGTCTTTATTGAGGTGATGCATTCTCACTGCAAATATTAAAGCATTATAAAAAATGTATGAAGATGAGAGTTAAAAAAAAAAGTCACCCAAACACCACCATTGAGAAATAGAATTAGCATTAGAAAGCATGATCCCAGGAAGCTTTCTCTGCATGTACACATAAGGAAGGATGTATGGTTAGGAAAATGGGGTGAGAAATAATTTTCATAACAATGGATAATATTTTACATAATATTTTTGGCAAGAACGTATATTTATTTTTACACGAATTAAACAGGAAGGAAGCTGATGTGAAATTGTTTGCTGAATTTTAGTTATTTCGTTTAATCCAGTAAATAAGGGATTCCAGATCCTTCTAAAATTAAGGAAAAAGCTATTTAAAAAACAATATGAAGAATTGCCACACTTATTTAATCTTCAATCTGTATTTTAAAACAATCAGCGCCCCTGCTAGTCTTCCTTACAACTGACAACTGTGTCTCTACTCTTAATTTATTTTGGTACGCTAAGAGTTTGCTAACTAAAAGGTCGGCAGTTCGAATCCACCATCTACTCTTTCCTATAGAGTCTCTATGAGTCGAAATGGACATGACAGCAATGGGTTTTGGTTATCAGGTATTACTCACAATCTTATAAGATTGTGTTGTAGATCAAATTGTGTTCCTGTGTCTGTGAATATGAACTTACTTGGGGAAATATGGCTTTTCTTTGCAGACATTATCAAGTAGGGTGGGTCCTAGTTGTTGTTGTTCGTAGGTGCTGTCAAGTTGGTTCCGACTCATAGTGACATCGTGCACAACAGAATAAAACACTCTCCAGTTCTGCACCATCCTCACAGTTGTTGCTGTGTTTGAGCCCACTGTTGCAGCCACTGTGTCAATCCATCTCATTGAGAGTCTTCTTCTTTTTCACTGACCCTAGTCACTAAGCATGATGTCCTTCTACAGAGACTTGTTCCTTCTAATAACATGTCTCACCATCTTTGTTTCTAAGGAGCCTTCTGGCTGTACTTCTTCCAAGACAGATTTGTTCATTCTTCTGACAGTCCGCGGCATATTCAATATTCTTCTCTGACTCCATAATCCAAAGGCATCAATTCTTCGGTATTCCTTATTCATTGTCCAGCTTTCACATGCATGTGAGACAACTGAAAACACCTTGGCTTGGGTCAGGCACATCTTAGTTCTTAAAGGGACATCTTTGCTTTTTAACACTTTAAAGAGGTCTTTTGCAGCAGATTTGCCCAATGCAATATGTTGTTTGAGTTCTTGACTGCTGCTTCCATGGGCATTGATTGTGGATCGGAATAAAAAGAAATCCTTAACAATTTCAATATTTTCTCTTTTTATTATGATGTTGCTTTATGGTCCAGTTGTAAGGATTTTTGTTTTCTTTATGTTGAGATGTAATCCATACAGAAGGCTGTGATCTTTGATCTTTATCACTAAGTGCTTCAAGTCCTCTTCACTTTCCGCAAGCAAGGTTGTGTCATCTGCATATTTCACGTTGTTAGTCTTCCTCCAATCCTGATGTCACGTTCTTCTTCATATAGTCCATCACAGAGGGGGGAGGAAGAAAACATATGAAAATATACCAACAAGCAGCAAGGAATGTCAAAGATTGTTGGCAGAAACCAGAAAGTAGGAGAGAGGCATGGAACAGTTCTTTTCCCAGATCCCTGAAAAGGAATCCATTTGGTCACCGATACCCAGATTTGGACTCCTAGTCTCCAGAACTGTGAGAGAAAATAAGTTTCTGTCCTTTCAAGCCACGCTGTTTGTAGTATTTTTTATGACATCTCTAGGAAACTAGAACAGATTGGTTGCCTTAGTAAATTTTCATACACGGCTAACAATAATTATCTTAAAAACCAAAAAAAAAAAAACAAAACAAACCCAGTGCCATCGAGTTGATTCCAACTCACAATAATTATCTCAGATTGTTCTAAGTTCCGTATGTTGAGGATCTACCTTTCTCCCAGACACCTCCCTCCTAAAGCTCTCTCCTCATATTCAAATATGTAACACTTGTTACCTATACTTTCTGTAAAACTGTTAATTTGAGAACTTTTAAAAAAAATTATTACTTTTCCATGTTGTATTCACTATTTTTTAGGTACCATGTCTTTTTGTTACATAATTCTTTTTTTCTCACTTTCTTAGAGCACATTTTCAACAAACTCCTCAATAATGACTCTGGGAAAGAAAAACACTCTGAGTCCCTTCATATTTGAAAGAGTATTTGTTTAAATGATAGTTCCTGCTTCTTGATAGTCCATTTCCATCTAAAGACACATGTTCTTAGGCTCTGGGAATTTTTTTGTGTGTGTGTGTCATCGTTATTTCGAAATTAACTCACTGTTTTATTCTTTTTATTTTATTTAAATTGAAGTATAATTTACATACAGTGAAACACACAGATCCTAACTGTACAGTTGGTAAATTTTAACAATTGTATACACCCATGTAACGCCATCCAAAACAAGATACAGAGTATGCCTGACACCTCTAAAAATTTCCAGCATCAGTCCCTGCCCCATTATTGCTAGAGGCAACCACACTTCTGATTTTTGACACTATAGATGAGTTTTGCCATTCATAGTACCTAATATAAATAAAATCACACGTATGTCCTCTTGTGTCTCACTTCTTTTGCTCAGCATGTTTTTGAGATTCATTCATGTTATTGCATATGTCTGTAGCTTGTTCCTGTTTATCTCTGGGTAGTATTTCATTGTATGAATATACTCAATGTGGTTGTACAAACTCTTATTGATAGATGTTTTTCTTTCCTTATGGAGCAGTTTTATTAACACATGGGGTCTCCATGACTCAGGATTGATTCAATGGAAATTTTTTTTTAATGGTAGTATTTAACATGTATTTGCCTTTAATAAAGCAGTGTATGAAAATCTAAATTTCTTGATTAGGCAATGATAAATGATTTATTGATAGATATTTGATTTGTTTCCAGTTCTGGGCTATTGTGAATAAAGCTGCTGTGAATAACACTGCTACGAAGACTCTTGTATAAGTCTTCCTGTGCATAAATGTTCTTACTTTCTTTAGGTAAACACCAAAAAGTGAAATTGCTGGCTCATAAGGTAGGTGTAGGGTAACCTTGTAAGAACATTCAAATGGTTTTTAAAAATTATCACTATTTTACATTCCCACTAGCAGCGTGTGATATTTCTAATACTGCCATGTCTTTGCTGTCCTCGGATTGTCTATATTTTTATTGTAGCCACTGTAATGGGCATGTTGTCATATCTATTGAAGTTTTGATTTATATTTTCATGATGACAAAAATGTTGAGTATATTTTCAGGTGCTTATTGTCCCTTCACATATCTTTTTTGGGGGTTAAATACCTGTTTAGATCTTTTACCCATTTTAAAAATGTGTTGTTCACTTTTTAGAGATGAGAGTTTTTTAAACAAAACACATTCTGGCTATAAATCCTTTGTCAGATATATGCATTTTAAATGTTTTTTCTCTGTGGGTGATTGGTTTTCAGTTCTTTACAGTTTTTTTTTTAATCACATGCATACTGTAAATGACACATGTTTAAAGTGAACACTTTGACAAAATTTGATATATATGTAATCATGAAACTATCATTAAAATCTAAATAATATATTACTCCAGAAGTTTCTTTGTGTTGTCATGGAATCCATCTCTCCTGACCATATTTAGCCTATTCCATTTCCCAGGAAACTAATGATCTACTTTCCGTCATTGTACATTGGCTTGCATTTCCTAGTTTATATAAACAGAAGCATAAAGTATGAACATTTTTTTGTGTGTTTTCATTCACTCAGAATAATTATTTCAACAACCATACCTGTTGTTGCATGTATCCATAGTGCATTGTATTTTATTGAGAAGTAGTATTTCATTATACAGATAAACCATGCTATGTTAACTATTCACCTGTTAATGAACATTTAGGTTGGTTTCAGTTTTGGTCTATTACAAATAAAGCTGCTGTGAACATTCCTACAAGTCTTTGTATGCATGTATATTTTCACCTGTCTTAGGAAAACACCTGGGAGTGGAATAACAGTTCTAGTTTCTTCACATTTTTGTCATCACTTAATACAGTCAGTTTTTAATTTCAGCCACTCTAGTAAGTACATAGTGGTACATCATCGTGTTTTTAATTTGCATTTTCCTAATGACTAATGATGTTGAGCATCTTTCTTCTTCCTTTCCCTTCCCCTTCTCCTTTTTCTCTCCTCCTCCTCCTCCTTCTTTTTGCGTTTGACTCTCCAATTGTTCTAGTATCATTTGTTGAAGAAACAAGTTTCCTTTGCACCTTTATCAAAAGTTCTTTTGCCACTATTCTGTTACCGTGATATGTTTGTCTATCATAGTTCCATGCCAAACTGTCTTGATTACACTAGAACTGTAATAAATCTTGAAGTCAGAAATGCAATAACCTCCAACTTTGTTATTTTTCAAAGTTGTTTGAGCTGTTTCTGGAGCTTTGTATTTTCAAAAATGAATTTTTATTAGACTTTTGATTTTCTACAAAAAAGCTTACTGGGATCTTGAGTGGGAATGCACTGAATCTATAGATAACTTTGAGGAGCTGACATTTTAAAAATATTGAACATTCTGACCCATGAATGTGGCATAGCTTTCCATTTATTTAGATCTTCTCTAATTTCTCATGGAAATGTTTTGTAGTTTTTAGTAAACAGATCTTTCATTTATTTCCTATATCCCTAAAAATTTTACGTATTTTGATGCTATTGTAAATGGTATTTTAAAATTTAAATTTCTAATGGGTCATTGCTTGTATATAGTAATACACAATTGATTTTTGTATGAACATTTTGCATTTGGCAACTTTGATAAAATCACTTACTAATTCTCACAGCTTTTATTGTAGATTGCATATAATTTTCTATGTAGATTATCATCTTTTCTGTAGTTTTATTTCTTCCTTCTGATCTGGATGTCTTTTACTTTATTTTTGTGGCCTATTAAAAGGCTAGAACCTCCAATACAATGTTGCAAAAAGGTGGTAAGAGTGGACATTTTTCCTTGTTTATGATCTTAGGGGCAAAATATTAATCATTTCACCATTAAATATGATATTAGCTGTAGGTTTTTCATAAATGCCATTTACAACATTGAGGAAGTTTTCTTCTATTCCTACTTTGCTGAGAGTTTTAATCAGGAGTGGGTGTTGATCTTTGTCAAATGTTTACTCTGCATCTATTGAGATGATCTTTTTTTTTTTTTCTTTCAACACAGTGTATTGCATCAGTTGGCTTTCAAATGTTAAAACAACCTTGCATTCTTGGCATAAAACCGGTTAGGTAATGGTGTGTTATCATATTTATATATTATTGGATTTAATTTGCTGACTTTTTAAAATTATTTTTTGCATCTATGTTCATGAGGACACAGATTCACCTACAGTTAGTTTTCTTTTCTTGTTTTGTGTTTGTCTGGTTTGGGGATTAGAGTAAAGCTAGCCTAATAGAAAGAGCTAGGAACTATTCCATCTTCTTCAACTTTCTGGAAGAGTTTTTGTTGAATTAGTATTATTTCTTTGTTAAATGTTCTTATGAATTCACCAGTGAAGCCTTTAGTACCCAGAGATTTCATTAAACTTTAATAGATATAGGGCTATTCAAGTTATCTGTTTCTTCTTGAGCTAACTTTGATAGTTTATGTCTTCAAGGAGATGCTCAGTTCATCTAAAGCATTGACTTTATTGGTATAAAGTTTTTCGTAATAGCCCGTTGTTGCTGTTAGCTGTGGTTGAGTTGGCCCTCAACTCATGCACAACAGGATCAGACCATTGTGATCCATAGGGTTTTCACTGGCTGGTTTTTTGGAAGTAGGTCATGAGGTCTTTCTTCTTATTATGTCTTAGTCTGGAAACTCCACTGAAATCTGTTCAGCGTCATAGCAACATGTGCCACTGACAGATGGGCAGTGGCTGTGCATGAGGGGCATTGACTGAGAATTGAACCCCGTTCTCCTGCATAGAAGACAAAAATTGTACCACTGAACCACCACGGCCCCTACAATATCCTATTATTTTCTCCTAATATCTGTAAAATATGTAGTGATATCTCTTGTCTCTTATCTCTTTTATTTTGATAGATCTAGCTAACAGTTTAAAAATATTATTGCTCTCAAAGAACCAGTTTTGATTAATTGATTTATGATATTTTTTGCTTTATTGATTTTTATTATTTCCATATTTCTGCTTACTTTGCGTTTGTTCTTCTTTTCTTTGTTTCTTAAGATAAAATCTGAGAACATTGATTCAAAACTTTTCTTGTGTTCTAAGTAGGTATGTATTGGAATAAATTTTCTTCTAAATACTGGTGTAGTTACATCCCATAAATTTTTTCTTTTGTCCAAAGCTTTATTTTTTTAATGGTACTTTTTTTTATATATAAAGGTTTACAGAGTAAATTAGTTTCTCATTAAACAATTAATGCACATATTGTTTTGTGACATTGGTTGCCAAACTCACAATATGTCAACAGTCTTCGATTCTCTAACTTGGGTTTCCCATTACCAACTTTACTGTTTCCTCCCACCTTCTTGTCCCCATCCCTGGGCTGGTGTGCCCATTTAGTCTCATTTTGTTTTATGGGCCTGTCTAATCTTTGGATGAAGGGTAAACCTCAGGAGTGACTTCGGTACTGAGTTAAAAGAGTTTCTTGGGGCCATATTCTCAGGGTTTCTTCAGACTCTGTCAGACAAGAAAGTCTGGGGTTTTTTTTTTCTTATTTTTTTGTGAGTTTGAATTCTGTTCTGTTTTTCTCCAGCTCTGTCCGGGACCCTTTATTGTGATTCGTGTCGGAACAATCAGTGGTGATAGCCAGGCACCATCTAGTTGTTCTGAACTCTGTCTGGTGAAGGCTATGGTAGTAGTGGTCCATTAGTCCTTTAGACTAATCTTTCTCTTGTTTCTTTGGCTTTCTTCATTCTCCCTTGCTCCAGATGGGGTGAGACCAGTGGAGTATCTTAGGTGGCTGCTCACAAGCTTTTAAGGCCTGAGACACTACTCACCAAAGTAGGGTATAGAATATTTTCTTCATAAACTATGTTATGCCAGTTGCGCTAGATGTTTCCCGAGACTGTGTACCCAGCTCTCAGCCCAGTAATTTGGTCCCTCAGGGAGTTTGGATGTGTCTATGGAGCTGCCATGACCTTGAGTTGGACAAGTTGTGCTGGCTTCCCCAGTATTGTGTACTGTCTTACCCTTCACCAAAGTTACCACTTACCTACTGTCTACTTAGTGTTTTTCCCTCCCTGCCAGTCACCTCTCTTGTAACCTACAAAGATTGTTTCTTTTTGTGTGTAGCCTTTTTAAGAGTTTTTATACTAGTGGCCTCATACAATATTTGTCCTTTTGTGGTTACTTCGCTCAGGATAATGCCCTCCAGATTCATCCATGTTGTGAGATGTTTCACAGATTCATAATTGTTCTTTATTGTGTAGTATTCCATTGTGTGTACGTATTACAGTTTGTTTGCCCATTCATCTGTTGATAGGCATTTAGGTTGTTTCCATCTTTTTGCTATTGTGAATAATGCTGCAGTGAACATGGGTGTGCATATGTCTATTCGTGTGATGATTCTTATCTCTCTAGGATATATTCCTAGGAGTGGGATTGCTGGATTGTACAGTATTTCTATATCTTGCTTTTTAAGGAAGCACCATATCATTTTCCAAAATGGTTGTACCACTTTGCATTCCCACCAGCAGGGCATAAGATTTCCAATCTCCCTGCAGCTTCTCCAACATTTGTCATTTTCTGTTTTTTTTAATTGTGCCAGTAATGTTGGGGTGAGATGGTATCTCTTGTGGTTCGATTTGCATTTCTCTAATGGCTAGTGATCGTGAGGATTTCCTTATGCATCTGTTAGCCACCTGAATATCTTCTTTAGTGAAGTGTCCGTTCATATTGTTTGTCCATTTTTTTAATTGGATTATTTGTCTTTTTGTTGTTCAGGTGTTGGATTTTCCTGTAAATTTTAGAAATTAGACCTTTGTCAGATTTGTCATAGCCAAAGTTTTTTCCTCAGTCTGTAGGTTCTCTTTTTACTTTTTGGATGAAGTCTTTTGATGAGCATAAGTGTTTAATTTTTAGAAGATCACTGTTACCTAGCTTATCTTCAGTTGTTTGTGTATGGGCAGTAATGGTTCCTTTCCTCTTAATGCCATGTATTAACCTATTTTTTCTTCTATGATCTTCACAGTTTCTGGTTTTATATTTAGGCCTTTGATCAATTTTGAATTATTTTTTGTGTATGGTGTGAAGTATGTTCCTATTTCTTTCTTTCTTTTTTTTTGCAGATGGACATCCAGTTTTGCCAGCATCATTTGCTAAAAAGACTGTCTTTTCCCCCATTTGATGGACTTTGAGCCTTTGTCAATGAGCAGGTGACTGTAGGTGAATGGATTTACATCTGGGTTCTTCATATTGTTCCATCAGCCAATGTGTCTGTCCTTGTACCAGTACCAGGCTGTTTTGACTACCACAGCTGTATAGTAGGTTCCGAGGTCAGGTAGTGGGAGTCCTCGTACTTTATTCTTCTTCTTCAATAGTGCTTTACTTATCCAGGGCCTCTTCCCTTTCCATATAAAGTTAACAATTAGTTTTTCCATCTCTCTAAAGAATACTGTTGGTATTTGGATTGAGATTGTATTGCGTTTGTAGATTGCTTTGGGTAGAATTGACATTTTGAATCTACCTATCCATGAGCATGATATGTTTTTCCATTTACGTAGGTCTCTTTTGGTTTCTTGCAGTAGTGTTTCATAGTTTTCTTTGTACAGGTCTTTTACATCCCTGGTTAGATTTATTCCTAAGTATTTTATTTTTTTTCAGGGGCTAAACGACGGCACTGGGGTTTTTTATTATAAATGGTATTGTTTTCCTGATTTCCTTTTTGTCATTCTCTTTACTGGTATATAGGGATTCAACTGATTTTTGTATGTTTACCTTGTATCTTGCTAATTTGCTGAATCTTTCTATTAGTTCCAGTAGCTTTCTCATGGAGTCTTTTGGGTTTTCTGTGTACAGCATCATATAATCTGTGAATAGGGACAGTGTTACTTCTTTGTTACCAGTTTGGATGCCTTTTTTTTTTTTTTTTTTTTCTTGCCTTATTGCTCTAGCTAGGACTTCCAGCACAATGTTAAATAGGAGTGGTGATAAAGGGCATCCTTGTCTTGTTCCGATTCTCGGCGGGGAGGGGAGGGAATGTTTTCAGCATCTCTCCATTAAGAGTGATGTTGGCTGTTGGTTTTGTATAGATGCCTGTCATGGATTGAATTGTGGCCCCCAAAAATATGTTTTGTTGGTTTGGCTAGGCCATGATTCCTAGTATTGTGTTATTGTCCACCATTTTGTCACCTGATGTGATTTTCCTATGTGTTGTAAATCCTGTCTCTGTGATGGTGAGATGGCATTAGCGGCAGTTATATTAATGAGGCAGGACTTAATCTACAAGATCGGATTGTATCTTGAGTCAATCTCTTTTGAGATATAAAAGAGAAAATTGAGCAGGGAGATGGGGATCTCTTACTACCAAGAAACAAGAACCAGGAGAATAGCATGTCCTTTGGATCCGGAATCCCGGTGCTGAGAAGCTCCTTGACAAGGAAAATTGATGACAAGGATTTTCCCCCAGATTCAACAGACAGAGAAAGCCTTCCACTGGAGCTGATGCCCAGAATTTGGACTTCTAACCTACTAGACTGTGAAAGAATAAATTTCTCTTTGTGAAAGCCATCCACTTGTGGTATTTCTGTTATAGCAGCACTAGATAACTAAGATGATGCACTTTATTATGCTGAGGAATTTCCCTTCTATACTTATTCTATTGAGAGTTTTTGTCAGTAATGGGTGCTGAACTTTATCAAATGCCTTTTCTGTGTCAACTTAAATGATCATGTGATTCTTCTCTTGTATTTTATTTATGTGGTGGATTATGTTGACTAATTTTCTAATGTTGAACAATCCTTGCATCCCTGATATGAATCCCACTTGGTCGTGGTGTATTATTTTTTGATATGATGCTAAACTCTATTGGCTAGAATTTTGCTGAGAATTTTTACATCTATATCGTAAGAGATATTGGTTTGTAATTTTCTTTTTTGGTGGTGTCTTTGGCTGGTTTTGGGACCAGGGTTATGTTGGCTTCATGGAGTGAATTCAGAAGTATCCCTTTCTTTCCTATGTTCTGAAATAGTTTGAGTTGTACTGGCATAAGCTCTTCTCCGAATTTTTGGTAGAATTCTCCCATGAAGCCATCTAGGCCAGGGCATTTTTTGTTGGGAGTTTTGTTGTTACCTTTCCAATCTCTTCTCTTGTTCTGACTCTGTTCAGATTTTCAACTTCAGTCTGTGTTAGTCTGAGTAGGTAGTGTGTTTCTAGAAATTTCTCCATTTCCTCTAGGTTTTCAAATTTGTTGGAGTAGTTTTTCATAGTACTCATTTATGATCCTTTTTATTTCATTTGGGTCTGTTGTAATGTCCCCCATTTAATATCTTACTTGAGTTATTTGTGTCCTCTCCTGTTTTCCTTTTGTCAGTTTGGCTAGTGGTTTGTTGATCCTTTTGAAGAACCAACTTTTGGTTTTGTTGATTCTTTCTATTGTTTTTCTATTCTCTATTTCATTTATTTCTGCTCTGATCTTTATTATTTCCTTTTTTCTAGTGGCTGTGGGGTTCTTTTGCTGTTCTCTTTTTATTTGTTAGAGTTGTGTAGATAATGTTTTGATTTTGTCCCTTTCTTCTTTTTTGATGTGTGCTTCTATTGCTGTAAATTGACCTCGGGGCACTGCTTTTGCTGCATTCCAAAGGTTTTGGTATGGTATATTTTCATTTCCATTTAATTCTAGGAATTTTTTTATTCCATCTTTGATTTCTTCTTTTACCCAGTGGTTTTTAAGCAGGGTGTTATTCAGTTTCCATGTATTTCACCTTTTTCTCTTGCTCTTCCTGTTATTAATTCCTACATTTATAACATTGTGACCAGAGAATGTATTTTGTATTATCTCAATGTTTTGGATTTTGTTGAGAGCTGTTTTGTGGCCTAAGACATGGTCTATTCTGGAAAATGTTCCATGTGCATTGGAGAAGAATATGTAATTTGCTGCTGTTGGGTAGAGTGTTCCATATATGCCTATGAGGTTAAGTTGGTTGATTGTGGTCTTTAGATCTTCTGTATCTTTGTTAAATTCTTTCTAGATGTTCTGTCCTTTGCTGAGGGTGGTATGTTGAAGCCTCCTACTATTATTGTGGAACTGTCAATTTCTCTTTTCAGTGCTGTTAAGAGTATGTTTTATGTTTTTGGAGCTCTGTCATTGGGTGCATAGATATTTATTATGGTTATGTCTTCATGGTTACTGTCCTTTTAATCATTCAATAATGCCCTTCTTTGTCTTTTATGGTGGATTTTGTTTTAAAGTCTGTTTTATCAGAGATTTGTATTGCCATTCCTGCTCTTTTTTGGTAGCTGTTTGCTTGATATATTTTTTTCCATCCTTTGGTTTTTCATATATTTATGTCTTTGTTTCTAAGGTGTGTCTCTTGTAGAAAGCATATTGATGAGTCCTGTTTTTTATACATTCTGTCACTCTCTGTCTCTTCATGGCTGCATTTAAGCCATTTATGTTCAGTGTGATTATTGATAGGTGTGAGCTTCTCACTGTTATTTTGTAGTGCTGACATTTTCTTTGTTCATCTTGCCCTCTTGTGCTGAATTCTTTTTGCCTGTGGAGCAGAGGAAAGAAGCATGAGGGGTGGGAAAGTTGTATCCCTGGCTACCTGGTGCTGTGTCTCCTGCTGGTAACTCCATGAAGTTGCCTTCTTGTACTTTCTGTAAGCATTCTTGATGGTTCAGGGGTCCAAGATGATGAATCTGTGCCATGTTAGCTGGTAACAGACCTCCACTCTATAGCTGTCCTTGTTCTCTGTTCTCTGTCAGTTTTTTATTCCATTTGGTGCTTGATTGAGTTATTTATTCCTTCATTTGATGTTAGGGTTTCAGGATTGATATTTGTATGTTTTACTTAGTTTTTCAGGTCTTTGCTGTAGAGGTAGTTCTGTCTGCAGCACCTTGTTGGCTCTGCCTTCCTATACCTCATAAATTTTGTTGTCTCTTCTTTTCATTTTGTGCAGCATAAAATATTTTCTCTTTTGATTTCTTCTTTGAGCCACAGGTTGCTTAAAATTTTGCTATTTAGTTTCCAAATACTCTACAGGTCTGTCCAGATGCTGAGATCTGTGCTCTGTGTTATGAATTGAGTTGTGTTCCCCCCAAATATGTTTTGTAAATCCTAACTCCTACACTTGTAGATGTAATCCCATTTGGGAATTGGATTTTCTTTGTTACTTTAATGAAGCTACATCAGTGTAGTGTGTGTTTTAAGCCTATTCCTTTTAAGGTATTATAAAAAAAAAGAAAACATTAGGCACAGAAGCAGGAAGCACAAATGGAGAAAGATTGATGCCATATGGAGATGACTGAGGAAGCAAGGAAAAGAAACTGAAAGAGACAAGGGTTTTCCCCCAGAGCAGAGAGAGGCTTTTTCATAGAGCCTGTACCCTGAATTTGGATTTCTAGCCTCCTTAAATGTGAGAAAATAAATTTCTGTCCATTAAAGCCACCCACTTGTGGCATTTCTGTTATAGCAGTGCTAAGAGACTGAGACAAGACATAAGGTTTGTAACTGCACCTCACTAATGCTAAGCCTCCACCACCTGTCTGTCAGTTTGTCTTATTGTGGTGACTTGCACATTGCAATGATGCTGGAAGCTATTCTTTCATATTTGAAATACCAGCAAGGTTTCCCATGGTGGACAGATTTCAGCAGAACTTCCAGACTAAGACAGACTGAGAAGAAAGGACTTGGCTCTCTATTTCTTTTTCCATATTTTTTTGTGTGTGTGTTTGCTGAAAGTTTACATAGCAAATTAGGTTCCCATTTAACAATTTCTATGTGTATTTATTAGTGATATTGTTTACATTTTTCACAGTGTATCAGCATTCTTATTATTTCCATTCTGGTTGTTCTGTTTCCATTAATCTAGCTTCCCTGCCCCCTTTACCTTCTCTTGGATATCTACTTCTGAAAATTAACTAAAGAAAGCCCTATGGATCACAGAATATTGTCCAAGACATTGTTCGATTTTTTCTGGAGAAGAACATCATGTTTGGTAAGGTGGAGGTCTAGTGAAAGTGAGAGAAACCCTCGATAAGATGGATTAATACAATGGCAGTAACAGTGGACTTAGATATACTAATGATAGAAAAGATGGCGCAGGACTGAGCAGTGTTTGTTCTGTTATGTATGGCGTCACCATGAGTTAGAGCCAGCTTGACAGCAACTAACGACGTTAACAGCAATTACTAAGCTCAAGAACTTCATCATTCCTTGCCATTTACCTAGACATGACTTTGTAATTAGTTATTTTAAAACTTTCCTGAAATTACCCTATTTTAGATGTGCCATCTGTTTCTTGCAGTAATGATGGATACATTTCAGATTATCTCTGGTGTTCCTACTAGATCTAACATTTTATAACTCTATGAAAGCATCTTTTACCAGGCTTGATTCTTTATCACTGCAGAAATCATTTCAACAAGAGTTACTGTACTCATGATGACAGGCATAAAATACATTTCTGCAAGTCAATGTCTATATAGCCTGTAAACATACCAGCAGCCATCCTTTTCCCTATTCACTCTATTTTTTAGAAGAAACTAGAATTGTTTTTTTTTCTGCATTATTCCAACTGAAGTTTAATTTCTTGATAAAGAGAGCATTCATATAACAGACAAAGGTAAAATTTATTGTATTGATGCCTGTCACAGTGGTAGTGTCATTGAAAGGAGTGTTGTGAACCATATGTCCTTTCTCTGATAACCACACAGAAAATTAAGCTTTGGCTGCTTTCAAACTGCAAGTGGTATTTGCAGTCTATTTCTGTTTATGATCCTACCTTCCGAAAGTACATTCTTCTTAAAATCTTTGTGAAGAAAAATTGCTCATTTACACACATATGCCAAAATCAGTTATATATTGCTGGAACTTTACATTTTAGGACTTTCATTGTGTTGGAATTTTATTTTATTGATAATTATTCAAAATAAGTTAGTCATATATTAGGGTATAGAAGTTTTTTTTTTGCTAAATGTATAGTTGGATGGTAATGAAATTTGGTGTTAAGTAGGGAATACATATAATCAAATTCAAAGGTGTGTTCTTTGTCTCTGAGGTCCCTGGCAACCTGTATCACTGTTAAAGTACTGTTTTTTTCTCACTGTTGTTAAATTCCTAAGGGATCAGTTGCTTTCACTTAATGGCTGTTATGACACTGAATCTTCATTTTATCTCAAAAAAGAGAAATTAATAAAACAATTAGAATGGGAATTTTTAACAGACATTTTCCAGGCATTGAAAAATCAAATAGGAAATACTATGCAAGACTATAAAAAATATATATATATAACTTCATTTAGTATATCTATAATAAGTATCTTATCCTATAAGCAGGGAATGAATCCTATTAATCATGTTGTGGTCCACAAAGAAAACCTTGATAATTTCTCTAAAAGGAAAAGTATAGAGATCTTATTATCTGGCACAATGCAATTAAACCAACATTTTAAGTATTTGGAAATTTTAAAGTTGCTTTTCTCTGAATGATGACACAATATAACAAAATCAAAGAATAGTTCACACTCATTACTGATTATAAAATTTTAATTAGAAATAAAAATAAATGCACTGTCAATTCTAGAAACTCAAAACTAAGAACAAATTAAATTTAAGGAAAGAGAAGGGGAATGATACACAGTATAAAAATCAAACCTGCTGCCAACAAGTTGATTCCAGCTCATAGCGACCCTGTAGGACAGAGTAGAATTGCCCCATAGGGCTTCCAAGGCTGTACCATATTTTCACAAATAACATGTGCCTTTTTGGTTTGTTTGCTGGGCCACCTCCCCCCGTGAGGTATTTTCATAAGCTTACTATGCTAATTCTTTTTGCAGCAACATGTGAAAGAGGACTGGTATGGAGGCACTTGATAGAGTACCTTGTGGGGGGTGGGAGCATCCGGCAAACAAACCCAGAAGGTGCATGTTATTTGTGTAAAAATACAGTAATCTTTATTGAAGCAGACGGCCATATTTTTCTCCTACGGAGCAGCTGGTGGGTTCGAACTGCTGACCTTTCAGTTAGCAGCTGAGTGCTTAGCCACTGCACCACCAGGACTCCTCTCAATACATAGTATGGTAAATATACTATAGTAACAAAGAATGCAAATCTAAGTACAACCAGGTGTTGTATTATTGAAAATACTGCTATAAGAAAACATTCTTTAAAGAAGTTCGGTGATACTTAAGGTAAAATATAAAGCAGCAATACAAACTTGGAGATAACAAAGGGAATAGACACATTATCAGGGACAGGGTAGTTTTAAAAAGTTAATAGAATGCTATTTCTAGTAAGTAGACACAAAAATTTGAAAATCTGTATTAAAGTGCTGACTTCGTTTCAAAATATAAATTACTGAAGTTGATTTTAGAAGTATAAAACCAAACCCATGTCAAAAACCTACTGCTGTTAAGTCGATTCTGACGCATAGAGACTCTTTAGGACAGAGCAGAACTGCCTCATAGGATTTCTAAGGCTGTAAATCTTTACGGAAGCTGACTTCCACATCTTTCTCCCACAGAGCAGCTGGTGAGTGCAAACTGCCAATCAGAAAACCAAAAGAGACCAAATATTATGAGAGAAATTCCAAGTGTTGTCAAGTACCCATTAGAGGTTCTGGGCTATAGATACGCACAATGTATACAACTGCACACACACAGAAACACATAATATCTCTGGATGTATTCCTCCCCAAAAGCTGGCAGTTATATATGAAAATTGGAGTCAGAAGTGTGACTGAAAGTAAACTTTCACTTTTGTACTGTTTAAATATTTTCCATGTATGTGTATTGCTATAAAAATAAACTTGTAAAGTAGGAGTTTCTCAAAGTGGAGTTCTATGGACCCCAGGAAATCCTTAGATGAATTCTTTGCTAATTTGTTAGTCTTTTATGATACATGTTTTAATGTATTTATTCAACTATTTTAATAGGTAAAATTTTCACATAGTTTTGAAATATTATTTCATCTACATATCTCTCCCCATTTCACATGTATCCCAATGGTATCATTCTTTTTATCATGTCAGAGTTTAGGGAAGGGGAAGGGGACTTCTGCTCAACTGGGAAAGCAAGAAGCCCAAAGGCAGCTTCGTGACTGAAAGTGCAGCTGGCGTGTATTCACCACTAAAAACCATCCCTGGGAGTTCCCAATGCTTCATTTAACTTTTTATCAGAGGAAAACAGGCAGATCTGGAAAACAGCTGGGCTTTCAAACAAAGAAGACTCTGGCTTTGTTTTCTATTGTCCATTTTATTAAATTAGGGAGTGAGGTTTGGGGAAGAAAGCAGACATGGAAAGAATAAGTGAGAGTAAGAAAATCAGTGTTTTTGCAAATGTCTCAAATGACTCTTTTTTTTCTGTTTATTATTATAGCAATAATATATATACTTTGTAAAACACCACATAGATAAATGTAAAATGGAAAGTTCAGGTAGCTAAAAAAAAAAAAAAAAAAATTTTTTTTCAACCCTTAATAAAAGTATGCTGTTATGCTTAATAGACGTATGTATGTATGATGTATGAGGAAAGTTACTCAAATCCTCTAAGCTTCAGTTCTTGCATTTC